>NC_057739.1:9407758-9492641 GCF_004010195.1 Chiloscyllium plagiosum | reverse complement strand
CACGCTTCAGTCTCTCTGCCTTTATTCCTGATGAAGGGCTTTTGCCCGAAACGTCGATTTTGCCTGTCCTCGGATGCTGCCTGAATTGCTGTGCTCTTCCAGCACCACTGATCTAGAATCTGGTTTCCAGCATCTGCAGTCATTGTTTTTACCATAAATGGAACAGTGTGGGTGGAGTTAGTTAAAATAGAGAACAGAAGGGACGTGAATGAGATCCAACTGGAAGACTCACATGAGCATATGGGAATCAACACATTAAAAAGATGGTTTAGTCTTTAGCTAATGTGTTCAAAGCCTGACAAAGAACTATATTCCTGACTCTTTTTGTGTTATTTGTTTTTCTTTCCACAGATGCTGCTAGACTCATTGAGTTTCTCCGGCACTATGTCTTTATGCCAGGTGTCCAGCATCCAGAGTACATTGTTTTTATTGATCGGTTTGATATATGTGATGACCATATATAGCAATATTTAAAATTAATATGTAACAAAGTGTGTCCTTGAAATCTAATGCTGAAAAATGTATTTGATATTTCTTTCTCCTGAACCCAAACTCAGTGTGACATGAAACTAAACAATAAAAAAGGACATTTGTTTATATGTAAATCAAAGATGAATTCCCTGATAAATTGTGTTATTCGGTCTGCACGCAATTCCCCATCTATTGAACAATTGGACTCTAGCTCATATTATAGAATATAGAACATACAACAATACAGCACAGAACAGGCCCTTCAGTCCTCGATGTTGCAATATGTATAGATTATAGCCTCTCCAAATGCCTCTCAGACTGCTGCTTAGTTTAATTCTACTGACTGAAGGTGTCCATTTTCACCATTTATGGCCGGCACGGTGGCACAGTGGTTAGCACTGCTGCCTCACAGCGCCAGAGACCCGGGTTCAATTCCCGCCTCAGGCGACTGACTGTGTGGAGTTTGCACGTTCTCCCCGTGTCTGCGTGGGTTTCCTCCGGGTGCTCCGGTTTCCTCCCACAGTCCAAAGNNTGGTGTGGACTTGTTGGGCCGAAGGGCCTGTTTCCACACTGTAAGTAATGTAATGTAATCTAATCTAATCTAATTAAATAATGCACATTTCATCAAGACAGAGAACAAAACTCCTCCAAACAATGGTTTCTTCTATCTTTCTCACTCCCATCGTTCAAAAGGGTTGACATTCTGTGGCTAGGCTGTAATCACGGTTGCTGTTAAAATCAATAGCTAGTTACAAATGGCAGCCAACCTAATGATGATCCTTGTGATTGACACTGTACCCCCTATGGCAGAAGTTCTTGCCCAACTCTGAGCATCAAAACCAACTGCAGTGATCTATCAGTTGACCTGAAAACTTTACCGCATGATTTTCTTCCAGATATTTAGAATAAAGAACTGGTGTCACTGCTTGAACAATCCCTTTACTCCAATGTTAAATTACTTATTGAATTATTCACAGTGGCTCAGTGGTTAGCACTGCTGCCTCATAGCACCAGGGACATGAGTTTGATTCCACCCTCGGGTGACTGTGTGTGGAGTTTGTACATTCTCCCTGTGTCTGTGTGGGTTTGTTCCGGTTACCTCCCACAGTCCAAAGATGTGCAGGCTAGATGATTCAACCTTGCTAAATTCTCCACAGTGTCCAGGGATGTTTAGGGTAGGTGGATGAGCCATGGGAAATGCAGGGTTGTAAAGTAGGGGGTGCATCATTTTCGAAGGGTTGGTGTGGTCTTGATGGACTGAATGGCCTTCTTCCCAGTGTGGGGATTTTATTCTGTTCAACTGTATTGCTAGTACTTTCTTTTAAATGCTATTATTTTGGCTTTTTATTTAAAAAATGCCTTTTTAAAACTTTCCACATATAATTCAAATGGAAGTTAATAAAATTTTTGCAGTGGAGGCGAAATATTCACAATTGTGTCGCAGCTTTGTTGAATCTTCATTCAAGTAAAAAGCCTGAGACATTTCACAGGAGTCTTATCAAATAAAATTTAACAGAACCATAAACGGAATTAATAACGTAAGTGATCAAAATAAGGAATGCTTCGACAAACTGTCTTTAGAAGGAAAGAGAGATTTTGAGAGATTGAGAAGTTTGGGAAGGAAATTCCAGACTTAATACAGTTTGTAGGAAAATAATTTCCAAAATGATAAAAGCAACAAGGAGATTATCCTTGAGAGCAGTTAATAGTGTCAGATTACAGGAAGATGTTGACATCAAATTGGGGAAAGAAAAGAGATTTGTCGCCAAATTAAAATATGCAGGGTTCTGAATATATTTTAATCCTGGAAGTTGGTTGAAACATATTTCTGGTGTCTGTCTACAATGCTGTGGTCAAGAAGGACAGCTTTTTGTGGACGGATGATGGAGACACAAATCCATGCTTTAATATGTCGTAATGTGGGAAATTGGAACATTTTGTTTCAACACAATGTATTATGATACTGCAGTCACCCCCAAAATCTTCAAAATGAAGATCAATTCTCCAAGACAAAAAGCATGCAATTATGGAAGTTTTACAAGTGCAGGAATAGTTTCTAACTTTACCCCAATCATATCTAAACAGTGTTATGCCAAAGAAATTGAATTAGATATTCAATTAGGTTTTTTTTGTGTTGAAATTTGAATTTTAGCAGCCAACTGTTTTACCCTGAGGCAACCACAGAATTAATTCTTTATCTGGTGTCAGTCACATTGTTGCTGTCAATTCTTACACCATTGTACAATAATTATATACTAACGTAGCACAATCAGGGGTCCAGACATTGCACCGGGGAGGTAGTCATTGCAACAAAGAGTGGAGTTGTACATCAGGGCCAGGCAGAAACCCCGATGGAGCTGAATTCATGAGGAATTGCCCTTGAAGTTGGAGCTTCCATTGGGCAGTTACCCAACAGCTTGAAAAAGTCTCCAAAAATGTCTTTCCCTCCAAGTCAGAGTCAGATATTTCAGAGGGCTCTGATTCACTTAAGCTCAAAGGATAGTCAGGAAATGTCAGCATTAAAAGCCAACCCTAACTCCTGGATCATGATTACATTGAATTCCCCATTCTGAATGGAAAATCTGGGCCACAGTTATTTAGGTGGAGCCCATACATCCAGTTTATCAGGTTGATGGATAATTAAACAACCAGGCGAAAGCGAGGACTGCAGATGCCGAAGATCAGAGTCAAGATTAGAGTGGTGCTGGAAAAGCACAGCAGGTCAGGCAGCATCCGAGGAGCAGGAAAATTGATGTTTCCGGCAGGAGCCCTTGAGGCTTCTCAAATATCCCCATCTGCAATTGAGAGAGGGGACAGGGGGACATATCAATGAATGAAACGAGGATGAAGCATTTGCATTCATCTCAGAAATGCCAAGTGAATGGTCCCTCCCAACTACTTTGCTAGATCCCCAACATCACAGATGCCAGTCTTCAACCAATTTGATTCACTCCATATGATACCAAGAAATGGCTGGAAGCACCGCATACTGCAAAGGCTATAAGCCCTGGCAATACCTTGGTAATTGTGCTCCAGAACTAAATGCAGCCTTAGTCAAGCTATTCTGGTACAGAGCTGAAAATGTCTTGCTGGAACAGTGCAGCAGGTCAGGCAGCATCCAAGGAACAGGAGAATCGACGTTTCGAGCATGAGCCCTTCTTCAGGAATGAGGAAAGTGTGTCCAGTAGGCTAAGATAAAAGGTAGGGAGGAGGGACTTGGGGGAGGGGCGTCGGAAATGCGATAGGTGGAAAGAGGTCAAGGTGAGGGTGATAGGTCAGACTGGGGTGGGGGCGGAGAGGTCGGGAAGAAGATTGCAGGTTAGGAAGGCGGTGCTGAATTTGATGGATTTGACTGAGACAGGCTGGGGAGAGGGGAAATGAGGAAACTGGTGAAACCCGAGTTCATCCCTTGTGGTTGGAGGATTCCTAGCCGGAAGATGAGGCGTTCTTCCTCCAACCATCGTTTCGCTGTGGTCTGACGATGGAGGAATCCAAAGACCTGCATATCCTTGGTGGAGAGGGAGGGGGAATTGAAATGTTGAGCCGCAGGGTGGTTGGGTTGGTTGGTCCGGGTGTCCCAGAGGCGTTCTCTGAAACGCTCCGCAAGTAGCCGGCCTGTCTCCCCAATATAGAGAAGGCCACATCGGGTGCAAAGGATGCAATAGATGATATGTGTGGAGATGCAGGTGAATCTGTGGCGGATATGGAAGTTTCCTTTGGGGCCTTGGAGGGAGGTGATTGGTGGGGTGGTAGGTGAGGACCAGTGGGGTTCTGTCCTGGTGGCGGTTGGAGGGGCGGGGCTCAAGGGCGGAGGATCGGGAAGTGGAAGAGATGCGGTGGAGGGCATCGTCGACCACGTCGGGGGGGAAATTGCGGTCCTTGAAGAAGGAGGCCATCTGGGTTGTACGTTGATAGAACACTGGGATCAATGGAAATTGAGAAATACTGTCTGCTGGCTGAAGTCAGACCAAGCACAATGAAAGTTGGCAATGGCTGTTCGAGGTCAAGCAGCTCAGCCCGAGAGCACCATTGCAGGAGTTGCTCAGCATAGCATCTTAGGCTCAACTGCTTCATCCAGGAGCATCCTTCACCAGCAGGTCAGAACAACAAATGTTGACTGATGATTGCACAATGTTTAGAAAAGTTATATCTTGTTGAATAAAGTGAAACAGTTTTTACATAGTGTACCAGGTCACATTTCGATGAACATCCCTCACTGTGAAAAGTTCATTTATAGAATGCCAACTGTCTCCATGATGATTCTATTGGTTTTAATGGTTAAGATTAATTTTGTCTATGATTTGCTTCCACCTTAATAATATTCCCCAATCCTAACTTTGATCTCTATGACTTAGAGGAGCCGGTGTTGGACTGGGGTGTACAAAGTTAAAAATCACCCAGCACCAGGTTATAGTCCAACAGGTTTAATTGGAAGCACACTAGCTTTCGGAGCGCCAACCACCTGATTTTTAACTTTGATCTCTATGATGATTGAAGAGTGGAGGAGCATCAATGCATTCGACTTCCTACCTGTGAAAATTCCTCAAATGATAGCTGGCTTGGTAAATTTTGGAGATTTACTAAACTTAATGCTGGAGTTACATTAATTTAAGGAAAGTTGAAATCCATGAAACCGCTAAATCTTTGTGGGATTTTTTTCCCCCAATGGCAAAAGGTAAGTGCCATTGCTTACACTTGGTGTAAAATATAAGATATTATGTTTCTTTCATTCTTCAACCTCTCCTAGTACTCTATACCACGATCCATGCTTCTTCACCTTTAGCAATAGACAGTATCATCATCGATGCTATACTGAGTACCTGACAGCACCGACTTAATGATTCTGAGTACAGCTCAGTGTAACACCAATGTTGACTAAACAGCACTGAACTCAATTCCTGCCCGTGAGATATACAGTCAGTTCTTCTATAAAACGATGGTTCTGTTCTTATGCAACCCTGCATTACAAAAAAAAAATCACGCTTTTAGAAACAGCACTTAACGTGTTCGTATTGCAGTTAACACGTTTCAAACATTCACATTTTAGAAACAACGTCCTCAGTCCGCCAATCGCGTTGACAATACGTATGCTATAGCAGAACGACCTGTGCTGAATTTTACACTGAATGTGAATGATGTTAGTTTGAAAAAAGACAATCATCAATTTATAAAAGAGCAATGCAGTCATGCAAACTTAAGACTGAGTTGCAGATGTACTGAAGAAAACATCGACATTACAATTCAAATTGGTAAATGACAACACATTCTAAAGAATCCAATAAATGATAGAATTTTACTATTCCCCTGAAACTATCTATTTAATTCAGGACTGAACAAAATAATGTTCATTTTTTTAAAAAGTGGTTTGCGAGGTAACTGAGCTATTAATATAAATCGACTGGACAACTTCAATTCAATCATCCCACTCCAGATAAAAGTAATACCATGCAGCTCTCTGCAAAACGCATGATGTTATAAACAACAGGCATCGTGGTCACTGCGGACATTAACCATAACGATTCTTGAAGTTAAATATTTGATCTGTGATTTGGTCAAACAGGTAATTCAATATTTTTTAACACAGCGAATGGCACTCATGCTGATCAATCATTCAGCGATCAATGAAGTGCTGCTCTTTGGCATTTAACGGAGGCACTTAGCTGGGTTATCACATCAAAGGCAACAGGAGCCTGCTGTATATAGTGCTACAAGTACTAAGCTTCACTTAATTGTAGACAGACCTCTGAGAAAGGTTAACTACAGTTTCTGTCGAAAGTATCTCTCCCTGACATGAAGTCACAGCCGAGATTATTAGAAATTGGTGGAGGAAAACAATTAAAATGGCCATGAACCTTGGTGAGACCAAGTGCTGTATACCACTCAATGAACTAATATAAAGATTTACAAATAAACTATCGTCACTATGAGGTTATAACAATCAGTCAAGGCTGAGCAGCCTGAGAAACAGAATGCAAAGGGTTTGGCTAATAAAACTCCTGAAAATTATCAAGGGCTCGCAAAAGTAGATCCAGAGATGTTTTCATAGTGTGTGCGCGCGCATGTACGGGATAGACAGTAAACGTCATACAGACGTGATGGTCATCAAAACCTTTAACAGGGATCAGGAGAAACCTTTTTTTATTTTACACAGTGGTTAGAAAGTAGAACTTGCCCACCACAGCAAATAGTTGTTACAAATGGCACACATTCAACTCAGGAAGAGCTAAATAAACACATGGAGGAGGAAGAAATAGAAAAATAAGCAGGTCGGATCACCACAACTAGTTGCACTGAATGGCCTCTTAAACTTAGATATCTTGAACTTCTATGTTCCTATTCTCTTCGACTGATGCATCATTATTGCCCATTTCCTTCTTCTCCAAGATTCCTCCTCTGTCATAACTATCCAAATGAATTCAATAAAAATCAATTTGGAAGTTGAGTGTAAATTTGTTATTACCTGATTGACACAAAAGTAGAGAAACTCTCAGTTCCTAACCTGTTAACACATCACTGGTTGTAACAAATAACACAAATATAGTGTGTGTTGACTAATATCACATAGGAAATCATGGAAATTCTCAACAGGGTTTATGAAGACAGAAATCAAGATTAGAGTGGTGTTGGAAGAGCACAGCAGGTCAGGCTGCATCTGAGGAGCATGAAAATCGATGTTTCGGGCCAAAGCCCTTCATCAGGAATCATGATGAAGGGCTTTTGCCTGAAACATCAATTTTCCTGCTCCTCGGATGCTGCCTGACCCGCGGTGCTTTTCCAGCACCACTCTAATCTTGACTCTGATCTCCAACATCTTCAGTCCTCACTTTTGCCTTATGAAGACAGAAACAGAGTTAATGTTGCAAACTGATGAATTTTCATCCGATTTGTAGAATCAGCCAGAATTGTTAATCAATCTATTTTCTCTATGGATTTTGCCAGACCTGCTGCGTATTTACAGCATGTCCTACTTCAACTATAGTAACAAGCTCTACTTCCTTCCACACAATGATCAAAATGAATGTGTTTAGGTTAAAAAACACTGCATGTATATCCATCTTTAATGTCCTTGAGGCATTTCAAAAAAAATCTTTATAGCCAAAAAATAAAGTTTTTTTCAAGTGTATTCATAATTGTAAATTTTTTAAAAATTCACTGATGGGACATTGGTGTCATTGGCTGGGTCAGCATTTATTGCCCATTCTGAGCTGCCTTTGAGAAGGCAATGGCTAGCTGCATTTTTGAATTGCTGTAACCCATGTGCTGAAGGTAGACCAAGGTCATAACTGCAGTACATGATCAACTACAGCATTGTGCAGTGGGATCTTCAGGATGTACAAATCATCTGTGCGATGCAAGGTGCAGAATGTTAGACAAATTAGAAACCAATCACAGCAATTTTTCAAATTGATGTATCACACACAAATGACCAATAGCGGTCCGAGTTCCTTTCAATGCAGCTAAACTGAATCACATCACTTGCTATAAGCAGTTTCAGCACACATTTCATGAAATGCTTAAAGCTAGGCACAGCATTAGATGGAGATGGCATTGCAAAGTGGGACAAATTTAAAAGCATTGTCACTGAAACAGCAAACACACTTCATCAGAATTAGTTTGATGAAGATTTTGCAGGCTGGCAGTTTGAAGAATTTCCAGCATTTGCTGGCAAAGCCAGATTACAAAATCTCAAACCAAGCCCAGGCATTGCTTCTGATGACAACTGCGCTGGGTAGGTCATGCAGCTAGAAAGGCAGACCACCACATTTTGAGACACCCACTGTATGGAGAGGTAACACTCAGCAAAATAAAAGCAAGCACAACAATGACATGCTTAAGTGAAACCTCAAATGGTGTGGCATCAAGCCTGAGGAACTGGAAGAATTAGTCTGAGAAGGAATTCACTGCAGACCCCAGACCCATTTATCTTTTGTCTTTTTGACAAGAATTAATGTCAACATCAGATTGCCATCCATGAACAACACCATCTGACCATGTTGCAACGCAAGTTCCAATATTCCAACTGTTCCAAACCGAAGACTGCGACATTTGACAAGAATTGGTATAATCTTTTCAAGATAATGGTCAACCCAAAAAGTTTGAAACTTCTGAGAAGCAGTCAATGTTATCTTATTTCTTTGTCTAGTGTTATAGACAAGACCAGATCCCCTCAAAATATATTCAGAAGGTAGCCGAGACTCTAACTTCTTATTTTAAAGGTAAATGTGAGGGTCTGTGTTCCAAATGCAATCATATTGGTTAAATTACTCAACATTAAGCAAAACATAATTTATTCAAATATTACAATTAAAATACAACAAAAGAAAGAAGAATTTGGAATAACTTAACTCTACTGGAAAACTTAACAGGTATAATAGATACAATAACTATTACTAATTAACTGTTCCAATACAGTAACTTCCCATAAACACACCCTTGGCAAGAGATAAATTCAGAAATCAGATTTTGTCTCACATGCAATCCAGTAGTCCAGGAAGACAACCCCCAGCTTTTGGCTGTAATCGAGAGAGGGGAAAAATAGTTTCCACTTCTTGAATATCCCAGCACTAACTGTTGCTAAAAACTAAAAGGTAAAAATCCCTGTTTCTGTGGGTGGGAGCTTGACTACACCCATTCAGGCTGTTTCTATTGTTCCAGCTTTTAAAAATAAAACACATCCAAAGCTTCACAAGTTGTTTATCTTCTCATAGACTGCTCCTTCTTGTCCATGATCTCTCTCTCTCTCTCAAAGAAACCAGGACAAAACACATTTCTTAAAGCCACAGCATCATGACACTAGTGTGGTATAAACTAAACAATCCAAGGCTTCACAAGTTGTTTATCTTCTCATAGACTGCTCCTTCCTGTCCATGATCTCTCTCTCTCTCAAAGAAACCAGGACAAAACACATTTCTTAAAGCCACAGCATCATGACACTAGTGTGGTATAAACTAAACAATCGAAAGTGCAACTTGGTAAATTTGTTTTCATTCTCTCACAGGGAAGACAGTGAAAGAGAAAGTGAGGAAGAGAATGCGTGAAAGAGAGAGACTGTGAAATGCAGAGTTAAAAAAAAAGTTGCAAGAACGAAAGACAAAGGGGAGAATGTGATAAAGGGGGAAAAGACTGTTAAACAGGCTGTGTGTGAAAGGGAAAGGGGTAGAAAGTTCTGGAAACATTGCTAATTATTCAGATTCAACTTTGCAATGTTAAAATTGCAATCACAGGGTTAATTAACAGAAACAGTTCAACTTCTTTTCCTAGCTTTTTCCTGGCATTATAGGGTTAAATAATTCGCTCGGTAGAAATTATACAGCCTAATAGGAGGTCGGCAATGTCATTGCTAATATAATTTAATCTGGTTGATGCAAGGCAGTTCAGTGAGCTCAATTCATCTCTGCTAGGCGTACGCTCTATGATGAATCCCAGACGGTTTCTTTACAAGTGGTGAGGGAATTATCTGGTGCTCTTGATTAAATGTACCCATCAGGGTACTGATCCAAATGATCTTCCTCAGCGAAAAACCCTTCGTTCCCATTTCACCTTAGTTTGCACACTGGTTTTATTCTCCCCATGCCTCCGATACATCCCCTATGCCAACTCAATGACTCCCCACCTCCCAGATCAGTAATAGTTTTCAACATTGCAATTAAATGGTAATTAAAATTCACAAAAAAAAATGCATTGACAAGATAGCTCCTGGGTTTAAAACCAAACAGCAGCTTATAAAATGCCTTCAGCAGTGACAGTCCTCAACATGTTTATTTACCTTTAATGAGACATGAGTTTGCTCTTTCAAGATGAAGCAGTTATTAAATATGCTTTTAATCACTTTCCTCTGGGATTACTGTGCACTTCCCTTTGGGACTATGTAACATTAAAGCAATTGTCAATGGTTAATTAGCATGCAAACCTGAGCTGATGTTGGATTGTTTTATTGGGAATTTTACAAGGCTCTTTGAATGTTAATCTTTGTAAATTTCTCATATAGTGATTGCTCGAGCTCCCCGCCACTCAAGAGTTTGTGTGAACCAGCTCTCACAAATCGTCTAAAACTCAAACAAGGAAACGCGACTAGATTGGGTTGGGATATCTGGTCAGCCTGGACTGGTTGGACCGAAGGGTCTGTTTCCGTGCTGTACATCTCTATGACTCTATGACATGTGATTGACATGAAACAGCCAGCCACTTGCTTTTTTGCAAATGGTTTGCTGATTGCTCCTTACGTCCAAAGACAGATCTTCTTCCTTGAAACAAGGGGAGTTTATTCTTCTGACAAGGAGTGGAAACACAAGTGGAGGAAAAATGTACATTTTTAATAATCAATATTTCATCACCTTTTCTCAATTTGTCTATTTCTTTCTGTTTAACAGTCCACTTTTTTTTTGGTTTTGATGCTCCAGATGTCTGCAGCATCTTTACTGGTAGTTGTTAAATGTCATTTTCTATCTCCTGCAGTTCTGACTAATGCAGTGACATAATGACCCGATGGTACTAGCTGTAACTAGTCTTCTCACTAAGCAGTTCAGCATTTGGTGGATTCAGATAAGTAGAGCCGTGCTAATTCACTCACGTGTCATTAAATTAGTGGGAAGGTAAACTGCTGAATAGCTGCATGAAACTTTGCAGCAGAATGTCACAGAGAGACACGAATCATTGTCCCTTGATAATGTAAATGTATTTTCTTGTCTTTATGAACCCTCTATTTTGTGAAGATCAGTAAACAAAAAAGCATGTTTCCTGCCTGGATTATGTGATTCACTGCTTCAGTGAATATACTGCTTTGTAGTGATGGTAAACCTGAAGATATATTCCAGTCGCAGGCTACATAAGCCACAAGGGGTCTGTCTGAAGTTTACACTGTGTTGATGATATGCCAGGTGTCTATTGAATCAGTCAGTGGAACGCTTGTGTTAAAGTCTGTCAAAGTTGGTGCAAAGCCCTTATGTGCAAGTCATTGGATTCTCTCCCGCCAGGTTAAAAGAAAGCCAACAAAGTATTTAAATTTGATCGCAATTTCCACAAGTTCAGGATATGTTTGAAGCTGCAGCCAATTTGTGCAAAGTTCCAACAAAGAGGATGGTGATATTGACCCAGACATTCTGATGGCGCGATAACTCTTTCTGCAGTTTTGAGTGCGGTTAGTCATTGCAGAATTCCCGATGCAACAACTTCAAGGGAATTGCTTGGTAAAATTGAATATCCTGATGGGTAATTCTCCTGTCTGTAGAATCCTCTGAAATGGCCCCTTAAACTTCAAGAGATTTCCAAGCATTGTGACTCACTTAAGTCTAAAAGTTACCCAGAGAACGATTAAGGATTAAAAGCCCATTCCACCACCTGGTTAAACAGAAACCCTGGATCACCAATGATCTCCTTTCCTCAGCCCTCTGACTACTAGACTAACCCATTACATGTCCCAGTTCTGAGGAAGGGTCACTGGACCAGAAACATAATCTCTGATTTCTTTCCACAGACCTGCTGCGCTTTACCAGCAATTTCTGTTTTTGTTTCTGATTTCCAGTATCTTTTGGTTTTTACCTGACATGTCCCACCCTGGCCCCAGTGCCCCTCACAAACTCAGCAAAGCTGCACAGACACAATATAACTAAACTGACACTCCCAACCCAACACAATCCAGCTTAACCCACACGGATTCAACAGGCCCCTCTTCTCAATCTCCCTGGACCCAACACCATCTCTTCCCCAACTACCAAACCACATCCCTCTCCCAGATTCTACATAACCTTGATAGGCTGTGCCCACTCCTGATCCAGCAGCTCCATCTCCTGACAGACAACATGAATCCCTCACCAACCCCAAAGCATTAATATCTCATTGATATTGCAAGTCCTTATTGTCAGAAACCGAGCACATCCATATCACAATAGGAGTGTTCCAGCCAAAGGCTTCAAGCATTGCAAATAGGATATGATAAATGCAGGTACACTTACAACATCCAAAAGACATTTTGACAAGTACATGAATAGGAAGGCTTTAGAGGGATATGGGCTAAACGCGGGCAAGTGGGAGTTGTTTAGCTTGGGAAACCCTGGTCAACAAGCAAGAGGCTGGAAGAACACAGCAATCCAGGCAGAATCAGGAAATAGAGAAGTTAATATTTTGGGTTTAACCCTTCTTCAGGACTGAGGATGGGCGTGAGGGGAGCTGCAGATAAAGGGAAGGTGGGGGAGGGTTTTGATTGGGGAGAAGGACTAAGCGTCTGTTTCCGTGTGTGAGCAAGACTCTGTTCCATTACTGTATACAGAGGAACCTCAACCATCTGAATGTCGATTATCCGAATTTTGGGTTATCCAAACAAGATCACAAGGTCCCGATACTTGGCTAAACTGTATTATCCAGCATTGGATTATCCAAACAAAATACTCCCCACCAGTGTCATTCAGATAATCGAGGTTCCTCTGTACTTATACTAAAAAATTCAAATGATTCCTCAGCCCATTCTGTACATGAATGAGCATGTTTTCCCTGCTAATAAAATTCTGTGAGTTGTCACGGCTGCAATAACACATCAAGTTCCACACCTCATTATGCATTCTGCCAGTTATCTCCTTGGTGAGCTGGTTGAAGGTTAATAATGCAGTGCGTTCTGACTGAACAGATTTCTCTTTATCTCTGTATTTGCCTTCATCATTGTTCTTCAATATCAAACTTCAATCAAGTCAAATGTTTTGTTCCGCAATATTATGTCTACCTCTGCTGGCCAAAAAAGAATGTGGATTCCAAAGGCAAAAGATCTAATTGAAGCCAACACAAAGTAGCCATCATAAGTTGAGCTGCCACTTTCTGAACATCCATGTTTCCATTATATTCTTAAAGCAACAAGATTTGGCATGTTGCACATCACAAACATATCTTGAGGAATAAAAAGCATTTCTGAGAATGGAAAATCCCACAGCAAGTTATCTTTTTGCATTCAGCTTGAGGATTAGGGATTCTTCTACTTTAAAGGAACAGTTCAGTAGCTATTTTGGGCTTTAGAGCTAGTTTAAGTGTAAGAATAAAAAGCAACAATGACGTGCTGAAGATAAAGACATTGGACTAAAGGAGAGAAAAGCTCAGTGAGAGAATAGTAAATTTGTCCCAGATTAATGGAGAATGACACTTATCAAACAGATCAACAGTATGCAATGTCCAAATATGAGGCGAAGAAAGCACAAATTAAACAAATATGTCCAAGCAAGATTTCATGAATAAATTGAGAGATGAAAATTAATCTAAAACTTAAAATGTTCAATCTCAAAGTTCTTCATAAAATGTGGGGTACTGTAAAGATCGGTGTACATTTTAGAGCATAATAAGAAATGAAAAAAAAAGAGTATTTGGTAATGCAACAGGGAACACAAACAACCTTGTCTGATAAAATAGTCCAGCTAGCTATGTGAATCCAATAAAGCAGCGGTAACAGCAAAGCAATAATATTGAGCAGAATCACAGAATTGCTATGGCATGGATAGAGGCCATTCAGCCCATCGTATCTGCACCAGCTTTCTGAATGAGCATTATGACTGAGCACCATTCTCCTGCATTCTTTCCATAACCCCACACATTGTTTCTAGTGAACTAAGTCCTCCTTGAATGCCTCCAATGAACTTGCCTCCAACACACTTCCAGGAGTGCATTTCGGACCCTAACAACTCAGTGTGTGAATAAGGTTTTCATCATCGCATTTGTTTCTTATGCAACTTAAGTTAATTTTTGTTAACCTGTGACTCCTGGTTCAATCCTTTTACGGTTTCTTACTATCTACTCTTTCCAGGTCCCTCATGATTTTGAAAACTTCCATGAAATCTCCTTTCCAACTTTCTTCTCTCTAAGGGAAACAATCCCAACTTCTCTAGTAATAGCAAAATACTGCAGATGCTGGAAGTCTGAAGCAAACACACAGAATTCCGAGGATAATCAGCAGGTCTGGCCACATCTGGGGAGTGAAAAACAGCATTCATGTTTCAAGTCTTGAAGAAGTATTCTTCAGAACTAACAGCAATCTTATAAAAATTCAAATACTTTGCAATCATCAATAACTTTACAGATGCTCACACCTCACTGATAGGTCACTCTGGTTCTGCTTATGCCTACTTCAGTGATTTTTCTCTCTGAAAGAAACCTGTACATTCTCTGAACTTCTTGATGGGTCACTCTGTGAAAAGTGACCCTGTTTCTATCTTTTTTACTTCCTGTGTCATACCTACCAGAATATTTTGACATCTTTCTGTTCTCAATAGGATGTGATCACCATCATTTGTGATAATTTGTATTCCAAAGCATTCATTCAGGCAAACCCTGATGTCCAGGGTTTGAAATAAATAGTCATAATGCAGTGCTCCAAGGATATCAATTGTAAACATTTACTTTACTTAAAAGTGCTCAAGAAAATTTGACTGAAATTGTTATGTAGAGGCCCTCACCATTTTTCTTTTATTTTTCTAATTTCTTTTGGCTGGAAATGTGAGTTGAGGATAAGGTTATTTGAACTTTGATAAGCTGCATGTTTTAAGAAAACAAATGCAGATGTTTGCAATTCATGACTGGCCTGAAAGAACACAGTGGATGATTTGGCACCAAGTGTGCTGTCATTCCTAGGATTGCCCACTGGCTAAATATGATTTGGTTTATCAAGTGAGAAATGATGCTGACCAGCCAATCACATAGTATATTGATTTTAAAAATGCTGGATCTGACTGGTTCTGGCAGATGCAGAGTGATATCAGAAGCTTTGGGTCTGGCTGCTGCTTTTAACTCTTTATAGATTTCTGTCCAGTTAAAGGAATGTTGCATGTTCTGAGAAAAGAATTTCAGTCTTTAAGAAATATGTAACTAATTCTGGAAATATACAGGTATTATTTGCATTTACCAGTGACTTCAAATTTAGATATACAGTTATGTTCCTAGGAACAGCTCATTATCCAAGAATTGCATGAAGGCATTGTTTGAAATTGTTTATGGAACTGGCAAATTACGATACTTTTATTTTTCTTCTCATTTATCCCTTAGCATCTCTGAGTAAGAATAATACATTATTAGATTACATTCACTACAGTGTACAAACAGGTCATTTGGCCCAACAAGTCCACATCGACCATCCAAAGAATAACCTACCCAGACCCATTTCCTTCTGACTAATGCACCTAACACTATGGGCAATTTACCATGGCCAATTCACCTGACCTGCACATCTTGGGACTGTGGTAAGAAATCAGAGAACCTGGAGGAAACCAACACAGACACGGGGAGAATGTGCAAACTCCACACAGTCGCCCGAGGCTGGAATCAAACCAGAGTCCCTGACGCTGTGAGGCAGCAGTGCTAACGACTGAGCCGAAGACTGGGTTTAAATCATAGAAAATAACGAGATTATCTTGATTTTGTGCTTTGTCCCCTTGAAGTCACAGTATTAATAATAAATTGATAATTTTTGTTTAAATTATAAATTTAGCGTCCAAGATTCATAAATTCTGATTAGGAACAATGAAACAATTTTGAGGGTCATTGACTATTTTAATTTTACTGTGTTGGGAATCCTGGGAGAGGAAGGCTTCTTTTATCTTGCTATCCCTGCTCATAACAATTGGAAATTAACCGGACAGGAAGAAAGCTGAAACAATAGCTTTGATCAGTCCAGAAGAGATTAAGAAAAGGTAAGGTTCAGAGATCAGAATTATTCTAAATCAGAGCTGCAGTGATTGTTTAACAAGAAAGGGCTCAGCTTATTTTTCTCAGTCCCAGATGTAAGTATGATTATTCTACATAAATAAATTTTGGCATTACAATCTTACTAACATTAGTTTTATTAATTTTTGTAATTAATATAAATAAATAAAATGGAATACAGTATTCTAACCTTTATATGTTTGTTTTTGCACTGTATTCCTCTCCCCTCATCTTTCCCTTAGTTATCTTCACCTGTTCCTCCTTCAGCTCCCCACTTCACCCCCCCCCCCTTGTGATCCCACTCGCTCAACACACTTTCCACTTCTGCAGCCAAACCCACTCCATTCTTCTGCCACCCCCCTGCGCTTTCACTCATCCTGTATAGGCTGGGAAAGGGAGAAGAGGGACCAATCCCAGACTGGGGGAGGGGCCAGTCCCAGCTTGGGGGAGGGGGCCAGTACCAGCATTGGGGAGGTTGGGGGAATGAGGGCAAGGGGGGTGAGGGCAAGGGGGGGAGTGAGTCCTGGGCCTGGGGAGGGTTGACCAGAGTTCCAGGTCTTTGACCCAGCTTCACTGAAGGAACAGCGATGTACTCCTAAGTCAGATTGGACTGTAGAAGGTGATGATAGCCCCATGCATCACCTGCCCTTGTCTTAATAGGTTATGGAGGCTGTGGGTTTGGATGGGTGTGTCAAAGCAGCCTTGATCATTCATCAGTTTTCATATTTTCATTGTACAGTTTCAAATCTCATTCCCCTGCACGTTTGCTTTTCAAATCTTTCCACATTTATGTGGCCATTTCTCTTGTTCGCCATTCCTGCTCTTCTGGCAGAGTGTCACTTGGTTTTGTTTGCAGTGTTGGCTGTCCTGCTTGGGTGGGCAAAGTGGATGTGGTTACCCATCCAGAGTGGGAACAGTTGGGAGTGAACCCTTTCTGGGTAAGTACAGTGGGGGTACACCCTTCCCGGGTGGTTGCAGTGGGAGTGCACTCTTCCTGGGTGGACACAGAGCGGGTGTAACCTTCCTGGGTGGACACAGTGGGGATGCACCCTTCCTGGGTGGGCACAGAGGGGGCGTCCCTTCCTGGGTGGGCACAGAGGGAGTGCACCCTTCTTGGGCGAGCACAGTGGGAGTGCACCCTTCTTGGGTGAACACAGTGGGTGTGCACCCTTCCTGAGGTGGCACAGTGGGAGTGCACCTTTCCTGGGGGGGCACAGTGGGAGTGCACCCTTTCTGGGGGGGCACAGTGGGAGTGCACCCTTCCTGGGTGGGCACAGTAGGAGTGCACCCTTCCTGGGTGGGCACAGTGGGAGTGCATCCTTCCTGGGTGGGCACAGTGGGAGTGCACCCTTCCTGGGGGGGCACAGTAGGAGCACACCCTTCCTGGGCGAGCACAGTGGGAGTGCACCCTTTCTGGGTGGACACAGTGGGAGTGCACCCTTCCTGGGTTGACACAGTGGGAGTGCACCCTTCCTAGGCAGGCACAGTGGGAGTGCACCCTTCCTGGGCGAGCACAGTGGGAGTGCACCCTTCCTAGGCGGGCACAGTGGGAGTGCACCCTTCCTGGACGAGCACAGTGGGAGTGCACCATTCCTGGGCGAGCACAGTGGGAGTGCACCCTTCCTCGGCGGGCACAGTGGGAGTGCACCCTTCCTGGGCGAGCACAGTGGGAGTGCACCCTTCCTGGGCGGGCACAGTGGGAGTGCACCCTTCCTGGGCGAGCACAGTGGGAGTGCACCCTTTCTGGGTGAACACAGTGGGGGTGCGCCCTTCCTGGGTGGACACAGTGGGGGTGCACCTTTCTTGGGTGGGCACAGTGGGAGAGCACCCTTCCTGGGCGGGCGCAGTGGGAGTGCACCCTTTCTGGGCAAACACAGTGGGGGTGTGCCAGTGCACCCTTCCTGGGCGGGCACAGTGGGAGTGCACCCTTCCTGGGCGGGCACAGTGGGAGTGCACCCTTCCTGGGTGGACACAGAGGGGGTGCACCCTTCCTGGGTGGACACAGAGGGGGTGCACCCTTCTTGGGTGGGCACAGTGGGAGTGCACCCTTCCTGAGCGAGCACAGTGGGAGTGCACCCTTTCTGGGTGAACACAGTGGGGGTGCGCCCTTCCTGGGTGGACACAGTGGGGGTGCACCTTTCTTGGGTGGGCACAGTGGGAGAGCACCCTTCCTGGGCGGGCGCAGTGGGAGTGCACCCTTTCTGGGCAAACACAGTGGGGGTGTGCCCTTCCTGAGTGAACACAGTGGGAGTGCACCCTTCCTGGATGGGCTCAGTGGGAGTGCACCCTTCCTGGGTGGATACAGTGGGGGTGTGCCCTTCCTGGGTGGGCACAGTGGGGGTGCACCCTTCGTGGGTGGGCACAGTGGGGGTGCACCCTTCCTGGGTGGACCCAGTGGGAGTGCACCCTTCCAGGATGGACACAGTGGGGGTTGTGCCCTTCCTGGGTGAGAACAGTGGGAGTGCACCCTTCCTGGGTGAGCACTGAGGGGGTGTACCATTCCTGGGTGGACACAGTGGGAATGCACCCTTCCTGGTTGGACACAGAGGAGGTGTACTCTTCCTAGTTTGGCACAGTGTGAGTGAGATAAGCCACCGAGGAGATAAAAAGGAAAATACTCCGTTAGACTTGATTATTTTTATGTTTTACACAATGCATTTGATGCTTATATTTCTGCGCACACATTAACAAGCAGCGATGACTTTGAAATATTCATGTCGCCTCACAAATTTAATGAGCTGTCATCACTTTCAAATGCCTGCAGGTTTAAGTTGATCATCTGTGATCAGTACTCGTTCTAAATTGTACTCTAACGTTAACGTCTGTTGCAGTTTTGAGCATGATAGTACACTCCATTTTTCTGGTAAGATAGTTAGGACACCTTGTTGCTCGGCAACCTCTTTCTTTCACTCTCTTTTTTTGTCTTTCAAAACAGTGAACTATCACTAAAAGGTTTTCTTCAAAGACTCATCTAAATGCAGGTAAACAAACTGAATGCAGACTGTCACCAATCACAGAACTCGAAGTGAAACTAAAACATCCATAACATACGCGATAGAGAAATACAAATCAAACCCAAAACTGGCTCTGTTCACTCCAAGTAATAATAATATAAGGAATCTTTATCACGGTATCATATCCCTTCATAATAGTGAATCAGACAGAAGGCTTACTTGAGAGAACAAGGCTCAGGAGCCCACAAACCTGCTCCAATGTTTGCAAGATCCGTCCTGATCTGATTGTGGTCTCAGAACCAATTTTATTCTCTGACCTTCTTCATCCCTCACAAAGTGTGTCTGGCAACATGTCTACTCAACTCAACATTGAATATTTAAAGTCCCATCACCCTCTATGTAGCACCTTTCACAAACTTAGAGCATCAGCAATCTTTTCCACACTGCCAGGTACTTTGGAAATGTAAGTGAAACTTAGATCTGCACGCAGGAGCTCAACCATATCCAGCGCCATCTTCCATTAGAACATTGTAGGGTTGGGGATTGTAACATAATCCCCATTGAGATTAAACTTGAAATAATTTCAGCGATAAACAGGTCACAGTGAACTGCCAATCCATCTTACAATCTGTCTGAAATGGGGTGAGGTATTAAAAGGGCTGCAGATGCATCATCACAGTTACACATTTCTTCATCTTGTATCTATGCAGAAATAACATGGGCTTCCATGTATATAACAGCTTTGAATTTTAAGAAGTCTGTTTCATGCATTAACTTTCCAGGTCTTTCTACAGCTTTGTTAATTTTCTCAGTCCATATCCAGCCTCAACTAATCAAGTGCAGTGTTCTTGAATAGTAATCAGCCACTCAATCAAATTCAGAACAATTGAACATTACAATCATTGTTTTGCAATTCTGCCAAATTCAAATACCACGCTGCTGAGTCTTACATTTAATTTTTTATTCAAATGCAGAACCCTGCATTCACATTCAAATTATTTATAATTCTAACCTTGAACCTTCAAACTCATCACACAAGAAACAATTTGGAGATTCCAGCACTTGAGATTAATCAGTCTGGTGTTCAACTCTTTTATCTCCTCGCCATGACCTCAAATGTACTTCTACCCTTCAATATAGTTTCCAGTGGGGACCATGATTTTTCTGGCTGCTATTACTGTCTTTCTAAATGCTTCTCCATCTTATTTGTGATGTCAAACTAGCACCAGGGAGGCAACAGTTTTACAGCTGCTAGTCACAGATGAAACAAAATGATCAATTCCCTTGACTATAGGATCTCCCTCATTACTGCCCTTCAGTTATTTTAGTTTCCTGACCTCTCAATACCCTAGAAATCGAGCCCAACCTTTCTTGTCTCTTGCTCCATTATGTTATCATCTTATGAAAACCATCTTCAGTCAGTCATTCTCATTGACCCCTCAGTTATGTTTAACACATCTAGGGGTTTGCTGCTATGAAACTAGGTTAAACCATGACAAGTATGCTCCATATTATGCAGCTGTGGCCTATAAAGAGAAGAGGCCAGGATCTATATAACAGATTTTGTTCATAGTATATGAAATGTCAACTCAATGATATAGGTCTGTCTTCCAGCCTTTTATACAGCTATGTTTGTGTTTCTGAGTCCAAATAGAAATAACAATGTCCTTCAAAAAAGAAAATTCATCATTATTATCTTGTTTGAGCAACATGTGATTCTAGATCCATGTCAATGTGCTTGATTCTTAGCTCCCCTTGGAAATGTCCTAAAGGTGAGGTGAGACTGTCAACTCTTAACATCAAGACTTCATAGTGTCATAGAGTTCAATGGCATGGAAACAGACCCTTTGGATTAAACTGGTCCATGCTGACCAAAATGTCCACCAATGCTAACACCATTTCCCTGCACTTGGCCCGTATCATTCTAAACCTTTCTTATCCACGTAATTGTCCAAATGCTTTCAACTGTTATTAAAGTACCGCCTCAACAAATTCTGCTTGCAGCTCATTCCATATGCGTTCCCCCCTCTGTGTAAAAGGTTGCCCCTTGGGTTCCCTTTTATCTTTTCCCCTCTAACCTTAAACTGATGCCCTCCAGTCTGCAATTCCCCAACCCTGGCAAAAAAGACTGAGTGCATTCATCCTATCCAAGCCTTTCATGATCTTATACATGTCTATAGGATTTCCCCCTTAGTCTCCTACACTCTAAAGGAAAAAGTCCTAGCTTGTCCAACCTGTCCCTCGAACTCAGTACCTTCAATCCTGGCAGCATCCTTGTTAATTCCTTCTGCACTCTTTCCAGTTTAGTAACAACCTTTCTATAGCAAGGTGACCAAAACTGAACACAATATTCCAAGTACGGCCTCACCAATGTCCTGCAACATAACTTCCCAACTTCTGTACTCAATGCCCTGACCGATGGGGCCAGTGTGCCAAAAGCCTTCTTCACTGCCATGTCTACCTGTGACTCCACTTTCAGAGAACCATAAACCTGAACGCCAAGATTCCTCTTTTCCACTACAGTCCTTAAGGCCCTACCATTCACCATGAAACTCCTACCTTGATTTAACTTTCCAAAATGCAAGACCTCACACTTATCTATATTAAACTCCATTTGCCATTTCTCAGCCCACTTCCCCAGTTGATCAAGGTCCTGCTACAGTTTCTGACAACCTTCCCCACTGTCCACAATACGGCCTATTTTAGTGTCAACAGCAAACCTACTAATCATGTGTTGTACATTCTCATCCAAATCATTGATGTAGATAACAAATAGCAATGGGCCCAGCACTGACACCTGAGGCACTCCAATAGTCACCGGCCTTCAGTCCGCCAAGCATTCTTCCACTATTACCCTCTGCTTCCTACCATCAAGCCAATTGTGCATCTAATTTGTCTGCTTGCGCTGGATTCCATGCGATCTAACCTTCCAGAGCAGTCTACCATGTCCAACCTTATCAAAGGCTTATTGAAATCCATGTAGACTACATCTATCACCCTGCCCTCATCAACCTTGCCAGTCACTTCAACAAAGAATTCTAACAAATATGTGGGGCATGACCTGTCATGTGCAAAGCCCTGCTGACTGCTCTTAATCAATACCCTATCTTTCCAAATGCATGTATATCTTATCTCAGATTCTTCTCAAGTAACTTACCCACCACAGATGTGAGGCTTACTGATCTATAGTTCTCATGGTATTTTTTTGCAGCCGTTCTCAAATAAGGGCATATAATTCACTACCCTTCAGTCTTCCGGAACCTCACCCATGGCTAACAATGATGCAACAAATATCAGCCAGAGCCCCCATAATTTCTTCATTAGCCTTTTTCAGTGTTCCTGGATATATCTGGTCAGGACCAGGAGATTTATCCGGCTTTATACATTCTAATACATCCAACACCTCCTTTACTGTGTTATAGATTATCCCCATGAAATGACCACGAACTTCCCCAAGTTCCCAAGTCTTCATGTCTTTCTCCACAATAAACACAGTGGAGAAATATTCATTGAGGACCCCACCCATCTCCTGCAGTTCTACGCATGCATGTCTACTTTAATCCTTGAGAGGTCCTATTTTCTCTCTAGTTATTCTTTTTCCTTTAATATACTTAATGAACCTCTTTGAATTCACCATAATCTTCTTAGCAAAAGTTCTCATGTCCCCTTTTCACACTCATGATTTCCTTCTTTAGTAAATTCCTGTATTCCCTATAAACTCTAGGGATTCCCTGTACCTGAGCCACACCTCCTTTTTCTAGTCAAAGCCTCAATATCTCTTGTCATCCAGGGTTCCCTATTACTATTAACCTTGCTTTTCACCATCACAGGAGCATATAGATCTTGATCTCTAGCTATCTCACTTTTAAAGGTCTCCCACTTGCGGAGGTCCCTTTGCATGCAAAAAAAACCTATTCCGATCAACCCTTGCAAGCTCTTGTCTAATTCCATCAAAATTTGCCTTACCCCAATTCAGAACTTGAACCTGTGGACCAGTTTTGTCCCTCACCATAACCATATTAAAATTAATAGAAACTGTGGTCACTGGTCCCAAAGTGCTCCCCCAGTGTTACGTCCTTCACATGTCCTACCCTATTTCCCAAGAGTAGGTCGAGTTTTGCCCCTTCCCAAGTACAACCCTCTGTATACTGCTAGAGGAAACTTTCCTGAATACACTTAACAAATTCCACCTCATCTAATCCCTTAACACTCTAGCAGTCCCAGTCTATGTTAGGAAAATTAAATCCCATATTGCTCCTGCAAGTCTCCTCAGTCTCCCTCCATATCTGTTCCTATAATTCCCGTTGACTATTTGGAGGCCTGTAATACAACCTCGATGTCACCATCCCCTTCTTAGGGCTCCTTCATTTGATAGAGTGTGGCATCAAGGATGCCAACTAAAACTAGAATCAATAGGAATCAAGGGGAAAACTCTTTGCTGGTTGGAGTCAAACCTGGGACATAAGGTGATGGGTTGTGATTGTTGGAAGTCAGTCATTTCAGCTTTAGGACATCTCTGTAGGAGTTCCTCAGGAACCACCTTCAGCTGCTTCATCAATGACCTTCCCTCGATCGTAAGATCAGAAGTGGAGATATCCACCGATGATTGCACTATGTCCAGCACCATTTGTGACTCCTCAGATGCTTAATCAGTCCATATTCAATTGCAGCAAAACCTGGACAATATCTAGTCTTGAGCAGACAAGTGACAAGTAAATTTCATGCCACATGATGCCAGGCAATGACCATCTCCAGTAAGAGAAAATCTAACCCCCACCCTTTCACATTCAATAGTGTTACCATCACTGAATCTCCCACAGTCAACATTGTGAAGGCTACAATTGTCTGTAAACACAATGGCTACAAGAACAAGTCAGAGGCTTGGAATGTTATGGCAAGTAACTCACTTGATGCCTTGCCAAAGCCTGTCCACCATACACAAGGCACAAGTCAGGATTCTGATGGAATATTCCCCACTTGCCTGGAAGGATGCAGTTCCAACAACACTCAAGAAACGTGACACCATCCAGGGCTAAGCAACTCGCTTGACTGGCGCCATATCCACAAACATCCGATCCCTCTCCCACTGATGCTCAGTACACACTGCTGCTACTATCTATAAGATGCACAGCAGAAGTTCACCAATGTGCCTTAGGCAGCACCTTCCAAACGCTTGACCACTTTCACTAGTTGGACAAGATAGTGAATACATGGAAACACCACCAACTGCAAATTCCCCTCCAAGCCACTCACCAACCTGACTTGGAAATATATCACTGTTCCTTCAGTGTTGCTGGGTCAAAATCCTGGAATTCCCTCCCTCACAGCATTGTGGGTGTACCTACAGTACATGGGCTGCAGCGATTCAAGAAGGCACCTCACCACCACCTTCTCAAGGACAACTAGGGGCAGGTCATAAAAGCTGGCCCAGTCAGCGCAGCCACATCCCACAAGTGAATGTTAAAAAGTGTCATTTAATTCAAGGATAACTTGAGATGGGTTACAATTGCTGACCTTTCCTGCAGTGACCACATTCAATGAAAGAATGAAAAAGGCTTTTAATAAATCAAGAACAATGAAGATCAAAGTAAAGAGAGTCACATATTCAAACAAAGGGCAATTGAACATGACAGCACACTAACAACTTAATTGCAGGCTGACAAACAAATTATAATTACTTAAATTGCTTGCAGGCTTTGTGCACACTTTTTATGTTGGAGATCCACGATGTTTCTTCAATTTAACTTACTTGATATTTCTGTCCAATTCTTCTGATTTATGAGCAATAAATACAAGGGAACACAAAAATTTAAAGCTACCCCTCCAAGCTACTGGAACTATATTGCTGTCTCTTCACTATTATAGCGACAAAAACCTGGAACACCTCCCAACCCACATCATTGATCTCCTACACCACATATGTAAATGTGCTGGTGTTGGACTGCGGTGGACAAAGTTGAAAATCATACAACACCAGGTTATAATCCAATGGGTTTATTTAAAAGTACAAGCTTTCGGAGCACTGTTCCTTAAATTCTGTTACCAATGAACCTGCCCCACTAGCTGCCTGACAAAGGTGTAGTGCTCAAAAAGCTTCTACTTCTAAATAAACCTGTTGGACTATAATCTGGTATTGAGTGATTATTAACTTTGTACATCACATAGAGTGCAGTGTCATATAGTCTCACCTTAAACCTACGCCCTCTAATTCTGGACTCCCTCACCGCAGGGAAAAGTCCTTGGCTATTCACTCTATCCATGCCCCTCATGATTTTATAAACTTCTATCTATAAGTTCACCCCTCAGCCCCTGATGATCCAAGGAAAAATAGCCCAAGCCTCCCCAAAAACTCAAACCCTCAAGGGCCATCCTTGGAAATGTTTTCTGCAAGCTTTCAAGTTTAACAACATCCTTTTTATTGAAGGGTGACCAGATTCTACACAATATGTTAGAAGTAGCCTCACCAATGTCCTCTACAGGCTCAACATGGCATCCTAACTCATTTACTTAATGTTCTGACCAATGAAGGCAAGCATGCCGAACACCTTCTTCACAAGCCTGTCTCCCTGCGACTTCACTTTCAAGGAACTATGAACCTGCACTCCCAGATCTCTTTGTTCGGCAACACTCCCAGGGCCCTACCATTAAATGTATAAGTTCCTGCCCAGTAGTTTAAGAAGGGCTCAGTGCCATCTACTCAAGGGCTATCAGAGGGGAGAAAAAATATTCACTTTGCCATCGACATTCACATCACAAAAATAGAATTTAAAACAAAATATTAGCTGAAAGTTCCAATGACCCAATTAATCCACAAACCAAGTAAATTTTGTGTCCATTATTGGATTCTCTCATGGTTTTGATTTGTTCCAATCAACCTGTTTATGGATGTTATGAGACACCTTTGGAATAAGTGAGGCTTGAACCTGTATCTTCTAGTCCAGGGCAGAAATGCTACCATTGTGTCACAAGAGGATCCCTTTGCTTTAGTTTTTTTAATATATTTTATTTCAATCATAGAACATAGAACATAGAAGAATACAGCGCAGTACAGGCCCTTCGGCCCTCGATGTTGCGCCGATCCAAGCCCACCTAACCTACACTAGCCCACTGTGGGTTTTTTTTTTTAACATTTATATTACATATACAGTGAGTCAGAAAAATAAAGAAACTGTTGAGAATAGATTTTATTAATTTTTTTAGTTGTTTTTTTTCTCTACTGTCAGGAAAACCAATGTGGCTAATTGAATATTTACAAACAAAGTCTGTTAAGAGAAAAACTGTTTTCCTTTATCCTTCACCAGTAAATCACTTATCCTTCGGATTCAATTATCAATTAACATGCGGGATTAGATTTATCTGGTCGGCATGGACAAGTCGGATCGAAGAGTCTGTTTCCATGCTGTTTTTAGCTATGACTCTAACATGCCAAGTCAAAAGGTGTGATGTTGGAAAAGCACATCAGGTCAGGCAATATCCATGGAGCAGGAGAGTCAATATTCTGGGCATAAGTCCTTCATCAGGAAAGTGGAAGGGAAGGGGGCTGAGAGATAAGCATTTGGAAACTGGTGAAGTCACTGTTGATGCCATGTGGTTGTAGAGTCCCAAGGCAGAAGTTGAGGCATTCTTCCTCAATTTTGCAGGCGGCTGTAATTGGACAGTGGAGCAGGGCCAGGATTTGCATGTCCTTGGGGGAATGGGAGGGGGAGTTAAAGTAGTCGGCCACAGGGCAGGGGGGCTGTTTGGTGCGTGTTTCCCAGAGAATTTCCCTGAAACAGTCTGCGAATTGGCATCCTGTCTCCCCCGTGTAGAGGGGACCATATCGAGAGCAACAGATGGAGTAGATGAGGTGGATAGATGTGCAGGAAAATCTCCATTGGATGAGAAATGATCCTTTCGGACCTTGGACGGAAGGGAGGAGGGAGGTGTGGGCACAGATTTTGCACTGAACATGCAAAGCCCATTGATGCATTACAAAGAGAACAAAAATGATAGAACGCTAGGGAGAGAGGGAGGGGACTTAATTAAAATGGAGTTGGAGAAAAAAATAGCATTCCATCACTCCCTGTGCCCGCCTCTCTCAAGGCCTCAAGAGTTCTTCTGCTGGCTTAGATATTTTCAAATCAATCTGGCTGGAAATGCTATTATACACTAGTGGAGCAGATGAACCACACTCTCCTGGCTCAGAGGCATGGACACTAGCAATGTGCCACAAAATCCTTAAACTATTTATTCATTTTAATCAACCGCTCATTATGGTTTAATTCATATATAGAAATACAAAACAGATGTGACCCAATTGAAATCAAGTACGTTTAAATATTCTTTGTCAGAAAACACCACTTAATTGTCAAGCAGTTTTGGAACCGATTTACCAGGAAATAACCTCTCCTAAAGAAATTTGATCTTTTTGAATCACTAGATTATAATAATACTTCAGTAATGACAAATAACTTTGAGCTGACTTTGGGATTATCGCAGGGTGATGATTCCTTCCAGAGGGGTGCACTAGGGCTGTTGTCACAGCAACAAAATCTACACAGTTTCTAGCCGACAGTTAACATAAACTGCATGTGTTCGATATGATTGGATCACTTGTGATTGTAAGTGTTCAGTGACAGGGTTCTGAGCACAGACATTGCTTCACAGCTTGAGAAGGAGTTAAATAAATGGTCAACTCCAACTGCCCAGTTCTAATCTTTTCTAAATACTCATTAGAGAGCTCTTAATGCTGAGCTGTAATCAAAGAACAAGTACTTTTCAAGTATTAAATTGTTGATTTTTTTTCAATTTAGATGAGGCGCTTTTCAGGCATGAGCTGAATTTTAAGTCGCGGAAGAGACAAACAGATATTGGGTTTGTTTACAGATCAGTGACACACCTCAGTGGGTAACTAACTCAAGTCAGAATTTTCAAAGGACTGAGGCCTTTGTTGTGGTTCTGTTCGCCGAGCTGGAAGTTTTTGTTGCAAACGTTTCGTCTCCTGGCTAGGCGACATCATCAGTGCTTTTCGCAGGAGGCTCCCAAGCACTGATGATGTCACCTAGCCAGGGGACGAAACGTTTGCAACAAAAATTCCCAGCTCGGCGAACAGAACCACAACAACGAGCACCCGAGCTACAAATCTTCGCACAAACTTTGAACTGAGGCCTTTGTTAACATGGAGGTAGGTTTTATGTCCTTTATAAAGTGAATGAGTATGGTTCTAATGAAACACAAGACTTACAGAAGGGGAAGACAGGCCAAATAAAAGCAACAAAACTGAAAAGTGAATATACAGTGGGTTCTGCAATAACACATGTTTCTTCGACATGAATTATCTTTAACACAATTGAAGAATTTAGACCCTTACTTGTAGAACGCGAACTTTCCTTACCTGCATTTGCTTCAAGGTTATTCAGGCCCCATTAGTTAAAAAGGTGCAGTTATTGCACAGTTTTCTTACAACCCCAGATTGCATGAGAACGGAATTATCGCATTTTATCAGAACCAACTGTACTGGTCATATTGGAGTTCCATTTCGAGGATATAAGATGAGTCAGTTTCAAGTTTTGCAGTGTTTCTTTCTACTGAGCTATCACTGGGGTTGCTTGCTCTCTTAATGGGAAAAGGGTTTTGCACTACACAAGAGGGAGGGAGATGTCACAGGAGAACCAGAGGCCTGGTACCCAGGGCTGAGCGAACATAATTTCATCAATGCCGAACTGTATCTAATAGTTTTGGTGGTAGGTAGGTTGTGTTTACTGAGAATAGCAGGAACAGGCTGACATGTTATACCAAGTCTCCTTACTACTGTTATTCCAATCCTGACACTTCAAATCCAGGACTCCCTTCATTGCTACAGTTATTGGAATGTAAAAGTATGTTGATAGAGATAAAGGGATCCACCAAACATGCCTCCCTCTCTGGCAGCAAGCAACTGGATGTCCCAGGATATGCACAAACATCTTTTTTCCACACAATGTTCCTCAACTTGGATTAGAATGGACACTCAGTTAAAATGTTCCTGCATTTGGAGAAGGCAAAAAAGGCATTAATTTAACATTTCATCCAATGAAAACAGTCACTCTGATAGTGCATTATTTCACTGCCTAGAGATTCCATTTAAATCTTTGGATTCTTAACCCACAACCTTCAGACCGAAAAAGAGATTTAATGATGAGGATTTTTTTTAATGATGAATATTTAACTTGCTTGTTGTGATTGCCATGGGGGACAGGCAAATACACCATGTGCGTATGGGAGCAGAAGCCTTGGCAGATATTCAACTGCTGCCAAGTGATATTTCTGCTGAAACTAACACACTGGTGTTATGGGCCAAACCAGACCGCCTCAAAATATTTTAAGAAAATAACCTAGACCCTAACATTTTCTTATTTTAAAGGTAGATAGGAAGTTCCATGTTGGTCAAACAACCCAACATTAAGCGAAACAAAATTTATTTAAACATTATAGATAAAATACAAACGAAAGAAAAAAGAACTTCGAATAACTTAACTCTATTGGAAAACTTAACCGAATAATAGATACAGTGCCTGTTTCTAATCAACTGTTCCAACAACCCATAAACACAGCCCTTGGTAAAATGAAGAATTCAGGCACAGATTCTCACATGCAATTCTCTAATCCAGGAAGAAAAAGACATCGAGAGAAAATTCAGACAGAATAGCAGCCAGGAGACATTCACTGAAGCTTCTAACTGTGGAGACACTAATGGCTACTGAATAAACCAAACCCTGGAAATCCTGATCTGTGAGAACTGGCCACACCCATTCAGGCTGTTTAAAAACAAACCCTGGGCCTCCCAAACTGCTTACTCAAGTGGTCTTAACTAGCCAGCTCAGTACCTCTCATTCAAAACAGGACAAAATACATATCTTAAAGCGACAGCATCATCACACTCAGTCATCAATTGAAGTCATCTGCTACAAAATCTATTTCACACCATCAATTCTAAACATTTGTTCTAATCTATTCAGCTATTTTTTTTCTGACAAAGTTATATTATTTCCTTCTGAACAGTTTGTATTGCCCTATTTTCCTTGTATACCTAACAATGCAGTAAAATGCACATGGTGAAAGCTTTATTGTCAATGCACAGTTTTTCGCAACTGAAAAAAGGTCAGGCAAAAGAAGGGATTTTTTGAGCAATCTGTCTTTCCATCTTACCCATGCTACCGACATTCCTATTAAAGCCATGACAGTTCTTGATCACACTGGATATGGATTGTTGTCCTCCATCAAATCAATGATGAGAATAACTCTTATACAGTCTCAAGCAAGTGTTGTATTTTCAGCTCTGATGTTGAGAAATCACACATTATCTCACGAGCATCGGACTGACTTCCAATTAGCACCTGAATGCTAAGGAGATAATATGGGATGCAGATGTCACATTAGCTTCAGCACAACACAATATAGCACCAATTGATTCCGACTTCATTCCTACAAAATGAAATTTTCTTCCTGTTTAATATTAAGCTTTTGCACTTATGTTGTTCTCAGTTACGACACCTTTGAATTATTCTCTCTTACCCAACACCATGTGAATCAGATTGAGAATTACACTGTGCATTTTTCCACTTATAGCTACCACCTACGCATAGACCAGCTGAGGGAGACTGGAAGGAATAGAGTAGTCATGGCAAAGAAGATTCATGATTACCGATTGTGTAGTTTGATAAGTATCCCTGACGTAATAAATAGGCTGAATTATTTACATGAAAATATATTCAAATTAGCATCAATGTTAAGAGCACTGCTCCCAACTGTCATATTCATTGAGGTATTTTCAAAGTTCATCTTTGGCGTGGCTGGCGCTGGGAACTGAAACTGTGTGAGATTCGGAGGCAACATATACACCTACTACCAACTCTAGTCTCATGGGAGATATGCAGTATACCATTAAGGGAAAATGTTCAGGATATCATTGCCCTAACACGTCATATTGTCTCAGTATAAAGCTTTCAGTAAGGGTTGTTGTGACACAATGATGGTGTCCTTACCTCTTGACCCAAGGGGTCTGAATTCCAGTCCCATCTGCCTCAGAAATACGTTAGTATATAACTAAACAAATTCGTTAAACATATCAATCGAGCTCCCAGTCTCCACCTTCTGTCCTGTTGCAGTGAGGTACAGATGGAAATGTGTCACAGTGTATCTGAGTTGCTTCGCTTCAGCACAGACAAAGAAGTGCCTGTGATCATAGTGTGCGTATGTAAATACCAGAGGCTGCAATGAAAGTTTACTGAATCCTACGGTACTACGTGTTCTTTTTATTCACTTGTGGGGTGTGGGCATTGCTGACTGGCCAGCACTTAATGCCCACACCTAGTTCCCCATAATCTGCAACTTGCCTTTTTGATAAGCTAAGTATCCCAGTGAGTAGTGGCAAATCATCAGTATATAACACCAAGTAACATTACCCATGATGATGCAGGTTATAGGCTTGGAAAGGTATAAAGAAGCCTGGACAATTTGCAGGAGCACATTCCAAGAGATGACAAAACTAATCAAAATTTATATTATAAACTTGAGGAAATAGTATAGTGACGTTTTTGGCAATATAAGAGGATTACATAAAATGCATCACCTAAATGGTTACAATACGTTCACCAAACAATTAGATACGTTTCTGCAGGAAGACAGGACTGTGGAACATGAGGAAGCATTTTTTCTTTCATCAATACAACGTTCTTGTCTCTAATTGCCATGAGGACTGTTATGGGTCAACCACATTGCTGTGAATCAGATTCACATGTCAGCCAGACTAGGTAAGGACAGCAGGTTTCATTCCTAAGGAATATACATGAACCAAATGACAATGGTTTCATGGTCATTGTTTGACTCTTAATTCCAAATTTTTGTTGATCTCAAATTTCTCCATCTGCCACAGTGGAATTTGAACCCAGGTCCCCAGAGGATTACCTGGATCTCTAGATTAATAGAATCGTGACAAACCTCTAGACTCCATGATGCAGATGCAAAGGGTTAAGATTTCTCCTGCAAGAATGCATTTTCTGGCATCAGTGACTTTCTGTTGCTTTTAATAACTCAAATTGCCTCCCCTTGCACTGTGACCATATAAGGGCAGAATTTCTGTGTTGCATGCAATTATAAAATTGAGTACAAAATATGCTCATCATTCCTCTAGTTAGGTTCAAGTTCAATTTTCCAATAAAATTCATTTTTATAATCATAAATGCTCAATGAACCATTATATTGGCCCAAAGTAATAAAACATGATTGCTCATATCTTTAAAGTTTTCCTCATTAGTAATCCTTGATGTATTTAAGAGTGGTGACACATTTCCATTCTATTAAGACAGCTGAATTTGAGTCTATCAACAAAATGAAATTAGCACTTTTGTAAAGTGAATATCCTGATTTAAAATCATGGAAAAATAAATAATTTAGTTGGCATACGCTGGTCATTTATTTTAGATTGCTCTATTTTAAAATGAAGGTGTTTAAAAGGTAGCCGTGCAATGGCATCTATGCTCCTGGTATGGTTCTCAACATTTCCCCATTGTGACCCCATTTCAAGAACTGAGAAGTGTTGATCGCCCCCTTGATGAACAGTGAGAGAGTAGATGATCTATTAGAGCAGGTAGATGAGGCATCGGTCAAGGCTGTCACAGGGCCCGTGTCTGGAACTTTTCAGTTTGTAATCCATTGCCTTCCTAATGGCCACCTTGGGCAGTCCTGCAATGGCATCTATGCCTCTAAGATGTTGAGCAGAGTTTAAAAGGCCTCCCTGAAACAATGTATTTAATGTTATTACAATTTAGGTGGAAGGTAAAGTTATGAATATATGATTTAGTACAAGGTGTAGGCCATTCAGCCCCTCTTATCCAGGAGAAAGTGAGGACTGCAGATTCTGATGAAGGGCTTATGCCCGAAACGTCGATTCTCCTGCTCCTTGGATGCTGCTTGACCTGCTGTGCTTTTCCAACACCTCAGTCTCTAGCCCCTCTAATCCAGTCTGGATTAGATCATGGCTGATATGCCTGTGGTCCCAACTCCATTTTTTCAACTCCCCCAAAGAACCTTTGACCCTTGTCAGTCAAAAATCTAACAATCTTTGTTTTAAAAACGTACAATGGACCTGTGTTCACTAATAGATTGGGGAATGAGATTTCCAGAGTCCAAAAATCCTCATCTGTGTCTTAAGGGAATCTTTTATTTTTAAAGGGGAACATTCTTTCAGAATCTAGTCTGCCAAGTCCTCTCAGAATCTCGTACAGGTTGGTCGGGTATAACGCACATTTCACTAACACAAATTAGCTATAACGCGATTGATGAATCGTGGACATTGTTTGGATAACATGAACGTTTTACTGAATGGGGATAGCAATTTTCTATAGCGATCTTGTACCGCGTGGTTTTCTATAACGCAACTTTCTATAATGCAGAGGAGTGCAACAGTCGCGTTATGGCAGTACAACCTGTATGTCTTAAAGAGATTTTTTTTGTCATCTAAATTCAATGGATACAGCCTGTCCAAGCCCGCATCCCAGGTATTAATTAAGAGAACTGAGCAGGACTGTTAATACAAGCAGAACCTCTACCCAATGTGTAAACAATGAAAACATCATTGTAATTGCAATATAAGGAACTTTCCTACAGGTGATTATTGCATGCGTTTTCTGGTGTGGAACTGTAGTGTTGGACTTGGATGGACAAAGTTAAAAATCACACAACACCAGGTTATTGTCCAACAGGTTTATTTGAAAGCACAAACTTTTGGAGCGCTACTCCTTCATCAGGTTGCTAACAGGGCAGGTACATAGGGCATAGAATTTATAGTAAGAGATCAAACTGTAATACAACTGATGTGATGCATTAGATACTGCCCTGAGATAACTTAAGGTTTTTTCAGTAAAAAACCAAAGTGACATCTCAGCTCGGGCAATGTATTAAAGGTGTTAGGCTAGATTCTGTCTGTATTCCAACGTGGAGTCAGACTGGTTTTATTTCCAAAGTAGAAACTTGTAAAATGTCACATTGACTGACTGACTAAAGATTGTGTGCTTTTTGAATAAAATAGAATGTATCTGCAAATACGAATCTACAAATGCAAATTCACTCCATAGATTTATGTGTGTGTGTGTGTGTGACAGAGGGAGACAGTGAATGAGTATCTGTGTGTGTGATAGTGTGTGTGTGTATACGTTTGCATCCTTGATAGAGTTGTATGTGAGTGTGACGGAGTATATGCACTGTGAGAGTGGGTGTGTGTGTGTCTGTCTGTCTGCGTCTGTGTCTGACTGTGTCTGTGTCTGAGTCTGAGTGTCAGAGAGAAAAAGAGAGAGAGAGAGAGAGAGAGAGAGACCCCTGTAATGTGACATAAACCTAAAGTCCCAGTTGAGGCCATCCTCATGGGTACCAAACGTGGCTATTAGCCTCTGCTCAGCAACTCTGCATTGTTGTATATCCCAAAGTCCACCTTGGAGAACACTGGCTGAATGTCCTTTACTGCTGAATTGTTCCCCCACTGGGAGGGAACATCCCTGTCTGGTGATTTTTCTGATCCAGGTTTCAAGACTCTGTGGTAATTACGTAATGTAATTTTGTGACAAATGTAATTGTCATCATCACTGGCCCCTTGCAGATGATGATGACTTCCTTTCACTCTCAGGGTGAGTATGTAAGTGGCCATACAGACAGGTGTGGCTACATGAGCATAATATGCTACAAGTCACTCTCTCACAGCACTGCTAAACTGTTACCTCTACGTCTTTGAAACATTCAACCAGACCATAAGAAGTAGGAAAAGGAGAAGGTGGTTTGGACCATCAACTCTGCTCTACCGTTTAATAGAATCATGGCTGATCCAACATTCCTCAAGTCAATGTTCCTGCCTTTGCTTTGTAATCCATTGATCCCCTAACATCGTCATAGAGATATATAGCATGGAAACAGACCCTTCAGTCCAACTCAACCATGCTGACCTAAATCCTAAATTTATTGAGTCTAATTTGCCAGCATTTGGCCTCTACACCTTTCCTATTCAGATACCATCCAGGTGCCTTTTAAATGTAATTGTACCAGCCTCCACCACTTCCTCTGATAGCTCATTCCATACACACATCCTTTGTGTGAAAAAGTTGCCCCTGATGTCCCTTTTAAATCTTTCTCTTCTCTCTTTATACCTATTCCCTCTAGTTTTGGACTCCCCCACCCCAGGGAAAAGACTTTGAGAGACAATAAGTCTCTATCAGGTAACCCCTCAGTCTCTAATGCTCCAGCGAAAACAGCCCCAGCCTATTCCTGATGAAGGGTTTTTTGCCCAAAACGTTGATTTTCCTGCTCCTCCGATGCTGCCTGACCTGCTATGCTTTTCCAGCACCACTCTAATCTAGACTCTGATTTCTAGCATCTGCAGTCCGCACTTTTGCCATCCAACACAATAGCCTATTCCCTCCTTTCCCCCAAATCCTTCAATCCTTTAAGTCCCATGTGACTAACCAATTCTTTCTTGAAATCATATCATGTTTTGGCTTTATTTCGAAGCAAATTTGACAAGCTTATAATTCTCTGGATGGAGGAATCTCTCCTCATCCTCAGTCCTAAATGATTTGCCCTCCATCTTTGGGCTGTAACTCCTTGATCTGGACTCAGCTCACATTGGGAATATCCTTTCTGCACCTACCTTGTCCATAAGACCATAAGACATAAGAGTGGAAGTAAGGCCATTCGGCCTATCAAGTCCACTCTGCCATTTAGTCATGGCTGATGGGCATTTCAACTCCACTTACCAGCACTCTCCCCGTAGCCCTTAATTCCTTGTGACATCAAGAATTTATCAATCTCGGCCTTGAAGCCATTTAGCGTCCCGACCTCCACTGCACTCCGCGGCAATGAATTCCACAGGCCCACCACTCTCTGGCTGAAGAAATATCTCCGCATTTCTGTTCTGAATTTACCCTCTCTAATTCTAAGGCTGTGCCCACAGGTCCTAGTCTCCTCGCCTAACGGAAATAATTTCTTAGCGTCCACCCTTTCCAAGCCATGTATTATCTCATAATTTTCTATTAGATCTCCCCTTAACCTTCTACACTCCAATGAATACAATCCCAGGATCCTCAGCCGTTCCTCATTTGCTAGACCTGCCATTCCAAGGATCATCTGTGTGAATCTCCGCTGGACACGCTCTAGTGCCAGTATGTCCCTCCTGAGGTCTGGGGCCCAAAACTGGACACAATACCCCAAGTGGAGCCTAACCAGAGCTTTATAAAAGCTCAGTAGCACATCTCTGCTTTTATATTCCAACCCGCTTGAGATAAATGACAACATTGCATTCGCTTTCTTAATCACTGATTCAACCTGCATGTTTACCTTTAGAGAATCCTCGACTAGCACTCCCAGATCCCTTTGTACTTTGGCTTTACGAATTTTCTCACTGTTTAGAAAGTAGTCCATGCTTGTATTCTTTTTTCCCAAGCCCTCACATTTGCTCACATTGAATTCTATCAGCCATTTCCTGGACCACTCTCCCAAACTGTCTGGATCCTTCTGCAGCCTCCCCACTTCCTCAGTACTACCTGCCTGTCCAACAAGCTTTCATTTATGCATGCATTCTTATTTTGAATTTTAGAAACTTCAGTCAGAAATATGTGGGACCATTTATGGGAATCTGAATGGCAGTTTGTGCTATTTCAGCATAATACACTCAAGCAAATTGTGTGACACCTTTAACCTTGGAAATAATTGTGGCATTATCACCCTGTCGCTGTAATAGGCATTCAGTAACTGCAATGAAAACCACAACCCTCATAGTGAAGCAAATATACAAGAAATGTTGTATCTACTGTTGTAGTTATCACACTTTACAGTGCAATTAAACATACTCATTCCAAGTAGAAGTTTCAAAGCTGAAATTATTAAAATTAATATTATAAAGCTCATCATAAATGCTTAATGCTCAACTAATGTTTGACAGCAACATTTTTGATTGCAACACTTCATTGATGAGATAACCTCTATAATGTTTTACTCTTTGTCATTTGTAGTCTTAGCTGGAAGCTTATGAGGCTAAATAATGATTTTTGAGAAGATTTGTCGCTCAGTTTGATGATAAGTACGGAAGTTAGCTCGCTGAGCTTGAAGGTTTATTTTTAGACATCTTGTAACATAATCAGTGAGACTCTTCAGTGAAGCTGTTGATATATCCCACCTCTCTATTCATAGGTCTTGGTTTCTTAAGGTGGGTGATGTCATTTCCAGTTTTTTTTTCAAGGGAAGGTAGATAAGATCTAAATCGATGTGTTTATTGATGGAGTTCTGGTTTGAATGCCGTGCCTCCAAGAATGCTTATGCATGTTTTTGTTTCGCCTGTCCTAGGATATGTGTGTTGTCCCAGTCAAAGTGGTGTCCTTCTTTGTCTGCATGTATAGAAACTAGTGATAGTGGATTGTGTCATTTGGGGACCAGTTGGTGTTCATGTATCCTGGTGGCAAGTTTCCTGCTTGTTTGTCTGATGTAGGGCTTTTTACAGTTCTTGCCTGGTATCTTTTATATACGTTAGTTTTGCTGGTAGTAGCTAATGAATCCTTTAGGTTCATTAGTCGCTCTTTAAGTGTGTTGGTAGGCTTGTGGGCTACCACAATGCCAAGGGGTCTGAGTAGTCTGGAAGTCATTTCTAGTATGTCTTTGATGTAAGGTAATGTGGCTAAAGTATTTGGTTGTGTTGTGTCTGATTGTTTATTTCAACGAGCTACATCACACTGCAGCACCCAAGAACCACAAAAGGCAGAAGAAAAATATCTATACAACGTTTTCAAGAGAAGCGGGTACCCAATAAACACAATCCGTCGATTCCTCAGAAACAAACCCAAACAAAAAAATGAACTGGAAATGACATCACCCACCTTATGAAACCAAGACCTATAAACAGAGAGGCGGGACATACCACCAGCACTTCGCCAGAGAGTCTCACTCATGATGTTACCTAGTATAGCGACAAAATATCTGAAAACAAACCTTCAAACTCAGCGAGCTAACTAACATACCTTAGGTCGAATAATTTCTGGAGGTAGTATCGGTTGCCCAAGAATGAAATGAATTAGCTGTGTTTCATAGGGTGAATAACATTCAATGTGATGTCCTACTAAGCTTGCCATAAGGTGCCAGTGTTTTGATGTTTGATTTCTATTTAGTGATCAGAGGTAGGACTATTATCTACACACACTCAAGGGCAGGCTTTATTAAAGGATAATGACCACAAGTGTTTGTACATTCACTGAGTTGGCACGTGGTGAGGGCGCATTTGACTGAAGTGCCCAGAGCTGTTGAGGCAATGGTATCAGACACCATGGGGTAGGGAGAAAAGACGAATTTTGGAAAGAAAATACATGAGATGAAAATTAACTTAATGCTCAGGGCCACTGATTTCTTCTTCGCATGCTCTGCAAGAAATTTTGTATCCTAGTAATGATGTGTGCATTGATGTCCACACAGAAGTGTAATGGTACCATACTAGATGTAACTGAGACATGATAATTCATAGGCTGGAAGAGCAGAAAAATGTACACATCTGTCACATCCCAGTTGGGATGTGAGATGACTGAATGTTAACATCAGTAGTTTAAAATATTAATCCAGCCACTGCATATCAGCTATATGTGTAAGGTCTGATGAAGTACATCTTATAAGAAATGCCAAAATGGTCATCAACGTACATGTCTATGTTTCACATAAATACTAATATGACTATTCTTCTTCTGAATTCCTCTCCCTGCTGCTCGTGATTTCCAAATCATTTATCTCCATGTGCCCTTCCTTTTCTTCATGTCTTCACTATATTGAAAGCAGATTTGTCTCACCAACTATTAGATTAGATTAGATACCCTACAGTGTGGAGCAGGCCCTTCAGCCCAACACGTCCACACCGACCCTCCGAAGAGTAACCCTGTAATCCCAGTAAGGCTGGGATTGAACCTGGGTCCGTGGTGCCGTGAAGTGTCAGTGCTAACCACTGAGCTACCGTGCCACCCCTTGCTTACATTCTAACTTGCTTTCTCTCTTGACTCATATGAGTCTCTTGATGTCCTATAATTTTCCTTCCTTCATAAAGCACAAGGTTCTAACACAAACGTGATTTCTCTTTGCATGCGCAGATCGTTCTTTCAGCAAGGTTTCAATATTTTGTTTTTAATCACAGAACCTGTAACCGATAACAGTAACCAGGCATATTGCACAATTGCAAAATGATAGCTGTTATAAAATCCACAGTGATGAAGGTGTAGAAACAAGTGATGACTGTAGGCTTTCTTGCCAACAGTGATCATGAGCAGGGATTACAGACATGCAAGTTATATGTGCCAAGCATTAGTATTGACTGACAAAACTCAGTGTGGCATCCAAGGAGCAGGAAAATTGACATTTCGGACAAAAAACCTTCATCAGGAATGAAGGCAGGGAGCCTCTGGGGTGGAGATGATAAATGGAGGGGGGAGGTGGCAGTGGGGGGGCGGTTGGGGAGAAGGTAGCAAAGAGTACACAGAGAGGAGGGTGGAGCGGATAGGTGGAAAGGGAGATTGGCAGGTAGGACAGGTCATGAGAATGGTGCTGAGCGGGAAAGTTGCAACTGGGGTAAGGTGGGGGGAGGGGAAATTAGAAAACTGGTGAAGTCCACGTTGATGCCCTGGGGTAGAAGTGTTCTGAGGCGGAAGATGAGGCATTCTTCCTCCAGGCGTCGGGTGGTGAGGGTGCGGCGGTGGAGGAGGCCCAGGACCTGCATGTCCTTGGCAGAGTGGGAGGGGGAGTTGAAATGTTGGACCACCAAGCGATGGGATTGATTGGTTAGCCCCACCCCCTCCCATTTATCTCTCCACCTCTGGGAATGGCTTTTGCTCTTCGGATGCTGCCTGACGGGCTGTGCTTTTCCAGCACCACTCTAATTTAGACTCTGATTTCCAGCATCTGCAGTCCTCACTTTTGCCTAAACCTCAGTGTGGGTTGCCTCCATTTTTCCTCACTGCTACTTTTACAAGAGCCCTGCTGCTAATGGAAGGGATCAAATCTGATGCAAGCTGCACATGAGAATCCTCAGGAGAACAGAAGGGCCTATAATCATGTACTGTGGCTGGAATTTCCTTTGTTAGCTCAAGGGAAGTCATGGCCTAGTGGTGTTGCACTAGACTATTAATCCAGAGACCCAAATAATGTCCTGAGACTCAATTTTAAATCCCACCATGGCAGATGGTGGAATTGGAATTCAATAAAAATCTGGAATTAAGAGTCCAATGACGATCAGAATACCATTGTCCATTGTTGGAAAATCCCATCTGGTTCCCTTTGGAAAGGAATTTGTTAGCCAATATGTCACACCAGTCCCACAGCAACGTGGTTCATTCTTAACTGCCCTGTGGACAGTTAGGAATGGACAATAAATGCTGGTCTGCCAGCGACACTTACAAGCTTGAGTATGAATATTTTCTTTTAAAGTAGCACACGCATGGGATCAACACTGAATCTGATCGTAAGGGCAATGGATAGTCATGATAAAGTTAGCATAGTCACAGCGAAGCAGCAAAGTCCGCTCTTATTCATAGAATCCCTACAATGTGGAAATTGGCCATTAGGTCCAACAAGTCCACACTGACCCTCTAAAGTGTAACTCATCCAGACCTAATTCCCCTACCCTATTACTCTACATTTACTCTTGACTAGTGCACCTAACCTACACATCCCTGAACACTATAGGCAATTTAGCATGGCCAATTCACCCAACCTGCACAGCTTGTGGGAGGAAACCCACGCAGACATTGGAAGAATGTGCAAACTCTACACAGACAGTCACCTGAGGCTGGAATTGAACTCAGGTCCCTGGCACTATGAGGCAGCAGTGCTAACCACTGACTCACCATGCTGCCCTGGAGAGACATGACTAGTGTGTTTTAACTTGAGGATCGCCATGCCTCAAACAAAGGGAGAAGTTGAGAAGGAGGATCATTCGTGGTTACTTCATCCGTGCAGGAATTGAACCTCCTGCTGTTGGCATCACTCAGGTGTCGCAAACCAGCAAGCTGGTGCCTGTACCTCTGTCATGGGTGAGAAATGACGATGGTGGTCATTGATACAAAAGAGAAACAATCTCTGATAGCCATCACTTCTGGAGGCTGATTGTTTGAAAGCCATTGGAAGAGGTGAGCAGAACCTAATATTTCATCTGGCTAACAAGAGGGACCAGAGAAGAGTGAGGCCAGGGGATTGTGCAGCCCACAGTCTTCCTGTACAGCAACAGAGACTGCAGTATCAGAATGCAACTTGCTGAGCCACACAAGGCAAAATTTAACATGGACTTTTGGGGGATCTGGGACAGGGGGGTTTAGAACTAGCTTTTTCTAAATATTCTAGAACTGTTTAATTCAATAGTTTAACTTCACCACAATAGTGGGGATCTCTGGATCATTCATCCAGGTTTGTGTATCACTAGTTAAACATCATTATAATAATTTAAACATACTGTGTTCTGATAATCTTATCTTGCTGTTGGAACTTCATTGAACCTACCTTTAATTGTTTAAGGGACATAGTACAACAAACAAGAAGTATGCATAGAGCAATTGAACACAGCATTCCACATTGTTGGGTACAGAATCTACAGGATATTGCAGTCCATTTCTTTGAATTCACTCTATTATGGTCAGTCATGGAAAGGCACTTAATGTACACTTCGAAAGAAAATAACATACACTTCAAAAGAAAATAACTAAAGACACCAATCACTAGGTTAATCTTTCATTTGTGTCAGGCACAGCTAACACATTCTATTTCAATTCAGTGAAAATTAAAACGTTTAACTTTCTTCAATCTATGGAACATTCAGAAAGCCACGAAACCTGTGATTGTATAGACAGACGCATTGACCGTGATCTGACAATAGGGGTAAGAGTCAACATTATAGTTCTTTCATTCTGGAATCGAAAGCTATGATTGCACTGGCATACACAACGTGAGTGAATTTACAAAAGGCATCTGAATTGAATTTTATTTTGCCCAGATTGTGAAGATGTGGAAATCAACTAGCTGATCAATTTATCAAGCAGCACAGAGAGAACCCATTTATAAACCTGGATCACTGCTCAGCCACCTTGAGCACTGGCCAATGTGATCAATTTGTATGAATTCACCACAGCAAGATGATGATAGACCAAGTCAACTTGTTGGAATTATCTCAACAAAGGCCTCATTGAAATCCTCATCAATTAAACACACCAGGAGACATTAAATCGAACAGAAATGCAGAACTTTGCAATGTTATGTCAGACCAAGAGTCAATTCGGCAACTTGAGCAAGTCCATGATCCTTTATCACAGAATGTTTTAAATGCAACAATGTTTTCTGATGGTCAGACAAACCATCCACTTACTGCAGGTTTTAGCATCACAGCCATCCTGTGTCACTATTATCTAGTCTGTTGTTAAAATGTCATTACTTCTTCCCTCAAATTATGGATGATGCCAGCCAATAGACCACATTTTTTATTGACAGGGGTTCTCAATAAGCCATAGTATAACAATTAATGCTTAATGATGGATTTCCAGAAATAGTTACATGGCAGCAATTGAATCACTTAGTCACCTGGTAGAATGTTAAAATCCAAACTGCCCAGTTAAATGGAAACAAAAACGTAATCAACTGTTTATTAGATCATTCTAACACATTTATGCATCTGTATCCTCCAGGCACTTCAATTTAACAAATCCATCTCTCTGATGAAGTTGAGCCTAATCTTATGGGAAGAATGAAGCAGAGTGTAAAATTCATATTGTATCTTTTACAGATTCATTTTATAAATAGATAATATTGCAGTAATAGATTTTGTTCTCTAAAGATCAGTAGGAATGTTGTTTTCTCCAAATGTATTTATGACAAGATAAAACAACTGCATATCATCAGTGCACAGTGGAGTCAGGAATGTTGAACTGCAGCAGTGCACATGACCAAGGTACATAACAAAGACTACTCATATAATACGTCGAATGGCAAGAAATGCAGATAGGCAAGAAGTTGAAACTTTATTGCTGGAACAGCACAGCAGGTCAGGCAGGTCAGGTCAGGCAGATAGGCAAGAAGCAGAGGTTAAAGAGAATCAGTAGCAGACACAGATTTGGAAGGAGAAAAGAAACAACGTGGACATTGATGTCAAAACTAAAACAAGAAACTTGTAATTGATACAATGACCCTTTTATTGTTATAGTTTTCTATCCTCTTTCTCATATCTCTCAAGACAATTTATCATGACATAAATGGTCAGTAATCTGCAAGAGCGCTAGAAATTACAAAACGTACAAGTAGATATGGCTTGTAAATATGTGAATGAGTGAATGGGGCGTGTAAGTATGTTGATGTGTGGCCAGGTTGTTGAATATATTTAAGAAAGAGAAAACTCAATTCCTAGTGGCTGAAGGAAATGGGAAGACAATGGGATTATGGCACTGAGATAGAGAATTAGCCATGATTATGCTTAATGGGAGAATGAGCTGAATGATCTTCTCCTGACATATTTTCAATATTTATCTATATTTCTATGTGAGTTTGGAACAATAATATAGGAGCTTTTCTCTCCAAGGCAGTCTGAAAATATAGAAATGCAAAGATGCTACCACAGAACATTATTACTGCCTCTTGAGTTGACATAGGTTGTTGCATTATGTGTAAGAAAATATTGATTTAAAAAAGCGGAAAAGAAATGAGTAAAATTATTTACAGTACAACAGAAAGCTAACAATAGGTAGACAGAAGCATGACATTTCTAACATATGGTTACAAATTTTGGAGCAGTGAACTGGAAAAGTCATTCAATCCAATAAGCTCATCACTCTTACCTTTCACTCAAAGTATTTGTTTCATTATTATTTTCTTCAGAAATGTAATTTGCTTCCAGAATCCATTGACTGACTAGTTCATTTTCCTTGGTTGATTGGTACCTTTGAAATCAAAGCATTTACCTGATTCCCTTCTAACTTCTATCTTCCTAATTTTATGTTGTTTCTCCTAACAACAGAATTTGCAATCTCACCTCGAAGAGTTTTGATGAAAATGAACAGGGCCTGATATGCTTTCGGAGATGTGGTTATTAATTAAGGGCGACATTCTTTAGAATACAATAACCACATCTGAGCAAGCCCTCACTTGCTGGTGTTACATGCAGTGGAAATCAGTGAAGGCAGTGGATTGAAATGTCATGAAGAAGGTTGCCCTTGAGATTAAATAGACTCCTTAATGTTCACGGCTGAACTCTGTTGCAATAATTTCCATCATTTTGTTATTCAAAATGAATAGCAAATGAAGCCAGACAGTTCGAGAGAGAGGAGAAAAAAATTCATCAATTGGAAAGCTTTCCTTTAAGCTCTTCCCTTCATTAAACTTTGGACTAAATGCAGCGTATTCTACTGCATACTCCATCTGCAACTCAACTGTGTGGTAAAGTACATTAGTGACATTATGGTGCACTTGAGAATAATTGACAGATGCCCAAAACATTAGCGTAATGGAGAGAAAAATACTTACAGCATAAAGCTTTCTTGCTGCAAAGTCTATCACCAAGGAAGGTCACAAGTAAATAGCATTTTGTTTATTTATAACAAATGTACAAAAACATAAAGTATGCATTACTTGAAGAAAACTGCATATTTATCAAACAGAATCCAATTTCTGGTTACTTGCATTCAATTCAATAGAGACTTTAGAACAAGCAAGCTTTATCATTTTCATAATAAAATGTTTGCCTGGAAATGTGCTCGGCTGGGAATAGAACATAAATACAACAAATACTAATCAGTCTCACCAGCAGCTCAGCAATCATTTCAAGAAAGCTGCTGAAGAACACAATCTAATTGTTTTTGGTTTCTGAGAATAATGTCAGTGCTGGCATTTCTGCTTATAAAATCAGCATTTCTGCTTATCAAATCTTACCTCAAACTTAAGCACAAATCTTGTAAAGCAAATTTTCTTTGTAAATATGAAGAAAAACCATCAGAGATACAGACATGTGACTGTCAAGATTAGATAGTTCATCAAATGTATTTTATTGTTTGGAATCATATTAATGTTAGTTTTTGTTCTTGTTTTAGCCTGATCATTTTATTGTCAATTAGACCTCTACTTAAGAGATGCAATTAATTTCAAATCTGCATGTTGAGCTAACTTACATTTTTAGTCATGATCCAATTAAATCATGGCACAGACTCTAGGGATTGAATGGTCCATGTTTCATTTATAGTAGCTGCATAACTAGTAGTATGAATCAGAGACTTAAAAATTGCCATGTTAATAAAGCCAAAAAGTTATATGTAATTACCTTAGAATAAAGTAAGCATCTCTTATCTGTAGCTAGGCAATATCAAGATCAATCTGCTGGACTTGCAATTAACTTGGATGGATGTGGGTAGCAGATGCATGGTAAATCATTATGTTCAACACCTCCTGCAACTTATGCACTCTCCTGACTTAGGCATATGTTGGAATTATTTGATTATTTCCAGGCCCAAATCAAACAAAGTCCTTACAAACATTGTGAGTTCAGCCTTCACTACATGGACTATGGCTGTTCAAGAAGGCATTCATTACCTCTTCCAAATGGGGGTTTTAGCATGAGCAGTAAACCATTGATTAGACTCATGGAATGGGTGAAGGATATTGTCCAACCTGTGTACCAGCCCTACCAGATCTTCTCACCCAGTCCCATTCCCCTGAGTTTTTCCAACTGCCATGTTTGTTATTCTTTTCAGGAAATTATTTGATTCACTTTTACATTCCTCATTTGAATCTGACTTCCATCTAGCATGGAAACAGACTCGTCTATCCAAGCAGTCCATGCTGACCATGTTCCAAAACTAAACTAGTCCCACCTGCCTGCACTTGGCCCATATCCCTCCAAACCTTTCCTATTCATAAACTTAACCAAATGTCTTTGAAACCTGGTAACTGTACCTGCATCCAGCACTTCCTCTGACATTTCATTCCACACACAAGCAAATTTTAAAAAATGAATATTTAAACAAAGACAGATTGGATTATATAAATCTGTTTATCTGAAATATTCTTCACACTGAATACTCAAAATTCTTCTGCAGTCTAACGCAAGTTAAATAACAGTGCAGCTTACTTTCTCCATAAAAGATTAGTAGCTTTCTGCAACCTGGAGCTTGAATTATATCTCCTTTCTCCTCAGTTTCCCTTCCTACCTGACTTATGGAGTGCTCAATTCTCATAGACCAGTCTGGCAAAGTTCACATTAAATATCTGGGTGCTAAATACTGTCATAGTAATCTGTGATGTAAGTGAAGGAGGGTGGGAACTATCAGTAACACTGAACAAAATGCAGAAGCATAACCTGTCAGTTGTAACAACGCAAGGTAAATAAATGGTTGAGTAGGTCATTGGGCTGGAACCTATACCATTAGACAATTATTTAAGTTCACATTTTTGAAATGGTAGTGATGCCCATTATCCAATCCAGCTAAGGTTCATTTCAGATCTGCCTTGGTCAGCCTGTGCCCAGTGTTTACAAATGTCCTTCCTAGGCAGTCACAAAAAGTGTCCAAGCTCCGTCCCGTTTTGATTATCCCTGCTGGAAAATGCCACACAGCTTGCAATCCAATATAAATTGCCATTGGCAACTAACTAAATATTTAGCCATGGTCCACAGAGCATCATGTTTGGTTATATCTGGCTTGAGGGGCACCACTCTGTATGTATGGGGCAAGGTGAGAGGCAGACCTCCATGAAGTATGACAATGGATATAAAGATTGAATCCACGCTGTTGGTGTCATTCTGTCCCGTATGCTACCCAATTGAGTGAACTGACCCTAGTTTTTATTCTTTTTTTAAAAATTATTAATTGAATGCTCATTATTATGTCTGAAGTAAAGAGACCTTTAGAGATTTTAGGCTTAAAGTGGTTCACACTTCAAATTATCTCACCATCTCCCATTTATGCCAAACACACTAACGTCCCTAATTGTCTGATGCATGAACAACTTACACTTTTTGACTGTTCAAGAGACTTGAACAGCCTTGCCCAAGTATTCCAACTGGAAGATAATTGTTGCAGCTGAGAACCCTAAAGAGTACACTTGGGAATGCCTCAGACTCCCAATGCACCGACTACCTGGGAATTTCCTGGGAAGTTTAAACTTCTGACAAGCAATTAGTTGGACTCATTCTAAATGTCTCCAACTTAGAGTTTGAATCAGAAGCTTCCGGGCAATTGGGCCTTTTTTCTAATTCATTGATTAGATGTGGGTTTCACTGGCTAGACCAGATTTTATTCCTGCGCTGCCCCTGGAAGATGGTGGTGAGCTATCTTCTTGAACTCAGCAATCTAGTCAACCAGGAAAAAGTTAGAGCATTGAAACTTATTCTAACATCTCAGTAACTATAAAATTGCATCCCACGACCACCCCCTGACTCATCATGGTATCCCTCAACTTGACAGCCCCAACAACCAATCCAAACTGACAATCTCTGATCTGATATTAACCCTTACCCTGAGTCTTTGCGGGTTTCCTCAGGATGCTCCAGTTTCCTCCCGCAGTCCAAAGATGTGCAGTTTGGGTGGATTGGCCACAGTGTCCATGGATGTGCAGTTTGGGTGGATTAGCCATGGGAAATGCAAGCTCATAGGATTTGGATGGGGGAGTGGGTCTGAGTGGTATGTTCTTTGGCGGTTTCATGTGGTCTCAATGGGCTGAATGGCCTGCATCTGCATTGTAGGGGTTCTGTGAAAGTTACAGACTGAAATCACAAAAATGTACAGCGAGTAAATTAAACCTTACCACCTGGTTAGTAGCCTGGTACAGAAGATCACTCAATTGTTGCTGTTGACAGTGATCCCCCTTGAATAAAGCCACATTATCAAAGTCCCAAAACTGCTTGGCCGTCAGTGCTTCTGGAGAACTATTTGTTTAAAAATGTAAATGATGTACTTTATTTAAAATGCCATACATGTGCTTTAGAGGGAAGAAATGCAGGACTGTGGAGAGGATTCCTGATGAACAGCTTATGCTCGAAACGTCGATTCTCTTGCTCTTGGGATGCTGCCTGACTGGCTGTGCTTTTCCAGCACTATAACTCTTGACTGTGGGGACAGAGAGGTGTGTGACTGATTGGTTAGTTCTTTCAAAGACTCAGAAAGCGACATTAACACCAGGGCCTTCTATGCTGTACAATGGCTCAAATAGGTAACAAATACCAGAATAACCCCACTGTTTCAATTTATAATCATAAAGTTTCCTTTCAAGACACAGCTTCATAACAAAGTTATGTCAAACTACAGTGTTAAAATTGTCATTTTTCTCTTCCTTATTAAGGTTTTGGCATATATTCTTCATTTGACTGATAAATGTTTAATGCGAAATGTAAGCATGTTTTTAAGATTGTGTTTAACTCACATCTACGTTTTGTGCTATGATTCAGAAAACGAAATCCTTAATTTCTTGCCTATTTGGGAGATAATAGTATAGTGGCAATATCATTAGACTAGTCATCCGGAGAGCAAGGTTAATGTTGGAGACATGAACACAAAGCCTTCCATGGTAGCTGATGGAATTTAAATTCAATTAATAAATCTGGAAAAAACGCTGGTCTCAACAATGGCAACCATAGCAACTACCATTGATTGTTGTAAGGCCAATCTGGGACACATGACTTTTAGGGAAGGAAATCTGCCGTTTCTATCCATTCTGACCCATATGTGACTCCAGACCCACAGAAATATGGTTCACTCTTGACTGGCCCCTGAATTGGCCTAACAAGCCACTCATTTCAGGGTCCCGGTTATAGGGATGTATGCCAAATGTTGGCCTTCCAGCTATACTCACTTTGTATAAAATACTATAACAAAAAAGTGAGTTGAGAATTGAGGAATAGCGACTATTTCAAGGGATAGGGCACTGCATTTTGGTTCACTACCTATAGCTAGAGATGGACAAGGGTGACGAAACACATGCTTACCTCTTCTTGTAACCAGGACTGAAAGAATAGGTCTGTCCCCAGCACTTATGGATTAACACTCCATCTAAAGAATGACTGACCAGGTGACTCTCCCATTCTCACCATCTGCCATAAGAGTATTGAAAGGATTCACAGATTGAAAATCAACCCTATTTTATGTTAATTTTGGAGAACTATCTGAGTTGTTGGTGAAATAAGGAGTTGATTATATTTTAAACAATTTATTCTCTGCATTACTATGCATAACTCCTGAAGTTATGATTATTAAGATTTCTCAGTTATATCTATCTTCCATCAATATTATGTTTGTGCTCGTCACACATTAACTTTAAAAACCATACCATTCAGATACTTTCAGCACAGTCAACCTATTTTCACCTACTTAAGGTCCACATTGTCAGAATTCTCATTCTCAACTATCCATTTCTCTCCCTAACTCTCTCTATGTCAACTTATACACTCACTCACTCACTGACTTTCCCCCAACCTACCCATACCATTCAGATACTTTCAGCACAGTCAACCTATTTTCACCTACTTAACCATCCATTTCTCTCCCTAACTCTCTCTATGTCAACTTATACACTCACTCACTGACTTTCCCCCAACCTACATTTCATATATTTGCCAACCTTCTCGGAGTTACAATCCATTCTGAAAAAGAGACACAGGACCTGAAACATTAACCCAGCTTTCTCTCCACGGATGTTGCGAGCCCAGTAATTCCAGTTTTTGATTCATATATATGATGTGCCTGTAATGTAGTCAAATATGCTCAAGTGCTTCACAGGAGTGTTCTCGGATTTCACATGGAGCCAAATAAGATGATATTAGGATGAGGGACATTTGATAAGCTACCACCAACTGCTGATATATGTCCTACTCGGCTTCCTGAATATCTAGGCAACTAATGTAAAATTTTCAATCTAATTCTTGCTATTGCACTGCTATTGCATCCCAAGTATTAAAGAAACATTGATTCCCATCTATTAACATAGGACACAGAATATAAAACATCGAACAATACAGCACAGGAACGGGCCCTTCGGCGCATGATGTTTTGCCGAACGTGAGACCAAATTAAACTAATACAGGAGATTGCCTGTAGGTACTGATGCTCAGTTAATGTGCCGAATGGCCTCCTACTGCACTATAATACTTCTGTGATTTTGTGATCAGTCCATCATTTCAAATCTCTCACTTTTCTCTGCATTTCTTTATTCCTTTTGCAGGATGTGGGCATCACTGGCTAGGCCAACATGTATTGCCCATCCCTAATTGCCTAGAGGGCAGTTAAGAATCAACCACATTGCTGTGGGTCTGGAGTCACATTCAAGCAGAGCAAGTAAGGATAGCAGTTTCCTTCCCTTATTGGCACTAGTGACTCAGATTTTCTGACAATTGACAATGTTTTCAACTCCAGACATTTCATTGAATTCAAATTCCACCATCTGCCATAGCAGGATTCAAACACAGGTCCCCAGAACATTAGTTGGGTCTGTGGATTCACAGTCGAGCGAGAATGCCACTAGACTGCTGCCTCCCCTTAAGCTGTTACTTAAGCTGTTGGTTGAAATTAAATCCAAATCAATGAGAAATATAAATTAAGTGCACCAGTCAATTCTGTGAGTGAACTTACTAACAGATAGTTAGTTTAATACCAGTTTAAGAACAATTTTAACCAGTTTTGCTAGAAACTTTCCAAAAGGATTTTAGCTCAGTGGCATCTGGTATTCAGATTTAAACAATATTATATGATTGGTTTAATTAATTGTATGAATGACACGTCATTTTTGAATGGGTTGTCAACTCTGGTGAGGTCTGGAGCAGAATACCTGTAGTTAACAACAGATTGAGACATTTCCATTTCATGCTGCTTTTCAAATTTGAAATGGGAGGGTTCATTCAGGATCTCTGTACTTCCCCAATTCTGATGTCTTTCATCACTTTGCTATTAGTGTTTAGGCCTTCAGCTGCCTAAGCAATAAGTTGTGGAACTGTCTTTGTTAACCGCTCTGCTCATCCATCACAGGAGGAGGAAACCATAGCACAAATGTCAATGATCTCAGGAAAGTATATTGCAGCCACCAACAGATGATGCTTCTCCCAAGAGATTGCTAAAGCTTCACATTAGTCCTTGAGCATCTGGGCAAGGGCCAAAGACAAGTACAGTTCACTTTATTAGTCTCTTAACCTGCAGGTTAACTCTCTGATCCACTTTTACCTAGTAGCATCTTAACATAATAAGAGATTGTAAAGGTTCCTGCTAAATGACCCAACAACACTGAGTCAAATTCTTGTTCAGCACATATGCTACCCTACTTGAGTGATCCAGCTGCAGCTTACTGACCATGGCAGCCAGGATGGAGTTAATGATAGCAATCTGGAAACACAAGGGATGTGAGTGCACTGAAGTGAAAATATGTTATTTAAGCAGGGATGAAGCTAAGAAACTGTGGCAGCTTTCAACTCCCTAGGCCCTCAGCTCTGCAGTTCCCTCCTGACACCTCCCTCTGCCTTGAAGAATAGTTCTTGAAACCCAAACAAACTTCTGGTCACCTGAAGTGATATTCCCTCATGTTGCATACTGCCATTTGTTGTAATATAAGAAGCATCTCCCAATTAAAGGTAGCATATCAAATCAAGACAAGAGCTCCATGCTGAATGGTAGGGCCTTAAGGAGCGTAGTGAAACAGAGGGATCTTGGAGTTCAGGTTCACAATTCTCTGAAAGTGGAGTCACAGGCCAACAGGGGAGTGAAGAAGGCTTTTGGCACACTGGCCTTTATCAGTCAGGGCATTGTGTATAGAAGTTGGGAAGTTATGTTGCAGTTGTACAGGACGTTGGTGAGGCTGCACTTGGAGTATTATGTTCACTTTTGGTCACCTTCCTTTAGGAAAGAGTGCAGAAGAAATTTACAAGGATGTTGCCTGGACTCAATGATTTGAGTTACAGGGAGATGTTGGACAAACACAGGACTTTTTCCTTTAGAGCATAGGAGACTAAGGGGGTCCTTATTGAGGTGTATAAGATCATGAGAGGCATGGAGAGAGTCAATGTGCTCAGTCTTTTTTTCCCATGATTGTGAATTGAGGACTAGAGGGCATCAGTTTAAGATTAGAGGGGAAAGAATAAAAGGGAACCGGAAGGACAACATTTTTACACAGAGCGTGGTACTGATATGAAATGAGCTGCCAGTGGAAGTAGTTGAGGTGGGTACATCAATAACATTTAATACACACAGAGTAAAGCACATGGTTAGGAAAGGACTAGAAAGATATGGGCCAAGTGCAGGGAAATGGTGTTTGCATAGGTGGACATTTTGGTTGACATGGACCAGTTATAGCCAACGGGCCTGTCTCCATGCCATAGGACTCTATGACACTATGACTCTATAAATGTTGTTATTATTGCTGTTGACTATCAAAAAAAAAGGCATTTTCATGTTGTTTCTCTCCTCACAATTGATGTAAAGGTTTATAATGTAGATTTGACAAAAGAAAATGTATCTTAAAGATTGTGAGCTGGAGTGTAGTCTTCAGTCAGATAATCCAAGGTGCACCATTGTCAGTTGTGACTACTTTGACCTGTGTTTTGAACAGAGCCACAAAATTCCTTTTGGTTCTGTAATCATTCTCAACTAGAGCACTCCTGGATCTTAGGGCTTTTAAAGTTTCTGGGCCTTACTTCAGTAAGGTTTCTGGGCCTTACTTCAGTAAGGTTCCTCATGATAGACTGATTAGCAAGGTTAGATCACATGGAATACAGGGAGAACTAGTCATTTAGATACAGAACTGGCTCAAAGATAGAAGACAGAGGGTGGTGGTGGAGGGTTGCTTTTCAAACTGGAGGCCTATGACTAGTGGTGCGTTTCAAGGTTTGGTGCTGTGTCGTCTGCCTTTCATCATTTATATAAATGATTTGAATGTGAACATAGGAGGTATGGTTAGTAAGTTTGCAGATGACACCAACATTGGAGGTGTAATAGCCAGCAAAAACTCAATGTGGCCTCAGTGTACCACAGGATCTTCATCAGATGAGTGAATAGGCCAAGAAGTGGTAAATGGAGTTTAATTTAGATAAATGTGAGGTGCTGCATTTTGGAAATTCAAATCATGGCAGATCTTATACACTTTTAGATTAGATTAGATTAGATTACAGTGTGGAAACAGGCCCTTCGGCCCAACAAGTCCACACCGACCCGCCGAAGCGAAACCCACCCATACCCCTACACCCACCCCTTACCTAACACTACGGGCAATTTAGTATGGCCAATTCACCTAACCTGCACATCTTTGGACTGTGGGAGGAAACCGGAGCACCCGGAGGAAACCCACGCAGACACGGGGAGAACGTGCAAACTCCACACAGTAAGTCGCCTGAGTCGGGAATTGAACCCGGGTCTCTGGCGCTGCGAGGCAGCAGTGCTAACCACTGTGCCACCGTGCCACCCACCTAATGGTAAGGTTCTGGGGACAAAGAGACCTTGGAATGCAGGTTCATAGTTCATTGAAAATAAAGTCGCAGGAAGACAGGATAGTGAAGAATGCATTTGCATGCTTGCTTTTATTGGTCAGTGCATTGAGTTTAGGAGTTGGAAGGTCATGTTGCAGCTGTACAGGACATTGGTGAGGCTACTTTTGGAATACTGTGTACAATTCTAGTCGCCCTGTTATTGAAAGAATGTTGTGAAACTTGAAAGGGTTAAGAAAATATTTACAAGGGTGTTGCATGGTTGGAAGGTTTGAGATATAGGGAGTGGTGGAATATGCTGGGGTTATTTTCCCTGGAATGTGGGAGGCTGAGGGGTGACCTTACAGAGTTTTATAAAATCAAAAGGGGCATGGATAGGGTGAACAGGCAAGGTCATTTCTCCAGGGTAGGGGAGCGCAAAAGATAGGGGAAAGATTTAAAAGGGACCTCAGGGATAACGTTTTCATGCAGAGGATGCTGCTAATGTGGAATGAGCTGCCAAAGGAAGCGGTGGAGGTTGGTACTGTTACAAATTTAAAAAGCATCTGGATAGATATATGAATAGTAAGCATTTAGAAGGATACAGGCCAAATACTGGCAAATGGTACTCGATTTATTTCGGATATCTGATCAACATGGATGAGTTGGACTGAAGGGTCTGTTTCCATGCTGCATATCTCTATGACTCTATTACTCTTTGGAGGAATGGAAAAGATATGGTCTTGGATCATGGGTGTTAACAATCAGAAAGGGGCCAAGATAAGTTTAGCACCTGTTTTAGGCCTAGGAATCTTTTTTTAAAGAACAGAAGCATTCAGTTTCCGACATGAGAGTGTGATGTTTCCTCACGGTTTAGGATGAGTAGCAATGAGTGTAGGAAGGAGATTGACCTCTTCAACCTCCTATCAACTCCATCCACCTACCTTGGATCAATATCCCTTCATTCCCATTAAATAGCTCTCAAATTCAGATTAAAGCTATTAACTGAGCTAACATCTGTTACTTTATGTGGTAGAGATTTCCAACCTTCCCTTAACCATTATGAAAACAAAAATATGCTAACTCTATCTTGAATGGCTTGGAGTGTGGGTTAGGTGGAGAATGGTGTAATCACCTTTTGGTGAGTCTGTAATGTGTTACATCTTCCCGAACAGTGCAATCACATGTGGTTCACTCACTGGTTTAGAGTTTTCACTTTACGCTTCACATTAACACCCCCATGACATCCTCCTCCCCGTTCCAACCCACAAACACTGCCCCAACTTTCCTCTGACCTGGCCTGGCTACTCTATTCCCCCCCCCCCCCCCCCCCCCCCACTCTTCCTCTGCCATCCTAAGTATGCCCCCAAACTGAACCTCAACCACTCTCCCAACTTTCTGAACATGCACCAGTGACTTTACCCCTTACCCCAGACCCCTTACCTAAACTGACTTGTCACCCCACTGCATGACTAACTCCTGAGCACTCCCCAAGCACACCCACCCACTTACCCAACTCACTTATACACATTCACTCCTTCATCCACCCAACTGTTCATGAACAGTGAAATACTGGATATTGAAACTTATGACTAGTCGCATAGTTCCTTGAAAGTGGCATTGCAGGTAGATAGGATGATAAAGAAGGCACTTAACAAGTTTGTTTTCATTAGTCATAACATTGTGTAGAGGAGTTGAGATGTCATGCTGCAGCTGTACAGGACATTGTGTGGCCATTTTTGAAATGTTGCGTACAATTCTGGTTGCGCTTCTATAGGAAGGATATTGTTAAACTTGAGAGAACGCAGAAAAGATTTAAAAGGCTGTTGCTGGAACTGGATTGTTTGAACTACTGGGAGAGACTGAATAGACTGGGGAATTTTGGAGTGTTGGAGACTGAGGAGTGAAAATCATGAGGAGCATAGATAGCCAAGTCCTTTTTCCCAGAGTAAGGATGTCGAAAGCTGGAGGGCGTAGGTTTAAGGTGAGAAGGGAAAAAATTAAAAGGGACCTGAGGGGTTAATTATTCAGGCAGATAATGGTACATATATGGAACCAGCTGCCAGAGGAAGTGGTGGAGGTTGGTACACTTACAACATTTAAACTGCATCTGGCTGAGTATATGAATAGGAAGTGTTTAGAGGGATATGAGCCAAATGTTGACAAATGGAGCTAGGTCAGTTTGGGATGTCTGATTGGCGCGGATGATTTGAACTGAAGGTACATACTATACAATTCTATGACTCTCTGGTGATATAAAAGGTGGAGGAGTCCTAAAGTTCTCTGATGGAGCCTGCACTCCACGTTTGTAAGAACAAAGCGCTGGGTCCAATAGGTATCAGAGGAAAGAGAGCGCTGTTGAGACACTCAGTGGTATTCGTCAATACCATGACCTTGCAGTTCTCACACCAGGGGTTCTATATTGAAAACCCGATCGTATAATATTTCAAGTGCTGCAGCTAGGATCTGCCCTGAGGGCAGATGTGTTGTTGTGAATTCAGAATGGCATGGCTGAGGGAGGCCAATTGGCAGCTCAGTTTGCTGATAGGGTCCGGGAGATCCTGATGAGGCAGAGTGCTAGAGGTGAGGTGAGGACCAGCTTTATTCCCCAGGACCACCAGATGAGATCAGACACTGCCAGCCTACTGCAAGGTAGCTACTTGGCATAACGCGGTACCCATGTCCAGAGGAACACACAGCAATGACCTGAGAAGGCCAATCCCCATCAGCACTCTGCAAGGTGAAGTGCCACCATCCTCTCTCTGCTGCTCCACACTGGCTCAACCTCTATGAGTGCATACACTTCCCACCACCACTCATGGTCTATCATTGTATTTTTGGCAGCATCTTCCTTCCATAGTTCTCAACCTCCTACCCCTCCCATCCCCCCGCCCCCAAATCACTAAACCCTTACGCCCTCTGCCTTTCCTGTTCACTCACCTGGGCCATGTCGCCTCATATTCCTGCCTGGGGGAAGCATCAGCACCTAATAGACCATCCTTCCCTATGCCCAGGCTAAGTATTACTTCCCTTTGACTTTAAGACGTGGTTGAAGAATACACAGTGTGCTTCCCATGATGCCATGTGCTGTGCAACACATACAGTGCCATATACTAGCACGGCCACTCCTTTTACTGTTCACTGTTGACAAACATGACTGGAGTGGCTCAGTGGCTCACAGCATCAGGGACCCGGGTTGGATTCCAGCCTCAAAGTGATTGTCTGTGTGGAGCTTGCACATTCTCCCTGTGTCTGTGTGTGTTTCCTTCGGCTGCTCCAGTTTCTTTCCACACTCCAAAGATGTGCATTTTAAATGGATTGGTCATACTAAATTGCCCATAGTGTCTGGGGATGTGCATGTTTGGTGGGTTAGCCACGTGAAGTGCAGGGTTACAGAGTAAGAGGGTGGTCCTCAGCGGGATGCTATTCGGAGGGTTGGTGTGGACTCGATGGGTTGAGTGGCCTGTTTCTACATTGTAGGCATTCTATGATTCTATGACAAGTTGTCTGGCTTTCTGTTTGTGGGGAAAGACGGAGATGCTGTGAGTGGGTACTAAATCATAGAATCCCTATACAGTAGAGACAGACCATTTAGCCCAACAAGTCCACACCGACCCTCCCAAGAGTATCCCACCCATAGCTATTATCTCAACTGCAGACAAGAAGCAATGTAAAAGATGTGAGAGAGAAACTGTTCCAAGAACACCATTGAAGTGCTGGACTGTATTGTTTGTTAGCCTGAGATGTGATATGATGAGGTGGTGACACTGGTGCATGTCTGTTGCCCACTCTAGTAGACAGATGCTGTTGCTGCCTGTGGAGTGTGTCCTGGGATTATTGGTGAACAATGGCCAGCCTGGAGGAGATGTCAAAGAGCTGCAGCTGCCAGCTCACCACTTTAACTGTGTTTCGCTGCAGGAAAAGCTGACACGCAACGAAGAGAAGTGGCCCAGGACAAACAGGGGAGTGATGGAATCAGCCTCCTCACTCACTATGTGGAGAAAACTGTGGAACGTCGGAGAAGAGCAGGAACGCTCAAGTCAGGACAGTGAGAAACCAATGGGTAGCCAACTTGAGGAGTCTTCATTGCGTTGTGTGCTGTTCTCCCATAACCACCAGAGTTAACTCATTCTTAATCTGCACAAACTTTTATCCAGTTTCTGCAACTAATTGTGCCTTCTTTTGTGCAGGCAACAGGAGGCATTCCACAAGGTGTCCAACACCAGAGAACCTCTGAGCTGCTTTCTTGAACCACAGTAGTGCATATGTCGATCCACAATGACAGAAGAGAGAGAATTTCAGTACTTTATCAGCTCATCAAAACCTACTCAAAGGCAACCAGGGATGGATGTTTATTAATAAATTAATAAGACTTCATGGAACTCCTTTACCATCAAATACAAATGGGAAAATTCAGCCCTTTGTTTCTCTTTCCACGGCCACTGCCTGACCTATCATTTGCAGAACTTTATGTTCCAATACTAAATTACTGAAAATAATTTTGAAAAATACAGATTTTGCATTTCGAGTTGAATAAAAGCAAGATACTGTGGCAACATTTGTGAAGAGAAAAACAGAATTAGCATTTTGAGTTGAAGAAGCTTTTTCCGAACTGAAGGAAGATAGAAATGTGATGACTTTTATATCATTGAAAGGATAGAGAAGGAAAACAAAAGTCTGCCGGAGGCTAGAAAATAAGAGAGATCTCAATGGCAAAGATTTTATGAAACAAAAGGCGAAAGGGTTGCGAGATAATATAGTCTGTAAAGAACAAAGCACTGGAGTCAAATACTCATTTTCTTTTTTCCATTAGATCTCCCTTCAACCTTCTAAACTCTAGCGAATACAATCCCAGGATCCTCAGCCGTTCATCGTTTGTTAGGCCTACCATTCCAGGGATCGTCCGTGTGAATCTGCGCTGGACATGCTCCAGTGCCAATATGTCCTCCCTGAGGTGTGGGACCCAAAACTGTATACAGTATTATAAATGGGGCCTAACCAGAGCTACTGGTTCCTACTTGGCCTTGAACTGAGTTGCTCGTTCTGCTATTTCACAAGGCAGTGAAGAGTCAACCACATTGCTGTGGATCTGGAGTCACATATAGGCCAGACCAGGTAAGGCTGGCAGATTTCCCTCACTAAAGGAACATTAGTGAGCCAGTCTGTTTTTGGAATAACTGATGAGAGTTGTCATTGTGATCATTATTGAGAGGAGCTTCAACTCCAGCCAACTTCCACCATGGTGGATTTTACACCCATTTCCTCAGACTGTTAACCTAAACCTCGAGGGCTCTTGTGGTGTAGTTTCCCTATTTGAGAGCTAGAAGGCCTGGATTCAAATCCCACCTGCTCCAGAAGTGAGTGAAAAATACTTTAACCTAGGCTTCGAGGTAACTCATCCACTAACCTCAGAGAGAGAGAGGTTCAGGACCCCAATATAGTTCCTGCTCCTGTTTATCATCTGCCAAAAGAAAATTCAGTCCCTTGTCTACAACATTAACTTGATAAAATTGTAATTCTGCCTGTGAAAACAGGGCAAATACATCAAACAGGGCAGACACTCCAAACCAAATGAAGTTCGAGTGAAATTTAATGCATTACGGATATTGAACACAAATTGCTAATCACACAATTCGGACAGAAAATTATCTTCTCAATTACTATTGACAAAATTGCTTTTTTGAAATTGCCAGTTGCAGCTTTTAATATTGCTTACTTTATCGTGAGGTAATTTTAATCCCTCCCTTGACTTATTGTTATTTTTATTTGATTACAAATGTCTGCTTTTTTAACCCGTGCCAACCCACAATGGATCATATGTCACAACAGTTGCATTATTCTGTCAGAAGCTCAAGGAGCACAAACTCTTTAGAATCTTGCCGAGACTGACTCATAGGGAGAGGTTGAATAGGCTCTGGAGTGTCGGAGGCTGAGGGATGACCTCTGTTTTTAAAATCATGAGGGGCATGGACAGGCTGAATAGCTGAAATCTTTTTTGTAGAGTTGGGGAGTTCAAGACTAGAGGGCACAGTTCTAAGGTGAGAGGGGAAAGATTTTTAAAGGACCTAAGGGGCAACCTTTTCACACAGAGGGTGGTTCGTGCATGGAATGAGCTGCCAGAGGACTTGGTGGAGACTTGTACAATGATAATATTTAAAAGGCATCTGGATGGGTATATGAATAAGAAGCATTTAGAGGGATATGGGCCGAATGCTGGCAAACGAGACAAGATCAGACTGGGATGTCTGTTCAGCACGGACAAGTTGGACTGAAGACTCTGTTTCCATGCTGTGTGACTCTGTAACTGTATAACTAATAAGTGTGTGCAGTTATTACAGAAACCAAGCTGTATGGATAGTAAGCTTTCTAGGATTTGTGATCCACATTATGTTGAATGGCTTTAGTGCCCTCAGCTAAGAAAGAGGAAAGGTGGAACAACCTAAAAACTTGCGGAGAGGTGGAACACATAGTTAAAAGGAAAAAGAACTCTAGTCTTTATTTCAAGGGGTAAGCCATATAAGGAGGTGAAAGCAATGTGAATGTTACCACAGGGTACTGTACCTATTTCTTCTGGTCAATCCTTTCCATCTCAGGCACTTTAACTCACTATAAAGATCAGTGAAACAGTCAGGAATATCTGTGTAATTGCCCTGAGATCATTTGAGGGTCCATTCTTCCAAAGGTGAGTCAGAGTCAGAGTCTTACAACATGAAAACAGACGCTTTTCCAAACAGTCCATGCCAACCATGTTCCCAAACCAAGCGAGTCCAACTTTCCTGCACTTGGTCCATATCCTTCAAACCTTTCCTATTCATGAACTCATCCAAATGTCTTTTAAATGGTGTAATTGTACCTGCACCCACCACCTCCTCTAGCAGTTTATTCTACAAAAGAATTACTCTGCATAAAAAAAAGTTGCCCCTCAGTTCCCTTTTAAATCTTTCTCCTCTCACCTTAAATATATGCCCCCTTGTTTTGAATTCCTCCACCAGAGGGAAAAAAAATCTGCAGTTCACTTTACCCATGCCCCTCATGATTTTAAAGACCTCAATGAGGTCAACCTTCAACCTCCTACACTCCATTGAAAAATGTCCCAGCCTTTCTCGTCTATTTTTATATCTCAAACCCTCCATTCCCGGCAAATCTTTTCTCATTTTAAAACTTTGTGGGTTCCTGCTTCCACCATCTTTCTGGTACCGAGTCTCCAAATCTGCATTCTGAACATGGAATGTTCAGATTAACTTCAAATTAGCACTCTTCCAATAACAGAAAAGTACACACAATTGATTTGTGATTTGTTTCAAATTTTATCTGAGGGACACACTTCTCTTTTGGAACATTAGGAGCTCCTATGAAGGCATGCACATGACCTAAAAGGAAAATAACCAGAGAGCAGTTCCGGTCCATGGCATCGCATCTGAAGCATATTTGGAAAGGAAAAGAAGACAAAAGTGTTATGATCCAAGCTGAAGAGTTTTGAGAGGCAAATGAACCGTGAATAGTTGTTTCATTTACAATACTCTGATACATATTGGAAGCACAGTGCAGACATGAGAATTTACGACAGCAACAGAAATTGCAGGAGAAACTCAGCATCTATGGAGAGAACATACACCCAATGTTTCAGATCTTCTTCAGAAGAACGATGACTGGACCCAAAAATTCTTGTATTCCCCTGTTTCTCCAGCAATTTCTAATTTTTATTTCAGATCCTAGAATCTACAACATTTTGTTTCACTTGAGAATTTGTGCTTTGGTTTAATCTGTTTGAAGAACAGAAGGGTATTGGTCAGGACTGACCTTTATACCATCTCCTCTGTACAACTCCTTTTTCCCATAACAAAGTCCAAAATCAAATTCCAGGCTTAAGTTAGCTGGGTTTACGTATGTTCCATGCAAGATTCTAATGTCAAACAGTTCGAGAACCCTTCATCCCACTGAAATAGTTGATTTTGACATTGATATCCCTGAGGCAAGCACATGATAAATTTAAAATGTGAACATCCCTTAGCTTGACTTTTGCAACAGTTCAAGCCCACAAAAAAAGATGTATTTGGATTTTCTGAACTCGTCTGAGTGTGATAAATCAGCACAATTAGAAATGCTTGGACTAATACAAAAAAGTCAGTCCTGCGTCAGCTCACAGTGAGCCAATGCTTAATATTATTTTATTAAATCGCTGAAGCACATCAAACTGTCACACAGGTATGTATAAATCTGTCACTTGTCTTATTAGAATGAAAATGTAAGCGATCTCAAGCAGCATGCTTGTGCCGTATTTGGTGTCTTTCAGATTCTCAATAGGTCCATAAAACAAGTAACTCCTGTCATTTTGGATTCTTTGTGTCTCCTGTACAAGCAAAGCCATTCAGTGGCACATACCCTTGAAAAGGACTCACAATATTGACTGCATTGTAAATTATGCAGGGAGCTATTGCTACTGTGGGGATAAACTTCTTCCCCAATGTCTGCAACGTTACAGATTTAGTGCATGAAAAATCAGGCTGGCAAAACAAATAACTACATTCATGTCAACTGAGATGCCATGCAAAAATTTAGAGGAGTGAAATCATATTACACAATTATTAATGCTGAAATGTGTCAATTATTTTGATGAATACCCTTTGCTGCTTGTTTTATCATAGAGATTAATTTTAAGTGTTCAAAATGCAAGCAATAACATTTTGGATAAGCACAATATTCCGCAAGTATTTATGGTGGAAAGGAATTAGGATGAAAATTTAATGGGTCATTTACTCTCAACCATTTTATTTTGTTGGTTTTCTTACTTTAAGCGTCAGATTTTTTATTGTCAATTTGGTTTTCCATACAACATTTACTTTTCTTTTTAATATCATAAAACACAAGCAGGTGGTACTCAATGGCACATAAAAAGGAAAGGCTTTCAAATTAAAAATTACAATGTTAACTTTTATTCAAAATGATAATCAGTGTTTTACAATTACTGATCAAGCTTTAAATTTACTTAAGTACAAAAGTAGACTACAAAATACGGCTTTTTACAAACCAAAGCACCAAAAAGCATCAATATATATGATGAAGATCTGAAATTGAACCAATTGGCTATTTCTTCATTCTTTTCATAATGTTTTGATTTTGAATTATATTTTCATTTTGTGCATGTCTCTTCCTCGTTATACACCATTTTAATTTATGAATGGAAGTGTTATAACCAGACGAAAGAGCTTGAGAATTGATAGCCCATACTTTACTACTCCCATGATGCTATATAAATGAAACAGTGGTAGAGTTGAGCTTTGTTAATGTCTTCTTACATCAGGTTGCAGTTGCATGTGATCCAAAGTCATCATGGTATACTTCCTTATGCATATGCTCAGTAGCTGTCATTAGAGATTTGTGCAGTTAACTCTTTACTGTACTGCTACTTCTATGAATAAGCCTGGAGAAGGGTTTCCTTTCCAGGGGGCAGTGGGTTTTAGGTCCTTTTAACTTATACTTCCAAGGCAGGATGGTGAGGGTTCTGGGGCAAGGGAGGACAATGGGGCTACCAGGCTGAAACATCTGCAGATGCTCTGGGCTAGTTGATGCTGTCACGGTCATTAATTGTCTGAGACATGTAAAGGCAAACTCTTAATTGACCAGCTCTCGGAAGATTGAGACTGACATCCCTTCATGGGGTAGTCACACATTTCCAGCAAGTTCAGCAAAATCCAGCTGCAGGATTCAAAGCTGAACACTCAGTTTCAGATTAATGTGATGCAGGTTCCATAAACAGGAGAAATAACTTCCTCACTTTTATATTTCAGACATCATGAAACAACAATACAATACAGTTCTCTACAGCTCAGGAACAGACCCTTCAGCCTACTAAGCCTGCACCAATTCTTAATCCTTATTTAGTCCCACTACTTATTGCTCATGCATAGTTTCTATCCCTCTATTTGCTTCCTGTTCATGAGTCTATTAAGATGTGTCTTAAACATTGCTGATGTGCCTGCATCCACCGCCTCTACTGGCAGTGTTTTCCAGGCAGCCACCACGCTCTGGGTGAAACTTTTTCCTCACACTTGCCCCATCTCACCTTAAATCTGTGCTTTCTTGTTGTTGACCTTTCCACCCTGGGAAAAGCCTCTGACTATTCACCCATCCATGCCTCTCATCATTTTATAGACCTCTATCAGGTTGCCTCTCAGCCTCCATCTTTTCAGTGAAAACAATCTGAGTTTATCCAAACTCTACTCAAAGCTAAAACCCTCCAAACCATGCAACATTCTGGTAAACCATCTCTGTACCCTTTCCAAAGTACCCACGTCCTTCTTGTAGTGTGGTGACCAGATATGCATGCAATATTCCAAATGTACCCTAACTAAAGTTTTGTAAAACTGTAACAGAACTTGCCAACAAATTAAACATTCTTTTCACGTTTTTAAGTTTTTTTTAAATACAGTGAGGAAAATTCATTCAAAAAGACAAGGTCTTTTTTCCCTAGGTTGGGGGAGTCCAGAACTAGAGGAAATAGCTTTACGGTGAGAGGTACAGATTTAAAAGGGACCTAAGGGGCAACGTTTTCAAGCAAAGGGTGGTGCATGTATGGAATGAGCTACCAGAGGAAATGGCGGAGGCTGGTACAATTACAACATTTAAAAGGCATCTGGTTGGGTATAAGAATAGGAAGGGTTGAGAGGTTTATGGACCAAATACTGGCAAATGGGACTAAATTAGGTTAGGATATCTGGTCAGCGTGAATAGTTTGGACCAAAGGGTCTGTTTCTGTGTTGTACATCTCTATGACTCTGTGACTCTAAGAGAAATATTTGAATTGGAATTCGTCACACATTCTATCTTTAATGAGACTAATTGTGTTCAATAAAACAACTGTCTCTGGAATCTGTTACTTGCAATGATGCAGCATTGGTACAACTGCATTGTTTGGATATATTGATCTAACACAGTTTACAAATATACATTTTGAGCTTTGGACTATTGTTATACATGTCAAGAAGTATGATGAGCTTTTGAAATTGTCTGTTTATCCCAGTAACTGGTACATGATTTATTCAGGTTGAAACCAGTGATGATTTGACTGCAAAACCCCTACTTACTGAAAAGCATGCTACCCCAACTAAGGTCAGTTAAGGGTCATGCTTTATGCTCAGACACATTTGCATTTGGTAAATGAGATGGGTAATTAAACAACATTCACAAACAGTTGCTGGTAATTCATTGAGCGTAATGTGATCAAATAGAAAACTTGATTGGAAGCGTGATGTGAATTATATTTATTTCCTGCTCAAAGTAATTTGCAAATTTAGCCGTGTGAGTGAAGGTTCCTTTTAAAAAGATATCATTCGCAGGAAAATTTTGAAGGGTCGGAAAATGATGTTCGGTTAGAGAGTGTGGTTTGCGTGTGGAATGAACTTCCAGAAGAAATAGATGGTTGTGGGAACAGTTACAATGTTTGAAAGACATTTGGATAAGTACATGAATAGTAATGGTTTGGAAGGATATGGACCAGGAGCAAGCAGGCGGGACTAGTTTAGTTTGGGCTTATGTTAGGCATGGAGCTGGCTGGACCAAACAGTCTGTTTCAATGCTGTATGACTCTATGATTCTATGACTCCCACAATGTGACACTAGAATTGATGGAGACACACAGGAACAGTAATGCGGATTCCTATAAGCATGGAGAAACCACAAACATTTATTTGCAATTGGGAAAAATCAATTGTCAGAATTTTGTGTCTTACTTCAAATGCAAATTTCTCAATTTGGCGTTTTTCAGTAATCTGCTATTTAGAAGGATGCCCTAAATTGTTGAGTATCTTTTCACTCAAGATAATCATCCTAAATAATTGAACAGCAGGAATATGCCAGCAATTCAAATAATCTGCTTGTGTGCAGGGAATTAGAACCACTACATTCTTATGGGCCAAGATGTTGATATCCCACATGTAATTAAAACATGCTTTACACACAACTCAATCTGTTCAGTAGATTTAATGTGTAGCGCGTTATGCTGTTTCCACGCAGCAATTGCTTATTAAAAATCAGGTGTTCAGCACAAATTCAATTCAAAACTGAAATCCTTGTAATTAAATTTGGTTTTGTCAATAGCTTACTACTTTAACAGTTTAGCTAAAATCGCAAAATGATTATTTATTTTGCTAACCGCTGCAATGCTGCAAATCAACAATTCAATCTGCAAATTAAGCAAATAATGTCCAGATCCAAGTTAATTCAGAGAAGAGACTGAGCTCAATGTCTACTCAAAGAAATGATTTAGCAAATTACCTATTAATGAGGACTTGTCATTCTCTCAAATAACAAACTTGAGGTAAAGCTCATTTGTAATATTTAAGTATCATAGAAATGGTAATTGGTGGGTTGGGAAAGCAAACATGTACAAACGTCCCTCTTAGTCTTTTGTATTGATGTGACCTTTTCCATGAGGCACACACTGTAGACAAAGTTATAAATCAGACAACACCAAGTAAAAGTCCAACAAGTTTACTTGGATGCATTAGTCTACAGAGCGCCATTCCTTCATCAACTGGTTGTGGAGAATAAGATCATGCTCGCAGAATTTATAGCCAAAGCAGTCCAGTGTCATGGAGATGTGATACATTAAACAATTATGGATTAAATCTTTAATCTTTTAGAATGAGATATGCTGGTTTATGTTTGTTGATATGTAAATCCCAGAACTTCTTTTAAAATACATTTGCATGCTGTGGGGTAGCCTGCTGGTTCAGTGGTTAGCACTACTGCTTCATAACACCAGGGACCTGGGTTCAATTCCAGCCTCAGGTGACTCTCTGTGTGGAGTTTACATGTTCGCACCGGGGCTGTGTGGGTTTCCTCCTACAACTCAAAGATGTGCAGAATTGGTCATTCTAAATTGCCCTTCGTGTTCAGAGATGTGTAGGGTGGGTGCTTTGTTTAGTGGTAAATGGAAAGTAATAGAGTGGAGGAACAGGTCTGGCTGGGTTGCTCTTTGGAAGGTCGGTTGGGCTGAAGGGCCTGTTTCCACACTATAGGGATTCTGTAAGAAAAAGTTCAACTTTTCTAACAATAGGTTGAAGTCTGTATCTCAAAGTTGAGTAAGACTGACAAGCTCTCTGTAGAGTTTTATATGGATTTATTCAGCTTTTCAGCAAAATAAAATTAAATTCTGCAAAAATAAATTCACCCCAAAAACTTATATGTGCACGTGTGTCAGAGCGGCAGAGTGAGTGTGCATGTGGGTGTGAGTGCACGTGATAAACTGTGTGTATATGTGTGTATATGTCAGCTTAGTAAAGTGTATGTGTGAGTGTAATGGGGTGTGAGTATGGGGAGTGTATGTGTGTGCATATGAGTGAGCTTGTGTATGAGAGAGAATCTGCATGGGTGAGTATGTAGGAGTGTGTACAGTGTGTATGCGCACGTGGTTGTTTGTGTGAGAGAGAGTGTATGAGTTTATCATGCAGTGGAGTCACCTGTAGTAAGCACCCTCTCATAGACTCATACCACATTGTGAGAAACGAAGCTCACTCACTTCAATAATTTTAGTCCAAGACAAGGTCTGAAGCAATCAGTAGGTTTATTATACGCTTGCAAGCGTGGTGCCTGGAATAGGGCACACAGAGTTTAGCAAGTACATATCTTATATAGGATTCACTACTCCAAACCCGGTGCCCATTACTATTGTTTATCTCATGCCTTATCCGGCCTTGTGCGTAACAAAGTACAAGTTTTACTTGGCCATTTCACCACATCCTACTGTGTCCCATCGTTAGGTATATCCTCCTTCACTATTATCTACTTCCTCCACCTATGCCATTTCCTCCCTTTCCCCAACCATATTGATCCTTATGACCTTTTAATTGGGGTTTGTTTTTGTGTTTTTGCAAAAGTGGGAAACAGATGCTTATAACTATTGCTTGTACAAGCATATCTGGCTTAACCTACATCCTCACAGCACCTTATCTATTTGTCTACCATTGTTTGCAGGCACGTCTCATTCTTGCATTCACATTTTAGCTAATACAAAAACAATTATATATTTCCTCCACATAGTTTTCATTCTTGTTGACTCAGCTCTTGGTTAAAACTGGTGTGAGTGAATTTACCTTGCATAAGTAATTATAATTGCAGAAGTAACACTACTTTACCTAAATCCCACAACATCACACTCACACACACACTTAACCAAGCTTACACACGCACGTACACACACACTCTATCATGTGCACTCACACCCAAACGCACACTCACATGCACACTCACACTGCTGCTCCTACAAGCACACACATATAAACTTATGGAGTGAATTTGTTTTTGCACAATTACATTTTATTTTACTCAAAAACTGCATGACACTATGTAAAGCTCTGCAAAACTATCAGAGGGCTTGTCAGTCTGACTCAACATAGGGACACAGACAGATTTCACATCTATTGTTAGAAAAACTGAACTATTTTGAGAATGTATTTTTAAAATTCTGGGATTTACATATCAAAGAACATAAACCAGCATAACCCATTCTAAAAGATGAAAAAATTGACCTAAAAGTATTTAATGTATCACATCTCCATGACAATGGACTCCTTTGGCTATAAATTTTGTGAACATGATCTTATTCTCCACAACCACCTTGATGAAAAAGCAGCACTCCGTAAACTAGTGCATCCAAAATAAACCTGTTGGACTTTTACTTGGTGTTGTGTGATTTTTAACTTTGTACAGTCCAACACTGGCACCTTCAAACACTGTAGACAGGCACCTTCTGTTTACTAACAGATCATGTGGTGAATATGGTGCACAAACTGGATTGCATATATGATACATGAATGTTCATGGAGGGAGTCAGAAGCTTAAAAACCTGAGGCGTCACTCATCTCCTGACTGAAATCCTTTCTGCCATCTAGAAGACACAAGTCAGGAGTATGATGGAATGCTCTCCACTAGCAAGCTCCACAAGCACTCAAAGGTTTAGCACCATCCAGGACAGGGCAGTTCTATACTTTGGCATTGATCCATCAAGAAGAATCAGCATGACATCCTTAAGTGAATTATGCCTGACAATTCTATTATAGTTCTTTCAGGTGATAACAAGCAGGATATATAAAAGGGAGCCAGTAAATGTTGTATATTTGGATTTCCAAAAGACATTCAATAAGGCACATAAGAGCCCTTGATATTGGGGATAATAATTTTGCCAGTTTTGAAGATTAAGTAACTAATAGAAGACAGAGAATCGGGAAAAGGGGTCATTCCCTAACTAGTGGAATGCCATAGGGATCAGTGCTGGGACCACAAATGTTTACAATCTATGTTAGTGGTTTGGATGATGGAAATGAATGTGCTATTGCCAAATTGTGGGTGACACAAAGACAGGTAGAAAGACCAGTAGTGAGGGAGACACAAGTAATCCACGGAGGCATATAAAGAGGTTAAGTGAGAAGGTAAATTATGGCAAATGGAATATCATGTGGCAAGAAGAACAGACGAGTCGAATATTCTTCAAATGGAGAAAGACTGCAGAAAGCTGTAGCAAAATTTGATATGCAGGGTTTTAATGCATGAATCACAAAAACCTAGAATTCAAGACATGTTATGACACACCTCAGGAGCAGGTGAGACTTTAAGGGAGACTATCACTGCACTATAAAAGCCCATTAATTATTATATATTTTTAATAAACCTGTTCAGGCAGGTATGGCTTGACCTGGACCTACTGGCCAAGAGCTAGAGGCACTTCCACTGCCTCAGAAAAGCCTGTAACACAGGTAATATGCAAACATAGGAACACATCAACCCTTGCATGAGATTGAACCTGCGTGTGCCATAACACATGTATGAGAAAATTAACATCTAGAAAATATATTTCAGTACGAAATTTACATTAAAATAATTAGGCCAGAAAATGATTAAATTAAGTGAGCCTGCCAGTAGTCGAAGCACGTTAAATTTATTTGATAGTTTATGTTTCTGCTCATTGAGGGCAGGGTTATTTGAGCTACTAAACTTGGAGGTTCTTCTATTTCAGGGTCCCAGTACCACTCAAATGCTTGCAGCTCAATGGGATATGAGTTAGATACAGAGTAAAGCCTCTTGTAGTTGAACCCGAAAGTGTGGCTCGCTGCCAATCTCAGCACTGTTACCCTATCACTTGTGACAGTCATTCTGCGGCTTTGCTGAGTCAGGACACCAGGTTAGTACCACTTCAGTGAGCGTTTTATGCTGCAGAAGTCAGTCTAAGCCCCTGAAGGACAGGATTGAGCACAATCCCAAATGTACTTCTCTGCAAACCAATGCAGCCACAGATAGGTGAGCTGAATTTTGCATCTGAAGTTCACATTATATTGATTTTGAAACTGTCAACAAAAACACAAATTAATTAGCATCAGGACTGCTGCTGTGTTTTCAATGTCAATTTAATCCTCCTGAGGGTATGAACATATGTTAACTATTACCAGTCTGTTGCGAGGCTTGTTTTATTCGAGAATGCTAGACGCTTGCACTTTTTTTCTGAAAGAACATAAGATCTGAAACTTGAGACACAATTTAAATTGCTCCAGCAATAATCACTGTAAAAAACACAACCAATGGAACCCTGTCGGAATATGTAATATTGCTTCTACAGTTCACATCGATTGCTGGGGGAAATTAATTTTGCACAACAATTACTCACAGAAGGTCCTTGGTTCATAACTTACTGAAAGGTGGATATTGATTCCTCATTGTGACATCTTTTACTATACAAAAGGTGAATGATGAATTCAAAAAGGCCCAATCAAAACTAATCAAAAATTGCCCTGTGGATTAATTAATAAAATATAAAAGTATGTTTTAAACATTAAAGTTGTAAATAAGTTAATCTTTTTATATGAGAAGAAAGTGCAATTAAATGCTTACACATATTTATTCACAGGATGAGGACATCACTGGCTTGATCAACATCTATTGCCCAGAGGCAGTTAATAGTCAGCCATGTTAGTCTGGAGTTACATACAGAGATTAGCAAAGCAGATGGACTTTTAATAACAATAGCTTCATGGTCATCGTTAGCCTCTGAATTCCACATTTGTTATTGAATCTGAGCTGCACCCTCGACCATGGCAGGATTTGAACCTGGGTCTTTAGATGAATAGTCCAACAATGATACCATTAGATCACTGCCTCCCCTATCTGCAGCTTTTGCAAATGCAAGACACAAACATAAAGTGGAATTTGCTTCCCTTCCCAGAGCACATTTTGAGGGGAAGGGCAGGAGGTTGGTGACTGGGGATTTCGGGTGTACCCTATTTATGTCTGGGCTGAGAATGTTTGCAGATGGCCTTCAACTCTCGTCACCAAAGGAGAAACTTAAGGGACAATTAATGCCCACTTAACGTGCTCATAGCACGCACTGGGTATTTGCTCATTAATGGGCAGGGAACATGTAATGTGGAGACCCTGTGAAGCAAACTGTCTTAGCGTTGCTGGGGGCCTTCAGGAAGCCCACTTGTTCAAAGGCATTAAGTATCTGAATGAGAGACCCAGTGGAGGGAAAGGGAAAAACTTGCTAACAGTCAATATCTATCCTTGCTATCAACATCTGCTCTCATGCCACCCCATCTACCATCCTATGCTGCCATTATTGCCATGGGTCCATTGGCAATTCTTGGCCTTGGGTGGGTGAATGATGGGCAGCAGTGATATACACCAGTGTTGGCCTTTGATTGACCAGCAGCTCTCAGGGGCTCTGGGATTCCCTTGGGGAGTCACTGATCATGAGGAAGGTCTTGCTGCTACCCATGTACATGCCAGATTGGAACCTTACTTGGCTGGTGAAAAAGCAGCAAAAATTGTGAATGACACAATATCGGTTGGAGTCATCCTATACACTTCAAAATGAAGTTGAAGTCCAATTGGTCTGCTCGCCTATAAATGTCAACATTTGCTTTACTAGATTCTTCCTCTCGATGAGGTGCAACCAACCGCTAGGTGAGACCCCACATTCACTCGCGCACGCTCAGCACTCACAATCCTTCAAACATACAATTTCCTACATACTGCTCCCTTTCACCCATGCACGTTTTTGGAATTATCCACAAAGAAACAGACTTCTATTCAGTTGAAGCCTCTGAGTAATCAACTGAATTTTTCATTTGAAAACTTGGCAACGCAGTAAGAAGCCAACATACTGCTACCACTGGTCAGCTCAGCAATGAGGAAGCGTGCAGAGAGGCACGCTGAGCATGATTGGATATCAGAGATGTGGACATTATGAAATATTTAACCTTTAATCTTTGGCTAATCTCACTACATTCATCATGTCATGTCATGTTCTAGGGTATGCGCAAATGGAGCTAACGGTGGGAGATAGCCAAGCCTGAATGCTAACTGCTAGGTGAAACTACCTTTGTTGTTTGAAAAGTGTAGACATTTGCTTTAGGGCTTATCCCAAACATCAGGATTGAGATCCAAAATGGATAATGTTTTTAATGGAATCTATTGGCTTTTGGAAGGTGCAGTGGTGCAGTTGAGAGGTTACAGTCAGGTTTTATGGACCAGTTAGCATCCTCAGTGATTTTAACTGCTCACCCATCAAGTTTCTACCAGTGGACAAGGTTAAAATTGTCCTCACAATTTTATTTTTGAGCCTTTTCAGTATAAGAAATGTTCGCAGCTAATGTTACCTCATCTACACTTCACGAAAACCCAAGAGAAATGGAAACCAGAACCTTACTCTTCAGTGTTTAGTTAGAGAAGTTGTGAATCAACACACCATAAAATTCATGTTGAATCTTTTCCAGGCTCATTCATTTCCACTTTGCTAGCCAGAACTAAAATTTTAACATTTCCATACTTGACAGGTTGATCGTAGCGACTGGAACTGTGCCCTGGCAGCAGATGTAGGCATCATTTAAAAACAAGATAATATCCATTTGCTTTCCTTCTTATTTAGTTGCCGTGTACCCATCCATTGAAGTACTCTGGAGATCTGACAGGGAGAAAGTGAGGACAGCAGATGCTGGAGATCAGAGCTGAAAAATGTGTTGCTGGAAAAGCGCAGCAGGTCAGGCAGATTCCTGAAGAAGGGCTTATGCCCGAAACGTCGATTCTCCTGCAATCTGACAGGGAGGTCATTTACATTTCCCTTTTCAAATCTCACACTAAAAATCCCTGTCTTGAATTTAAAAAAAAAACTCAGAGCAGTTGCCTGATCTTTTTTGCCAAAATTTGATCAAATTTAGATGTTGAGAAAATGACCAGTTCATACAAGAAAAAGTGAAAGTGCCCTGTTCAAATTCCAGAGCAATGGATATCAGAAGGAAAGATGCTCTGAACTGACATAGATGTCACATTGTAATAAAGTTTTATAAATGATGATGATTAGTTATGATGGAAGGATGCAAGTGAAAATCACAAATCAATTAACTTGTGAGTTGGAGGGGTGGAGTCAAGTTCATTTTTTAAAAAATTATTTGCCAGTTCATAATCTGGCATTCTGTGAAGGTTCTATTACTTACTGGAGAAAGTGAGGTCTGCAGATGCTGGAGATCAGAGATGGAAATGTGTTGCTGGAAAAGCGCAGCAGGTCAGGCAGCATCTAGGGAACAGGAGAATCGACGTTTCGGGCATTAGCCCTGAAAGAAGGGCTAATGCCCGAAACGTCGATTCTCCTGTTCCCTAGATGCTGCCTGACCTGCTGCGCTTTTCCAGCAACACATTTCCATTTCTATTACTTACTGTCAGTCTCTTGTTTGTAGACAAGTAAAAATTATGCAGGGATGCAGTTCTCCTGTCTTGCTCTCAGAGTCATATGACAGTAATCCCTCACAATTGTCGTGTCATGTGACAAAAATGAATCATCTGCCTGCCACACAATCAGGGCAGTGAGAGAGACACATTCTGATTAACTTAATTACTGTCATTATCGAGACACCACAACAGCTATTGCCACCTCTTCAGATTTGACAAGAAATGGAAGCGCGATTCATTCGTTTAGACACTTTAGAAGATGAGAATGGGCAAAGTACTGATGAACAGCAAGAAGCTTACTGCTGCAGTTATTTCCAAAGTGAACTCCTTTGCATTTGTAGAATGTTTTTCCGCATTTTCCACCTCTGCATTTTCTTCATCAAACTAATCTTCAAATTTGAGAGGAGGATGTACAAAAGGAGCTCAGTTGCCAATCAAGGTTTGGTACTATCAATATGGAAAACTGTTTATTTACAAAGCAAATTGGAAGGCTAATGATAATATAAAGTTAATTCATGCATTGGTATCTTGACTTTTGATGTAGTCTGTGTTGAAGATCATCATAGGTTGTTCCATAATTGTTGCATTTAGAGTACACTGCAGCATGTCAAGCTAAAGTCAAGTTACTTCGAACCAATCTTGTGACGTTAGGGTGGTATGTCCTATCCCCATCATGCCCAGAGAGCCACACCGTTGAAGCATAAAGCAAAGTAAAAGATTGAAGAAATTTCAGTCACAAGTTTGTGATGGCACATGCAAGTACAACCAAATTCCTTTAATTTTTTTCATCTGCCTATTGGCCCCTGTGTCCAAATGTATTAGTCATTATAATAGTTGCACCTTCAGGCTACAGATCCCTTCATGCTAATGTCAGGCAAGTTAAAAAATAAAGTGTAAAATTAAGTTCAGAGTTTTAAGTGACCAGCTTGGTCGAAGCTGTACATATACAACAAAGGGTCCCTTCTGCAGACTTTCAGTGTTAGCTCCTGCACACAAAGCGTAGTGCTTCTTTGACATCTGCAAGTCAGTCCGAGAGATGCCATGAGGGGCTGGCAAGTGTTGGATGTCAATGTTCGTGAATGAGGGGTGCATGAGACTGGTGTTGTGGATCATGCCCTGAGATGCTGCTTGGTGATGAGCTTCGTGAAGGCTCCTTAAAGCCAGCAGTGAGCTGAAGTTGCTGGATACCCATTTTGACTTGCGGATCGAGAATTCTCAGCACCTCCCCATGGCCGGTACTTAGGATGGAAAGCTGCAAATTACTAAGGTAAAGTGTAGAAAATAAGGTCATGATCCAAGCAATAACACAGCACCCCCCCCCCCCACACACACACACACACAAACACACCTTTAATAAACACTTGTCTTTCCCTGGCGAGAATCTCACTTTTGAACTTTGTTAAAAATGCAGCAAGCTGTCCCCAACATCTAGATCAGACTTATCATTCTTTTTTAACTATTCTGTTGCAATTCTACCCTCAAATTACTGGATTTAAAGCAAAACACAGTTTGTTCATCTACTATTGTTAAAATACAACAAAATAAATAAGGAATTGGAATAACAACTCTATTGAAAAGCTCAACGGAATAATAGACACAGTAACTATTATTAATTAATTGTTTCAATATAGTAACATCCTATCAACACACCCTTGGCAAAAGGCACATTACAATGCAAATGGCCCTACAGCAAACTCCCATAGTATAGAGAGAAATGCTACCTCACCTAAACATCCCTGGACACTATGGGCAACTTAGAATGGTCAATCCACCTGACTTGCACATTGTTGAAAGGAAACCACTTAGACACAGGTAGGAAATCCAAACAGTCACCCAAGGGTGGCATTGAACCTGGAATAATGAGGCAGCATTGCTAACCACTGAGCTAGCATGCCATGACTTGGCATGCAACTTCTTCAAAGGGTCAAGAAGTGCAAGTGTCCACAGAGAACATAAACCTTTGAAGTTGTTCACTCCATTGTGAAATATACAAAGGAATTTCGACTTTTGAAACAGAGGCACAAAGTACCAAAACAAGGAACAGTATGCTGGACCTCTCGGGAATACTGCTTAGACCTCAAATGGAGAAAGTTTTTCCAAGTACAGGCATCAAACATCAGAAAAGATGGAGAAGATGCAGAGGAGATTTACCATGATGATAATATTCCAGTTCTGTGGAGAGACTGGAGAAGCTGGAGATTTTGATACAATAACTATGAGAATAAAGAGAAATTGTTTCCACTGACAGGTAAATTGGCAACTAAAGCACACAGATTAAAGATAATGGACTAAAGAACCAGGTGAGAGATGAGGGAATTCTTAACTAGGCAGCAAAGGTTTGTAATCTAGACATACATTGCCTGAACTTCAGCGAAAGTGGAGTCACCTGTAACTTTCAAACAAATAGTGAGTAAATATTTGAAATAAGAATTCAATATAGCTATGGGGGAAAGAATGGGGGTGGGTGGGGTGCAGAATCTAGAAGGCTCTTTCATTCAGAACATGGAGGAATAATGAGTTTGTTCAGATAGGTTTCCCCTTTCACAATTTCAAATAACCATATTTGAACAGTGATTTCATATAATCCTCAAGTTCTTTTCCAACTGATTAGTTTCACCATCTTACCCGTCAAATGTCAATGCATCTGTGAAATTTCTTTTACTCTTTCTCTTGACAATAGATCTGAAAATGTGTTGCTGGAAAAGCACAGCAGGTCAGGCAGCATCCAAGGAGTAGGAGAATCAATGTTTCAGGCATGAGCCCTTCTTCAGGAATGAGGAAAGTGTGTCCAGAAGAGTAAGATAAAAGGTAGGGAGGAGGGACTTGGGGGAGGGGTGTTGGAAATGCGATAGGTGGAAGGAGGTCAAGGTGAGGGTGATAGGTCGGAGTGGGGGTGGGGGCGGAGAGGTCAGGAAGAAGATTGCAGGTTAGGAAGGCAGTGCTGAGTTCGAGGGATTTGACTGAGACAAGGTGGAGGGAGGGATCTCCAGCATCTGCAGTCCTCACTTTCTCCTCTTGACAATAGATGCCAATTGTCTTGTTTCCAATCCAGTCCAACATTCCTTTCATTCATTGACAGTGCGCTGTCTGTTGTTTTATTCCATTCCTAGCTTCACAGAAGACCTACAGTGCGGATGAAGGTCATTTGGCCCATTGTGCCTACACCAGCCTGTTAAATGAGCAGCATTACCTGTGCTAATCTCCTGCTTTTTCTCCATATCCTTATGCATTATGGATGCCTCCACTGAACCTGCCTCCATCACATTTCCAGGCAGCACATTTCCATACCTTAACTACTCACTGTGTGTAAAATGTTTTTAATCTCATGTCACCCTTGCTTCTTTTGTAAATAACTTCAAATCCATTTCACACCTTTTGTGCAGGTGTGCTGATTACTGTGCAACTTCTAGTTTTGAAGTCAGAAATTAGAACTAGTTTTCCTTATAAAACATTGAAAAAATAGCATGCTATGGTAAACATTCAAACTTCTATGCAAAAGAAAATATGAAAGAAATATTCGACAATCTTGCAAAAGTAAATAAGGAAGGTAAAAGTCATCAAACACCATTTATCTCTGGTGGCTGGTATTCATAAAACTTTCTTCATCCTTATATCAATCAATGTATTTAAATTAGTAATAGGTCTGACTCTTCAGTACTGACATTTAAAATGCTGGCTTGGTAGTATTTATTAATGTAGAGCTCATTTAATGTTCTAAGAACTGAGTTGAATTCTGTTATTGCAGGTGATGGAATTTAAATTCAATAAAAGTCTAGAATTGGGATTCTAGCAATGACTGTAAAAGTATTGTCAATTTTTGGGAAACCCATCCTGTTCACAAATGTCCTTTTAGGGAAGGAAACTGTCATCCTTATCTGGTCTAAGCTACATATGACTCCAGACCCATAATAATATGGCTGACTCTAAACTGCTGTGTGGGCAGTTTGAGGTGGGCAATAAATGTTGGCCGAGACAGTGACACTTTCATCCCACGAATGAGGAAAAAATATCAATAGAAAACAGGAATTTTTCCCTCCGGACTTCAGTTGGAGAGTTCTCTGCTAAGCTTTCTCCTTCAATAAATTAATTATAAAATGCTCAAACAAACGTAGAGCCATGTAGTCTAATGAGAATGGGCATGATAATGAGATGGTGACATTTATCCGAAGTAGCAGTGAGGTCAGCAATTGGGTACAACAGACTGTGAAGAAGAATGGAATAGTCTGTATACAAGTGAGAGGTGTAAATATAGCCAACAGTAATATGTACAATAATGTAAGTGAAAACGTTTGCATAAACCTGCTGGAATTAGAGGGCATTAGAGACAACAAAACTGTAGATACTGGAATCCAAAGTAGACAAGTAGGAGGCTCGAAGATTACTAAGCGCAAGTGAGGACTGCAGATGGTGGAGATTAGAGTCAAGATTAGAGTGTTGCTGGAAAAGCCCTGATGAAGGGTTCCTGCCTGAAATGTCGACTTTCCTGCTCCTTAGATTCTGCCTGACCTGCTGTGCTTTTCAGACACCACTCTAATCTTGGCTGGAAGAATACAGCAAGCTAGGCAGCATCAGGAGGTGGAGAAGTCAACGTTTTGGGTATAACCCTGCTTCAGGAATGAAGGTGGGGATAAGGAAAGTTGCAGGAAAAGAGAGGAGGGCATCTGCCCCTCTCTGCACCCAAACCCTCTCCCCTCTCTTTATCTGCAGCACCTCCTACCGCCCCCCCCTCCTCCAACTTCCATTCCTGAAGAAAGAATTAGATGGCAATTAATTCTAAGTAACAGGAAACAGTTACAGGTCACAAACTACCAGAAAACATTAGGTAGCCATCTCTCCACTGTGCGGAATCAAACCCCGAGCCACAAGATTCATGGCCACACACATCAATTTTAGCTCTGCTGTTCTGGATGAGGTTTTGTGACACAGCAGTTAGTGTCGTTATCTCTAGGCCAGAAGCTCCAGATTCAAGTCCCACTCCAGAACTTGTTGGCCAAGCATGGAAAGCTGATAACATGGCCAAATTGGTTGATTCTTCCAAGTAAATTCTAGGAATTTACAGGATGAGCAGGAGATTGTCCTCGTCAGTCCTGGCCAGCAGAAGATAATGTCAAACCACTGCAGCACTTTACCTCTAAGCATGGACCAAAAACATTCAAAATGCTCGATGCTAACACTTTGAAGCAAGGATGGGGGATCGGACAGAGACCATTGGAGGAACTAAACAGTTTGCCCGTGAATTTAGCTCTGCATCCTGCTTTATAAACCACTTCACTCTGAAATCAATCTATTTAGAGCTTAACCTTACTTAATTCCCCAGCTCTAATGCAGTGTAATTTAAAAAGAATATAGTCGTGTTAAGGGACTAACTAAAGAAACATAATATTTTTCACTGTCTCTGCCTTGGCAGAATTCCTGCAATTAGTATCAGGAAATTATCATTAACAATACAATGCAGGGCAATATATCTGATATTTACATGGGCTCATTAAACCATGTGCCTTAATGTCACTGTTCAAATAACAGTCAGGAATATTTCATGTGAATATTTGCATATGAAGTTTGGAAGGCCATATATAAATTTTATTTTTGGATGTTTAAGGATATTAGTGACCAATGGAGAAGGAACATTAAAGGTGGTCACTGACAGAACAGAACAGAGAACATTACAGCGCAGTATAGGCCCTTCAGCCCTCGATGTTGCACTGACCCGTGAAACCAATCTGAAGCCCATCTAACTGACACTATTCCATTATCATTCATATATGTATCCAATGACCAATTAAATGTTCACAGCTTAATAATATCTGATGTAACAGGACTCCCTATCAAGTGATGTTTTATTTCTAATCTGCATTGAGCATTTGTATGAACAAAACTGAGAAAATATAATGACCGAAAACACAATTTCCATAATCTTAATTTATGCTATCTGAAATAAAACGTTTTTTAATAAATCATATTTCATACTAAAAATCAACTGAGCACAATGGGACGTGTCATTATCTAGGAACATTATTTATTAAATAAATAGAATCAATTCAGTTCACTTGAGTTGGAAGTTCCTCAACTAGCTTATATTTATGCTCCAAAGAAATGCTGCAGAATATCATATTTGTTAAAACAAGGATGTCTGTTAACTGCAAAATATTTCGAGCATTCAAGCATATTTATAACATTCTCAACACTACAAAGTTTGGAATTGTGTATTTCGACGTCCAAAGGACATTTATTAAGTTCCATATGGAAGGCTTCTTCTCACACTCAAATATCTAGTTGTTCAGACCCAGGAATACTTTTGTTTTCCTGGTTACACAATTGGATGCTAATTGGTCAAACTGCGAACGGTAATAGAAACCAAGGAAGCAGCTCAGAAATGGCAACGAGCTGGGCAAATTAAGTATGTAGACAGATGAATGACAGATGATATTTAATGCAGGCAGTTGCAAGTTAATGGGATGGAAAACGAAGCCAGACACATATTGGACGAAGAATGCTGAAATAGCTAAGGGTGAAATTAAAGAGATCCAGGAGTCTTTGAAGATTTATGGCTATTGTGTTCAACCAACACACAGTAGAAATCAACAATGCAATTGAAAGTTATCCCACACTGTAACAACATTTGAACATTATTCATTGGTAGCGGTAATCAAACTGTGCAGTGTTTTCTCGCTTTGAATATTGTTTCCAGTTCTGATCAATGACACATCGAGAAAGCTCTGGAGTCTTTGTACAGAAGAGACTTACCACTAATGGCAGTGGCTAAATTGTAACAAAACAATTGAAGAGATTTGGATTTTCAGTTTAGGAGGTGCAATTATATCACAAAACAAGCAGTTGAAGGTATGGAAACTGCATGTTCTGAACATCGGTTTACTGGAGTAAATAGATTGTCATACAAAGCTGGTAAAAATTTAAAATGTATTACCACTTAAAGAAGAGAAAATCATGATTGTATGCCTTTTTTTTAATGAATGCTACAATAGAGCAGAAGCATTCGATTAAAAGGGAAAATGTTAGAAATATGCAGCAGGTCAGGTACCATCTACAGAGACAGAAACAAATTAATGTTTCAGAATGAGGACATTTCCATATACATTTTGGAATTTTTCTAGATTGAGAATCTTAATTCAGTTAAACGATCTTCTTCTGTACTTTGCTTATGACCATGAATGGCAGAATGGTAGCTCAGCAATAGGGACTGTTGCTTCACAGCATCAGGGACCTGGGTTCAATTCCAGCCTTGGGTGACTGTATGGAGTTTGCATGTTCTGTCTGTTTCTGCCGGGGGCCCCAGTTACCTCTCACAGTCCAAAGATGTGCAGGTTGGGTGAATTAGCCATGGAAAAATGTTGTTTGAATTGAATTAGCTTTATTCTCACATAAGTACAATGAAAAGTTCACAAGTTGTCACCGACGGCGCCATCCTAAGTATAAAAGTAACTAGATACAGATGCTTGAGTGCAAATTCTTAGAGAAAAAAACTTTAGAAAAATAAAGAAATAAAAAGTCCAGCATTTCAGACCTTCAAAAGTACAAAACTATAATAATAAATTAGAAAAGCAAAGAAATAAAAAGTTCAAAATAATGGTCCTTCCATGATGATATGGGTGTAGGGCAGAGGGCAGGGTCAGGGTGGGATGATCTTCAGAGTGTTGGTGCAGACACTGCAGGGATTCCATGAGAAGGAGAACAGGTTTTCAGAGATTCAGATATGCAGATCTTCATCTTCCTGATTTAAAAAGGCACTCAGCAAACAAGCGAGATTTTGGTTTTATGGATTGAAAGCGAAGAACAAATAATTAATCTGAACGTGAGATCAATTTGATAGTTGCGCACACCGTTGTACGAAGAATGTTGGAAATATCATTATTGACAGTTGTCTCTAGATTGATTTGGAAATGCTGGTGTTGGACTGAGGAATACAAAGTTAAAAATCACATAACACCAAGTTATAGTCGAAAAGGTTTATTTGGAAGCACTACCTTTCGGAGGACAATGACATCTATTTAGGACCTTCACCTTTTAACAGAGACTTCGTGTCACTGAATAGCTGAACCTCAGCTCCCAGATCTTTGCTGCGAGACAGGTAGTTGTGCAGTTGAATACAAGATTTGCTCCATTTTCTTTTTGGATTGTAAACTTAGTAATAACAAAAGGTTTCGTTCACATCCAGGGGAAAATGGGATACTATTTTAAGGCAGCTTTTCCAGTTTTTTTCCTCATTTGGGAGTGGCAGGAGGTGTTCTGAAGACAGTTGCACAGTCACAGATGCTGCCATACAAAGTGACTCAACAGAGGTGTCCAACAATGTATCGATTTCTGTCAGCAGTGTGCAGATTCTTCAGTGAAGACTCCCGGCTTCACAGCCATGTCGCCATCACCAATTTTCCATCATCAGAGGATTTCCAGGGTTATCACTGACTCAAACCAAACTGGACCAGTGTAGAAATATAATGGCTACAAGGTCAGATCGAAGGCTGGGGATTCTGTGGCAAGTAACTGAATTAAATTGAATTGAATTGAATTTATTGTCATGTGTACCGAGGCACAGTAAAAAGCTTTGTCTTGCGAGTAATACAGGCAAATAACATAGTTAAGCAGCATAGATAATAAGTGCTAGATAAACGGTGGCAAAAACAAAAACACAGGTACAGGTGAATGTTAAGAGTTTGTGAGTCCATTCAGTATTCTAACAAAAGTAGGGTAGAAACTGTTACGAAAACGGCTGGTGCGTGTGTTCAGGCTTCTGTACCTTCTCCCCCATGGTAGAGGCTGTAGAAAAACATTGCCAGGGTGGGATGGATCTTTGAGAATGCTGGCAGTCTTTCCTTGACAGTGGGCCTGGTAGATGGATTCTATAGATAGGAGGTTGGCCTTTGTGATTGTCTGGGCTGAGTTTACCACTCTCTGTAACCATCTCCGATCTTGAATAGTACAGTTGCCGTACCAGGTAGTGACACATCCAGACAGAATGTTCTCGATGGCGCACCTATAAAGGTTGGCAAGAATATTCGCCGTCATGCCAAATTTCCTCAGCAGCCTGAGGAAGAAGAGACGTTGTTGGGCCTTTGTAACCAGTGCATCCACATGAAGAGTCCAAGAAAGCTTGTTGTTGATGACCACTCCCAGGAGCTTGACACTCTCCACGCGTTACACCTCTGTGCTGTTAATGTGTAGGGTGGACATGAGTAACATCCCGCTGAAAGTCAATAATGAGTTCCTTGTTTTTGCTGGCATTGAGAGTTAGGTTGTTCTCAGTGCACCATTTTTCCAGGTCTTCCACCTCCCATCTGTAGTCTGTTTCGTCGCCATCTGAGATTTGAACGACCATGGTGGTATCATCAATGAACTTGTAAATGGTATTAGTCTAGTATTTGGCAATACAGTCATGGGAATACAATGAGTACAGTAGGGGGCTGGGTACGCATCCTTGGGGTGGCTCCAGTGTTGAGTGTTAGTGACAATGAAACATTGTCCTCAGTCTGCACTGATTGTGGCCTGTGGGTCAGGAAACTGAGGATCCAGTTGCAGAGAGTGGGGCTTAGTCCGAGATTACAAAGTTTAGTAATCAGTCTCGAGGAGATAATAAAGTTGAAGGTTGAACTGTAGTCAATGAGTAGGATCCTTACGTAGCTGTTCTTGGTGTCAAGATGTTCTAGGGAGGAGTGAAGGACAAGTGATATGGCATCTGACGTGGATCTGTTGATCCGATCAGCAAATTAAAGTGTCAAGGGTAGTGGGGAGGCTGGAGTTGGTTAATGTCATGACCAGCTTTTCAAAGCACTTCATGACCACCGAAGTTAGGGCCACTGGGCGGTAGTCATTGAGACATGCTGCATGAGCCTTCTTAGGCACAGGGATGATGTTGGCCCTCCTGAAACAGGCAGGGGCAATGACCTGCTACAGGGAGAGGTTGAAGATGCCCAAGAAGACCTCTGCCAGTTGATCAGCGCATGCTCTGAATGCACGACCTGGTAGTTCATCTGGTCTCATCGCTTTCCATGGATTCACACAAAGGAAAACTGATCTGACCTCTGATGAAGTAACTCATCACTTGTCTCCCCAGTGCAGCCAACTCTTACATTAATTTGAATTTAACAATAACATATGCTTTTGTGAAAGAAAGATGGTAAGTTATAAAATTCAGTTACTTTGCACAATTTCTTCAGTTTAGTATAGAATTCTTGCAAGGAAGTCAGAGTAATGTAAGAAACCTAGAACACCCATTGTTAAATTAATGACTTTCCTCTCTACCTCTGCTCTGTCCTTGGACTTAATAGAAATAGATTTCATTCTGTCTATGACTAAATTTAATCTCCCATATTTTGCATAGGCAGAGGCAATGACAGGTGAGCAAATTTCACCTCTAAGATTGCAGAACAAAAAAAAAATTCTCTTTCCAATACATCTTACACCCTGAGACTGAATTTCAATTGGCTAAAATGCTCTGAGCTGCAAACAGCTGAATTAACTAAACATAGCACACTTTATGTTGAATCTTGCAGGTAATTAAATTCATCAGTCAAATTCCTAACAAAATCCTACTTCATCTGTAAAACACTCTGTCATATGCATCAGAGGAGGGCTAGGCTTTGAACACATCAATCATATGCATTTGTTTTTGTTTTACGTAACATATTTTCCAAAAGCACAGGCAATATTCCTCTTTCACACCGTACTGGGCGAAACAACCTTGTCAGATCCTTTAGGATAAGCACACACTCACATGCACACATGGGGTATTACTTTGCTGATACATTAGCAATAACATTAAGGAAATTACTTCAATTCTCAGCAATTAAACCAAGGAAAATGGTAAAGCATTAGCTGCAGTAATCACTCTCAGTTACCTATTTTCTGGGGCTGATTAAAACTATGGACGTGTTTGTCTTGCTTGCTAAGAATGAAACTTTTGATTTGAATGTTGAATTACTTACTTTTAAAATCTGCTTTATCTCACCTCACAGTATTAGTTTCAAATCATAAAAGGGTGTACACAAGCATGTTTTAAGAAGTTTACCATTTGCCATGTTTTTGCTTCGTAAGAACTGTTCAGAAAAGTGTCCTGGTTTATTATGGTTAGGAACTGTTGTGATATGTCTTGTATCAGAGATGCAAAATTCTTTTAAGGAATTTGCTCATAACGTCAACATGGTATCATGCCATGTGACCTAATGCTACAAAGGTCTCAGTTTCCATCATATGAGCCCTTCTGCAGCATAACATGCTGAGTGGAATTACTTAGATTAGATTATATTCCCTACGGTGTGGAAACAGGCCCTTTGGCCCAACAAGTCTACACCAACCCTCTGAAGAGTAACCCACCCAGACCGATTCCGCTACATTTACCCTTGACTAATGGTTCTAACCTTACGGGCAATTTAACATGGTCAATTCACTTGACCTGCGCATCTTTGGACTGTGGGAGGAAACTAGAGCACCCCAGAGAAAACCCATGCAGACAAAGGAGGATGTGCAAACTCCACACAGAGAGTCACCCGAGGCAGGAATTGAATGCCGGGTCCCTGGAGTTGTGAGGCAGCAGTGCTAACCACTGAGCTACCGTGCTGCCCTTCCACTGAGCTACCATGCTGCCCTTCCACTGAGCCACCATGCTGCCCTTCCACTGAGCTACCGTGTTGCTCTTCCACTGAGCCAC
>NC_057739.1:9354352-9407467 GCF_004010195.1 Chiloscyllium plagiosum | reverse complement strand
TGCTGCCCTTCACTGAGCCACCGTGCTGCCCTTCCACTGAGCTACCGTGCTGCTCTTCCACTGAGCCACCGTGCTGCTCTTCCACTGAGCCACCGTGCTGCCCTTCCACTGAGCCACCGTGCTGCCCTTCCACTGAGCTACCGTGCTGCTCTTCCACTGAGCCACTGTGCTGCTCTTCCACTGAGCCACCGTGCTGCCCTTCCACTGAGCCACCGTGATGCCCTTCCACTGAGCCACCGTGATGCCCTTCCACTGAGCCACCATGCTGCCCTTCCACTGAGCTACCGTGCAACTCTTGAGGTTACGGTCAAACACAAAAGTGCCTATGAATGTTATGTACACATAACAATTCCAGGTGCTGTAAAAAAGGTGCATTGAATTTGTCAGTTCTCTATGATCGTGTGTGATATTTATATTCCGGGAGCCAAAATATATATTGCGCTACAATAGTTACAGATAGTTACAGAATATTGCCACAGCCATTTCAGTGATTGCAGAACCAATTTAAACAAAATTCACCTGGACTCTAACCCTTAAATTTGCGTAAGACCTCAGCGAAACTGAGAACCTATACCGGGGAACCTTTACAGATTAAGGGTACAATTTTGTTTCCAGCCTCTATGAGAAGCCACAGGTTATACACTGAGTGTAGTAAAAAGTTCAGACCCAAGCTTGATGGGGTGAAATTAATTGATACATCTTCACCATGATTGGCTTAACATTTTTTAATTAGAAAATGATTGCCTCAGTGAAGTCCTAATTAAATACCCGAAAGTCTTTCAGGAATGTCTAGGGACTGTCAAAGGGGCTCAGGCCCCTTAAGATACTGATAAGGAAGCAACTCCATGATTCTCCAAGGCCCAGCCAGTGGCATTTGCCTTATGGTCAAAAGTTGTCACAGAAATCAGAATGATGGAAGGTGAAGGAACCATCAAACCAGTCCAGTTTGTGGAATGGGCATCGCTCGTCATACTGATTCTGAAGCCCAACAATGCGGTTCACCTTTGTGGAGATTTTAAACAGACAATGAAGGAATATAACCTTCCTGCCCCACCCCACCGCCAACTGGGGACAAACAGGAGGCAGGCAGGATTCAGACGAGTAGAAGATGTCATTCAAGCAACAACTAGTTAATGAAGGCCGAGGGCCTAAGACCTTCCCGAAACTAGCTTTGACGTAAGAACCCAGTCATTCTTTTAATCTACGCTCAGAGCTGAAGAGAAATCAATGACACACTCTGCTTTTCAGAGTGAAATATAGCATTTTAATACATTTTGTGTTGCAAAAATCACATGCAATGTGCTTACTGTATTCTTCCACCTTATTCCATGCACCTGATCCTGGGAAATACCTAATCAATGATGGACATTCCTATGAACAGCCCCAGGTTTCCATGATCGCAAGGTGTTTAATAGACATTGTAATTTCCAGGCTTTGAGATCTTTCTATACATCTTATTAATTCTCATTCCAAAGTTACTGGTTATACTCCTTCTGGTCTGTTCCAGATTTGCTTGAATTCTGTTTTTCCAAGTGCTATCTCTCTCAAAATCAGTTATTCCTCTTATATTTTCCAGTGTCCCAATAATGAATATAAAAAAAAAGAAAAGATAGTTGGTTTTAACTAATTACCATCAGATTCATGATATTAATTTCTGTTATAAAGGTAGTTATAAAGTGTAAAGTTATATTGCTGCTTTAACTGTTCACACTTTGTAACTAATAAGTTGCGATCAATCTATTTCATTCAGGGAGTACCAGGCATCCTTTTGGAGATAAGGAAAACATGCCTTAAGAACATTAACATACAGATGGATCTGGAAGTGCAAGTCTATGGTTTGAGGGAACCATAGACCCTCAAACCATAGACTTGCACTTCCAGAACTGTCTGTATGTTAATGTTCTTAAGGAATGCTTTCCTTCTCTCTAAAAGGATGCTTGGTACTCCCTGAATGAAATAGATTGATCGCAACTTATTACTTATGACACAGTGACAACACAGGTGGCCAAGTGATTAAGAAGTCATATGGCATGCTTTCCTTCATTGGCCGGTCCATGGAGTACAAGAGTTGGCAAACCATGTTGCAGCTATATAAAACCCTTGTTAGGCCGCATTTGGAATATTCTGTGCAGTTTTGGTCACCACACTGTGAGAAGGACATGGAAGCAAAGAAAGTTCACCAGGATGTTGGTCTCCAGGGCTTTGGCTATGAGGAAAGGTTAAAAAGATTAGGATTGTTTTCACTAGAAAGACAGCAGTTGTGAGGAGACCTGATAGAGGTCTACATAATTATGAGAGACACTGATAGGGTGGATAGTCAGAGGCTTTTTTCCAGGGTTGAAGTTTCCATTACAAGGGAGCACTGGTTCAAGGTGAGAGGGGGACAGTTTAAGGGAGATGTGTGAGGGAGGTTTTTCACACAAAGAGTGGTGGGAGTCTGGAACACACTGTCGGAAGAAGTGGTAGAAGCAGGCACATTGGTGACATTTAAGAGGCATCTGGATGGTTCCACAAATAGGGAGGGAATAGGGGGACCGAATAAGGGCAGAAGGTTTGATTTTTAGTTTAGTTAGGGCACAATGATCGGTGCAGGTTTGCAGGGCTGAAGGGCCTCTTCATGTGCTGTACTTCTCTTTTGATCTTCTATTCTTTTGTTTCCTGAGACTAATTAGCTTTCACATACAGGTTTAAATGTTTTTCCCCTACTGCTTCTATTACACTTTGGTTATACGTGTACAGGGAGAGGCTGAACAGGCTGGGGCTATTTTCCGTGGAGCGTCGGAGGCTGAGGGGTGACCTTTTGAGGTTTACAAAATTATGAGGGGCATGGATAGGGTAAATAGACAAAGTCTTTTCCCTGGGGTTGGGGAGTCCAGAACTAGAGACCATAGGTTTAGGGTGAGAGGGGAAAGATACATGGACTGGTTGGACAGAAGGGTCTGTTTCCATGCTGTACATCTCTATGACTCTATGACTCTATGTTGAAATCTATTGCTATAGTTATCAGAAGAATCTTTAATTAGAGCCTATTTCTGAATATTGTGAATAACTTCAAAGAAACATTTTACTACTACAAAATAACATTGGCTATTATTTTCACAACTGCTTAATGAGTTAGGCTGGCTGGTTCATGGGCTGAGATTTACATCCCTTGTTCTAACTGGTGCTGTTCACTTTCATTCATAAGGCTGGAATCAATCACTTGTCTATCCTTAGGCATCCTCTTATCAAACTCTCTGGGATGGTTGCTGGTAGAGCCTCCTGCTCACCTTGGACTCGCCCTATTCAATGGTACCATTAAGCTTCACTTAAATGCTGAAGCAGGCCATTTAATACTACTTATCACATCGACCATTTTGTGTTGTAATGCTGGAGTAGGCTGTCTAATTCTATATATCTCTTTAGCCATTTTATGTATTAATACTGGAGCAGGCTGTTTAATGCTGCATATCTCGGCCATTTTGTGTCGTAATGCTGGAGCAGGCTGTCTAAGTCGACTTATCCCATCTGCCATTTTGTGCCTCTCAACCATGGGCCACCCTTACATACGGAAAACTGCTTTTTGCACCTGGATAAATGCACAATCCCTTGATTTGAGGATTTATGCATAAAACTGGTAGGGGGTCTGTTCTTCACAAAGTTGGACATGATCCGTACATTTGCAATTGTGGTTAGATGAGGATTCCAAGAGTTTGCTACAATTAGTGCCCATACAGGTTGGTATCAATTTGCAAGACTGCCATTTGAATATCATCACCCTGTGCAATTTCTCAAGGTCTACCCCAGGTTGTCATTCATCTAGGTAACGTACTAAGAACAAGTAAGAAGCTTGAACATAGTCCTTAGATGTTTCTAGCGGGCAGGTATATGCTTTAGAAGGGAAAGATTTATGTTCCAGGCATCCCAAGTGATCTGCTTGGGTTACAGAGTTGATAAGACTGGGTTACACTCGTTGGAAGATAAAGTGGGGGCAATCAAAGGTGCGTCAACTCCTACGTCTGTACCAAAGCTTAGGTCTTTCCTTCATGAATTATTACAGAAAGTACATACATAATCTGGCCTCCACCCTGGCACCTTGTGTATCAACTCTTAAAAATGAGTTCACCTTGGAAATGGTGATGTCGCCAAACCTCTAAGGTTTTCACACACTATGATCCGGAATCAGATCTGGTACTGACATGCAATACCTTCCAGTATGGCATCGGGGTAGTACTAGCCCATGGGTGACCCCATGGACAGGAACACCCAAGAGCAAATGCATTCAGGACTTTAGCTAATGCAGAACACAAATACACCCAGATAGGGAAGGAAGATTTGGCAGTCAGATTTGGAATCAGGAAGTTCCACTAAGATGTTTATGGACGCAAATTTATAATAATAATGGACCACAAACCTCTGCTAGGTCTACTTAAGGACGACAAGGCCATGCTACCCAAAGCTTCGTGCCAAACTCAGTGGTGGGCTGCAATACTACATGTGTACAATTACACATTGGAACACCGTCCAGGAGGCCAGGCACCAAATGCAGATAAACCTCCAATGGAGGACAAGTCTGCAATTGTTTTACATTTTCTGTACACACTTCCTGTCACAGCTGACAATATCAGACTCTGGATGTAGAAAGATCTGGTCCTGTCAAAACTGAAACAGCTGGTGGTGATGGGGGAAACCAAAGGGCTGTCACAAGCAGAACTGAAATCTTTTTCAACCCGGAGAGATCAGGTCACAGCACAATATTATGGGGAGCAAGAGTGATTGTCCTGAGTAAAGATTGCTGCCAGATACTGGCTGAACTCTGCCAGGGTTATCCAGGAATCTCCAAAATAAAGATGTTGGTGAGAAGTTATGTCTAGTGGTGAGGACTGGTAACAGAGGACAAACTTTAAGTAAAAAAATCTCAAAAGCCATGCATGCGTATTATTGAACAAAATGTGATAGCAACCTTGTGGTCGTTGGTTTCTATGGAAGGATGGGATGGGCTTCTTTACTTGCATTTTTATCTGGATACTTTGATGAAAAATGCTTTAATACATGATTTGACAGTGCTTATTGATCACTTTAATCATAGCTTGGCTTTCAGCTCTTTGATGTTAATGCAATCCAGGAGTAGGTTTCCGTTTTTTGGCCCATGTTAATAGCTTTATGCTTTTCTACTGATAACTAATGGAAAAAAAAAAGAAAAATAATGACTGGCAGAGATTTACTAGGAAGTCATTTATTCTTTGATTCCAATAATGTTGTGAACAGTGAACAGAAAGCTTATTGTGGATTACAAATGTGATCAGAATCTGAGCTTGAAGAATTCTCAGTTGGATATCTCTCACATTGCAGTTGGTTGGTACAATTAAATTAAAAGTTATTAAGAGCTGGAGTGAAGTGGCCTGGAGGCCTGGAGCAGGTGAGAGTTGGAGTGAAGTGGGCTGGAGGCCTTCAGCAGGTGAGAGGCGGAGTCAAGTGGCCTGGAGGCCTGGAGCAGGTGAGAGTTGGAGTGAAGTGGCCTGGAGTCCCGGAGTGGAGCGGGGACGGTTGTTGGACTAGGATCTGGCGTGGGCAGTCAGCGGCTTGCAAGGCCGGTTTTACCACATGTGGAAGTTTCTGCATTACAATGTACTGTGTACCTGTCATTTGTTTTTCTGACCGTAATGTTTATCCTTTTAATTCTGTCTTATTTCTAACTTACACTGTGAATTACTGTAACATAATGCAACTTCTTTCCTGTTATATTCCTCTTTTTGTATCTAAGCTTTGTACTTTGTACTGAAGATGGTGCCATGGGAGGCGATATCTCAAACTTTGCACTGTACTCCTGTTTTTGTGTACTTGTGTGACAATAAAGGATATTCTAATGAAAGGTACAGCACTGAGGCAGCATAGTGGCTCAATGGTTAGCACTGCTGCTTCTCAGCACCAGAGACACAGGTTCAATCCCTTTAGTGACTATGTGGAGTTTCCACACTCTTCCCATGTCTTCATGGGTTTCCCCTGGCTGCTTTGGTTTCCTCCCACAGTCCAATAATGTGCAGGTTAGGTGGAGTATAGTGTCCAGGGATGTGCAGATTAGGTGGATTAAGTCGTCCATAGTGTCCAGTGATGTACAGATTAGGTGGATTAAATTGTCCATAGTGTCCAGGGATACGCAAATTAGGTGGATTAAATTGTCTATGGTGTCCAGGGATATGCAGATTAGGTGGATTAAATTATCCATAGTGTCCAGGGATGTGCAGATTAAATGGATTAAATTATCCATAGTATCCAGGGATATGCAGATTTAGTGGATTAAATTGTCCACGGTGTCCAGGGATATGCAGGTTAGGTGGATTAGCCATGGGAAATGCAGGCTTATAGATTGAGTCAGAGTGGCATGCTCTTCGGAGGGTGAGTGCAGACTTGATGGGCTGAATGGCCTGCTTCCAAACTATAGGGATTCTATGATACAGGCTGTAGAAAAAGCATGGTTCAGTTGGAAACTATTACTCACCTGTGAGATGTGGGGCCAACGTAATTTTACCTTTGGCTGACTTCCCAGCTGCTTTGACAAACGGCCTGTTGGTATTCAATGTCAAGAAATGGCCACTACAACAAGTACCAGATCACAAACAGATCTGTGCTGCATCAAAGCCCTGGAACCCCCATCCTTTACAGAATTACAGCTGCCTGATACACCAAGTAATGCAAAAGCTCAGCAAGCCAACTTACTAACACCTTCTCCAAAACAACCAGGGCTGGGCAATAAATTCTGACCCAGCCATGAATGCCCAATTCATGAGAATGATTTTTTATCTATAAAATGAGAAATAAAAAACTGCAGTTAAAATGGCAGATTGTGCAGTAATCACACAATTTATTGGAAACATTTGAACAATGCATGGAAGAGTCATCAAAAATTGGATTAACTGATGTTAATTCTTATCATACTGAACAACTTTGAATTTACAATTAGCGTAAATAGAGTTAAATTGCACAACAATGACAATGTTTCAACTTTAATTATAATCTAATCAAAGCATTGTATTAATCAGCGAAAAACAAGGCAGTGTACTGAACAATTACAATATTGAATAGTTTTATGATTAAAAAACACATTCAGTGTGCTGACTAATCTTGCTTCTAATGCAATCAGTCAGCATAACAGGCTTTCAGTATGGTCACATTGTATCCACGTGTGAGTGTATGGTAATTCAAAGTGCATGAGTCATGAGCCACCTTGTCATTATTGACTGTACTTTAATAGCTTTAGAAGTAAAAGGGTCCAAAAATATATATACTTACAAAAAATGCATACATATTTGTAATAAATTTCTTTGAAGCACAGCATCTGTTATTATGTAGTCATTTTGCACACATCAATGGTCCAACAGATGGAGGGAATAAGATAAGTACCTTTTTTTCTCATTGTATCTCAACTGGTTAATATCCACCAATTCCCAATTATCAACTTCATTTATCCTTAAGGTGATAAAACCTCACAAGGTGTTTCACACGAGTTGTATGAAACAGCATTTGACATCAAATCCCATGATACATTAAATTAACTCACAAAAAGCCGGATCAGAGAAGCTTTAAGGGGTGTGTTATGTTATGGAACAGACCAAACCCTCTCAAAATATATTCAGAAGATAGTATAGACCCTATTTTTTTCTTAGTTTAAAGGTAAGTATAAAGTCTTGCATTCCAGATGCATTGTGATTGATCAACCTACTTGATGTTAAACAAAACACTTTATTTTTGCACTACAGGTATTCCTCCAATAACCACGATAACTGCATACCTGTGCAACACTGTTTTATAGGAAATCACACAATATAAATAGTGGGGCCTATGGGAAATCAGGATTGGGACAAATCACCAAAATTAGCAGTAACAATTGAAACAAAAATAGTAGTTAGCCTAACACAAATGATACCACAGTCTAAGTAAATCTTTAACTCATATTTTAATGAAATGATACAGTAAGTTTAACACTTCATCGATAAAATCACTGACCTTTCATGAAGCTCTTCACCAGAAAGCGTGTGATCTGATTAATCATTTGATGGCCGATGTGGAAGTCCTCCTCAAGATTCTCCCCCCAGTTTCAAATAAAATTCCTTCTAAATGTAGACTACAATTCCCAGCTTCAAGCTCAGTTTCAAGGCTTGCGAAGCTGATTGCATTCCTGGTTTAGCTGAATACACTGAATTTGCATTTTGCAGACAGAGGATCCTGACCCAGCAACAACTGCTACTGAAAAATTAAAACTAAAATCCCTTGTTCAATGGGAGCTTGACCCCACCCACTCAGGCTGCTTCTATTGTTCCAACCTTATGAAAAAAAAAGCCTTCACAAGCTGTTTATTTTATGGGCTTGGAAGCAGACCAATCAACACCTTTAATCTCAACTTTTCTTCATAAATACAGGGGAAAAATCCCTCTTTAAAGATATCGTAGCATCAAACTTACATGAGAAAAACAATGTAGAAAAATAAATGATATTTAGGGACGGAATTCCAAAGCTAACTGTCTGGGTGACTGAAGACATGGCCATCAACAGTGGAACCATTAACATTGGGAATGCTCAAGAGGTCAAAATTAGATGAATGCAAATATTCTGTTGGTGATGGTGCCAGTGGAAATGAGTGAGGGACTCTCTGGCCCTTCTTGACACAGTGCTTCATTTCCACAGTACAGTAAACATGTGTGTAACTGGTTACCATATAAGGTCCTGCTCTGTTTCCGATGATCTCCTCACAGGTTCACTGTCAAGTGTGACTGATGGGTCCAGCCACAGCAAGGATTATTGTCACTGTTGCTGCATTGCAATGGAGGAGGTAAAGATATGTGAAGAAGTCCAGGAGCAGCAGCAACCTCCATGGGCTATCAAAGAGCTCCCATTGAAAAGGTCACAGGTATGGGTCTTCTCAGGATACACGCAAGGTAAAGGAGGGATGGACTGTTGAAGACACTTCCTCCAGATGAGCGAGGTACAGTACCATGTCCTGGGACAGCACGGTGGAATGATGACAGTTGCTGGAGCAGGACCTGCTATCTCATTGAGAGGGTGGCCATCCAATCCTAGTGACCATCAAGGTGACAGCAACCTGCAGTTGGCTCCTTTCAATGTGTGTGGGATCTCTCAGTCCTCAGCCAAATGTATTAATGTGTTACTGATCCTTTTTAAGTCAGATTACGTTGCTTCCATCTCATTTCCCCATGATGAGGGGAATGCTGGAGCCCTCCCAGTAGGCTTTGCCAACATAGCTGGCTTGCTCCTGAATGTGATAGACTGTGTGCGTGTGGCATTGAGAGAAGCATATTACAATGAAGCAGAGTGTATCAATAAAAAGCTGTAACATTCTTTCAGCATGCAAATTATCTCCAAGATGGTGGCAGTAGAGTAGTCAGCGTCCAGATTCTTGAGCATGGGTCTTGTCCATTCCATCCGCTTTTCTATTTTTTTCTTTTCTTCTCATTTTCTCTTTTTTCTATTTTAGTTTTTTGGTGTTTTTTTTCCTGAGAGAGCTCGACAGAGTGCACCCACTAATGGAGCATAGTGGCAGCTGGGACCCAGGTGGCAGTCAGCGGTGAGCCTGGGCAAGACTTCGGTCAGTGCAGATGAAGGCATTCCCAACGCGAGGGAGAGTGCGCCCAGTGTGGGAGACAGTGTGCCCAATGTGGGGGAGAGTGTGCCCACCCACTGTGGGGGACAGTATACCCAGAGTGAGGGAGAGCGTGCCCAATGTGGGAGAGAGTGTGCCCAGCATGGGGGAGAGTGTGTCCAGTGTAGGGGAGAATGTGTCCAGTGTAGGGGAGAGTGTGCCCACTGTGGGGGACAGTGTACCCAGTATGGGGGAGAGCGTCCCCATTGTGGGGGAGAGTGTACGCAGTTTGGGGGAAAGTATGCCCAGTGTGTGGAGAGTGTGCCTAGAGTGGGGCAGAGTGTGCCCAGTGTGAGGGAGAGTGTGCCCAGTGTGAGCGAGAGTGTACCCAGTGTGGGGGAGAGTGTATGCAGTGTGGAAGAGAGTGTATCCAGTGTGAGGGAGATTGTGCCCAGTGTGAGGAAGAACATGCCCAGTGTGGGGGAAAGTGTGCCCAGTGTGAGGGAGAGTGTACCCAGTGTGGGGGAGAGTGTGCCCAGTGTGAGGGAGATTGTACCCAGTGTGAGGGAGAGTGCACCTAGTGTGGGGGAGAGCATACCCAGTGTGCGGGGACAGTATACCCAGTGTGAGGGAGATTGTACCCAGTGTGAGGGAGAGTGCACCCAGTGTGTGGGAGAGTGTACCCAGTGTGGGAGAGAGTGCACCCAGTGTGGGGGAGAGTACACCCAGTGTGAGGGAGAGTGCACCCAGTGTGGGGGAGAGTACACCCAGTGTGAGGGAGAGTGCACCCAGTGTGTGGGAGAGTGCACCCAGTGTGTGGGAGAGTGTACCCAGTGTGAGAGAGAGTGCACCCAGTGTGGGGGAGAGTGCACCCAGTGTGAGGGAGAGTGTACCCAGTGTGTGGGAGAGTGTACCCAGTGTGAAGGAGAGTGTACCAATGTGTGGGGGGCAGTGTACCCAGTGTGAGGGAGAGTGCACCTAGTGTGGGGGAGAGCATACCCAGTGTGCGGGGACAGTATACCCAGTGTGAGGGAGATTGTACCGTGGGGGAGAGTGTACCCAGTGTGGGGGAGAGTGTACCCAGTGTGAGAGAGAGTGCACCCAGTGTGTGGGAGAGTGTACCCAGTGTGAGGGAGAGTGTACCCAGTGTGGGGGAGAGTGCACCCAATGTGGGGGAGAGTACACCCAGTGTGAGGGAGAGTGTACCCAGTGTGGGGGAGAGTGTACCCAGTGTGGGGGAGAGTGTACCCAGTGTGTGGGAGAGTGTACCCAGTGTGAAGGAGAGTGTACCCAGTGTGAAGGAGAGTGTACCCAGTGTGTGGGAGAGTGTACCCAGTGTGAAGGAGAGTGCACCCAGTGTGAGGGAGAGTGCACCCAGTGTGGGGGCGAGTGTACCCAGTGTGGGGGAGAGTGTACCCAGTGTGTGGGAGAGTGTATCCCAGTGTGAAGGAGAGTGTACCAATGTGTGGGGGGCAGTGTACCCAGTGTGAGGGAGAGTGCACCCAGTGTGGGAGAAAGTGCACCCAGTGTGAGGGAGAGTGCACCCAGTGTGGGGGACAGTGTACTCAGTGTGTGGGAGAGTGTACCCAGTGTGAAGGAGAGTGTACCAATGTGTGGGGGGCAGTGCACCCAGTGTGAGGGACAGTGTACCCAGTGTGAGAGAGAGTGCACCCAGTGTGGGGGAGAGTGTGCCCAGTGTGAGGGAGATTGTACCCAGTGTGAGGGAGAGTGCACCTAGTGTGGGGGAGAGCGTACCCAGTGTGCGGGGACAGTGTACCCAGTGTGAGGGAGATTGTACCCAGTGTGAGGGAGAGTGTACCCAGTGTGAGGGAGAGTGCACCCAGTGTGTGGGAGAGTGTACCCAGTGTGGGAGAGAGTGTACCCAGTGTGGGGGAGAGTACACCCAGTGTGAGGGAGAGTGCACCCAGTGTGGGGGAGAGCCCAGTGTGAGGGAGAGTGCACCCAGTGTGTGGGAGAGTGTACCCAGTGTGGGAGAGAGTGTACCCAGTGTGGGGGAGAGTACACCCAGTGTGAGGGAGAGTGTACCCAGTGTGAGGGAGAGTGTACCCAGTGTGGGGGAGAGTGCATGCAGTGTGGAAGAGAGTGTATCCAGTGTGAGGGAGATTGTGCCCAGTGTGAGGAAGAACATGCCCAGTGTGGGGGAAAGTGTGCCCAGTGTGAGGGAGAGTGTACCCAGTGTGGGGGAGAGTGTACCCAGTGTGTGGGAGAGTGTATCCCAGTGTGAAGGAGAGTGTACCAATGTGTGGGGGGCAGTGTACCCAGTGTGAGGGAGAGTGCACCCAGTGTGGGAGAAAGTGCACCCAGTGTGAGGGAGAGTGCACCCAGTGTGGGAGAAAGTGCACCCAGTGTGAGGGACAGTGTACCCAGTGTGGGGGACAGTGTACCCAGTGTGTGGGAGAGTGTACCCAGTGTGAAGGAGAGTGTACCAATGTGTGGAGGGCAGTGTGCCCAGTGTGAGGGAAAGTGCACCCAGTGTGAGGGACAGTGTACCCAGTGTGAGAGAGAGTGCACCCAGTGTGGGGGAGAGTGCACCCAGTGTGGGGGACAGTGTACCCAGTGTGTGGGAGAGTGTACCCAGTGTGAAGGAGAGTGTACCAATGTGTGGGGGGCAGTGTACCCAGTGTGAGGGAGAGTGCAGCCAGTGTGAGGGACAGTGTATCCAGTGTGGGAGAGAGTGTACCCAGTGTGAGGGAGAGTGCACCCAGTGTGGGGGACAGTGTACCCAGTGTGGAGGACAGTGTACCCAGTGTGGGGGAGAGTGCACCCAGTGTGAGAGAGAGTGTACCCAGTGTGAGGGAGAGTGTACCCAGTGTGGGGGACAGTGTACCCAGTGTGGGGGACAGTGTACCCAGTGTGGGGGACAGTATACCCAGTGTGGGAGAGAGTGCACCCAGTGTGAGGGAGAGTGCACCCAGTGTGGGGGACAGTGTACCCACTGTGGGGGACAGTGTACCCAGTGTGAGGGAGAGTGTACCAATGTGTGGGGGGCAGTGTACCCAGTGTGAGAGAGAGTGCACCCAGTGTGAGGGAGAGTGCACCCAGTGTGGAGGACAGTGTACCCAGTGTGGGAGAGAGTGCACCCAGTGTGAGGGACAGTGTACCCAGTGTGGGGGAGAGTGTACCCAGTATGTGGGAGAGTGTACCCAGTGTGAAGGAGAGTGTACCAATGTGTGGGGGGCAGTGTACCCAGTGTGAGAGAGAGTGCACCCAGTGTGAGGGAGAGTGCACCCAGTGTGAGGGAGAGTGCGCCCAGTGTGAGGGAGAGTGCACCCAGTGTGGGGGAGAGTGTACCCAGTGTGGGGGAGAGTGTACCCAGTGTGGGGGAGAGTGTACCCAGTGAGGGAGAGAGTGTACCCAGTGAGGGAGAGAGTGCACCCAGTGTGAGGGACAGTGTACCCAGTGTGGGGGAGAGTGCACCCAGTGTGAGGGAGAGTGTACCCAGTGTGAGGGAGAGTACACCCAGTGTGAGGGACAGTGTACCCAGTGTGGGAGAAAGTGTACCCAGTGTGGGGGAGAGTGTACCCAGTGTGGGAGAGTGTACCCTGTTTGAGGGAGAGTGCACCCAGCGTGGAGGACAGTGTACCCAGTGTGGGGGAAAGTGCACCCAGTGTGAGAGAGAGTGTACCCAGTGTGAGGGAGAGTGCACCCAGTGTGGGGGAGAGTGCACCCAGTGTGGGGGAGAGTGCACCCAGTGTGAGAGAGTGTGCACCTAGTGTGAGGGAGAGTGTACCCAGTGTGAGGGAGAGTGTACCCAGTGTGGGAGAGTGTACCCCCAGTGTGAGGGACAGTGTACCCAGTGTGGGAGAAAGTGTACCCAGTGTGCCCAGTGTGAGAGAGAGTGTACCCAGTGTGAGGGAGAGTGCACCCAGTGTGGGGGAGAGTGTACCCAGTGTGAGGGAGAGTGCACCCAGTGTGAGAGAGTGTGCACCTACTGTGAGAGTGCACCCAGTGTGAGAGAGTGTGCACCTACTGTGAGGGAGAGTGTACCCAGTGTGAGGGAGAGTGTACCCAGTGTGGGAGAGTGTACCCTGTTTGAGGGAGAGTGTACCCAGTGTGGGGAGAGTGTACCCAGTGTTAGGGAGAGTGTACCCAGTATGAGAGAGCATGTACCCAGTGTGGGGGAGAGTGTACCAATGTGGGGGAGAGTGTACCCAGTGTGGGAGAGAGTGTACCCAGTGTGAGGGAGAGTGTACCCTGTGTGAGGGAGAGTGTAACCAGTGTGGAGGACAGTGTACCCAGTGTGAGGGAGAGTGTACCCAGTGTGAGGGAGAGTGTACCCTGTGTGAGGGAGAGTGTAACCAGTGTGAGGGCGAGTGTACCCAGTGCTGTTTTGGGGAAAGCTCAACATGGAGCAACTGCAGGCCCACAGCTTAAGAAAGGACTATACCATTTAACTTCTAACTTTATATCTTTACGGCGTCTGGAATGGCTCATTCTTCACTTTTCACAGCACTCCTGTTCCCTTGTACTTGAGTAAACATGAAAATAAAACCTAAAACCTAAAACCTAAATCTAACTCTTCTGTGATTATCGGCACCGTATGTTAGAAATCTGCTCCAGGTACCTGGGGAGCTGTCATGATGCCTGTATCCTTGAGAATTCGCACGTTCCTGCTTCCGTTTCAAGGGCTGGATGCATTACAAGGGTGGTTATTTAGAGACAAATGTGTGACCCTGACCGAGGCTGATCCCATTATTTGACCAGAGTCATCATGATGTGGATGGTTTGCCAAAGATGTGGTTCCGATGTTTTGATCGGTTCTGGGGATGTGCCTTACAGTGAACTCCAGACAGAATGTGCTACATAATCATTGCAGGCTGAGCCCTGCACAGCTAGTGCTGGCACAAGCAGGATGTGATAGCTGCTGAGAACATGAGAGATCAACAGTAGTCTTCCAAGGAGGGCAGGAGAAATATCACCATCAGTATGATAGACCTCTACAGCATTGTGCATAATGAGTCAGACAGGATTTCACTGACACCAGCTTTAAGTAAATGTGGGCAGGCTTTCCTGTATGTAATAGAGCCACAATGAGCAATGATAAGAATTTGGGCTACACTAGCATTGGGAAAAATTAGCACGAATGTTTACAGGGTTGTAAGAAGGGATGGGCTAAGCTATGTGACTTGGATCCTAAACAGCGATAGAAGAGGCTATACACTTAGATGTGCAAAGAATTGTCAGCCATGGCTCTGATGTTCCCTGAGAAACCTTGGTTTATGGTTGTCCTCCCACTATGTGTACGCTGAAGGGCGACTTCAGACTACCAATGCTTGACTGAGTGCACAGCTGGGCTTCAAAAATGGCACTGGTTCCACGAATCTCAGGAGTTCCAACAGTGACGCGACCCTCTCTCTCTATGTTGAGTGGGAAATTTGCCAAATGGGATGCCATAGGGGTGTGGTGCATGCGTAATAAGGGCAAATACCAGACCAATGCCATTTACGAGTTCGCTGATGACACAACCATAGTCAGTTGAATCTCGGCTGGCGATGAAACAGTCTCCAGACGGAAGGTGGAAGATCGGGAAAAATGGTGCACTGAGAACAACCTAGCTCTCAATGCCAGCAAAAACAAGGAACTCATTATTGACTTTTGGCGGGATGTTACTCATGCCCCGCTACACATTAACAGCACAGAAGTAGAATGACTGTCATCTATAACAAGCTTTCTTGGACTCTCCATGTGGACGCACTGGTTACAAAGGCCCAACAACATCTCTTCTTTCTCAGGCAGCTGAGGAAATTTGGCATGACAGCAAATACCCTTGCCAATTTTTATAGGTATGTCATCGAGTGCATTCTGTCTGGATGTATCACTGCCTGGTATGGAAACTGTAGCATTCAAGATTGGAGACAGTCACAGAGGGTGGTGAACTCGGCCCGGACAATCACAAAGGCCAACCTCCCATCTGTAGAATCCATCTACCAGGCCCGCTATCAAGGAAAGGCCACCAGCATTCTCAAAGATCTATCTGGCAATGTTTTTCTACAGCCTCTACCATCGGGGAGAAGGTACAGAAGCCTGAACACACGCACCAGCCGTTTTCGTAACAGTTTCTACCCTACTGTTGTTAGAATACTGAATGGACTCACAAACTCTTAACATTCACCTGTACCTGTGTTTTTGTTTTTGCCACTGTTTACTATTATTTACTATCTATGCTAGCTAACTATGTGATCTGCCTATAATGCTTGCAAGACAAAGCTTTTCACTGTGCCTCGGTACACCTGACAATAAATTCAATTCAATCCAATTCAATTCAATTCAATTCAATTCAATAAGGCTTGGTGTGACAGTGAGAGAAAAATCATTAGGCTCCATGGAGAGAAACCCTCCATTAAATTCATCAGAAATGATTCTTAACCAATGTCTTGTAAGTTTCAGTTCTCTGTTTATTGCAGAATAACTACTTTCCGATGTGACAATGTGAAATATGCCAGGCTCAACTATGACTATAACGTGACTGAAAAGTGGCTCAGTTAGCACAGCTGGTTGGACAACTGATTTGTAATGCAGAGTGACACCACCAATGCAGGTTTAATTCCCACTCCGCCCAAAGTCAATATGAAGACTGTGCCTTCTCAACATTTCCCCTCACTAAAGGTATGTTAACTCTCAGGTTAAACTCACCACTTGTTGTCTCTCTCTCTCTTTAAAAAGAGCAATGTTGTGGGACTAAGGGGATGTTTAAAAAAAAACAGTTTTGTTTTTATCTTTGATATCTATAACTACTCTTACACACAGCTAAATGTTTTGTTTTCATTATTACCAAATCACCCATTTTTGTTTTGCATCTATTACCCATGTTTTCCAATTGATCAATTTTCAGGCAAAGCCCATTAAGGGCAATCAAAAGTGCGGGAGAAGTAGGAAGAGGGCAAGGATGTGAAATCAGAATGAAATGGAAGGAAGGATAAAGCACTTCACTGTCAAGGCATTGGGGGTATTGGTGGACACAACAGCTACAAACATAGCTGCAGAAAAGGGGCAGAGAATCAGACACTCTGACCCCAACTACTGAATGCTGAATGTACCTGTTAATGAAACCAATGTCATGATAATCCCACTCTCTTTTTATGGATACAGATGACAAGTGGTTGTTTAACCTGAGGATCACCATACATCAAGTAAGGAGAGAGATTGAGAAGGATAGACCTTTGTTGTAATTTCAAGCAATTCCTACGAAACCTGAACTAATGTTGTCCACATCACTGCACTGCAGACCATCCCTGCAGCCAACTTAGTCAACCAATCCCCTTACTGTGGTCACTTCACCTGTTGAGTGACTGTTGCCATCTTGTGTTTTTGTCCATCAATCTCTCACACAAACCTCTATCAAATAATGTAACTCCACCCACACTGTGCTATTTAATTCAGTGAAGAGCCATCATATGACCATTGCAGGTTTGTTCCACAGTGGAAATGTCCTTACACAAGCCTTCATTAGCCGTCAGGGAGAGGATTGGAGTCAATAGACAGGGAACTGATTTGCACAAAGAAAATGGCTTAGGTCTTCCCAATATTTATTGCAGGATGTTTCTGCTGTTCTAGCATTGAATGCCAGGCAAGCAATCTGAGAATGTTGTGAAGGAGGACAAGTAAGGGATGTGTTTGTTGGATGGAACTGGGGTTCATCAGCATATGTGAAAACAAGTGCAATATTTTCAGATGATGCTTCTAAGGAGCAGCACGTAGATGAGAAATAAGAGGACAGTTGTTGGGAGACACCAGAGGTAATGATGGAGGAGCTAGAAGAGAAGCCATTAAGAGCAGTCCTCTAGTTCAGTGATAAGAATGTAGCCACGCTAATGAAGCTTCATACATCTGGACTCTGGTTGAGAAGCTTCTAAAATGATGGCATATCAAAAGGCAGATGGTGTTAAACTTAGCACTGTGATGCTATGGAAAACAATCAAGAGCTGATTTTTCCTTTTCTAAATTGGAAATGTTAAGTTCTAAGCATGCTAGATTCCTAAATTTACCATTAGCCAGGCTGCAAATGACTGAAATGGGAGACATCTTGATTATCAGCTGATTTCCTTCAGCCACTACAATTTTGCCTCCATTATCGTTGACAATGAGAGATCCACAATAAGCATGTTGTATGCTCGCTGAAGAAAAATAATGGCTTGCCTTGCAATGAAATCATTTGTGATTTTATCAACAATATTGAGTAAAATGTAAATGGACTTGTGGATGGATGGATGAAAATTCACTGTTGAGAGATATTTATGATACACAAGTTTATGAAATGAAATCCAGCTCTTAAATATTTCTAGCCTCAAGGCTTTCCTCAATAAATGCAATTCCATTGACTACTTAAGCGAAAAAGTACCGCAAAGTAAATGTGGAAATCGTTACAGATATGACTCAATGATGTTGCTTGATGACATGGTTAATTCATGGAAAACAAATTGGTTTGCAGGGTCAGAAGTTGGGATATTTAATCTTCAGAAGTGACTGTGGCACATAATTCTTTCAGATTTCTCAGCAATTGATGTTGGGTGATTAGTCCATGTTTAGACTTCTGCTGCTAAGTAAAAAAGTAGTTGTTTATAGCCCTCGAGAGCACCAGAGGGCTGGCTGTTCTCTCATTAAAAAGAGAGAATTGATGGTGGTTTAACCCATGGGTTACTGCACCTGAGAAGGGGAGACATTTGTATATAATTTGCATTGTCACTTAAAACCTTAAATAATTCATGTGAATGTAAGTAAAAGGCATGCATACAACAAAAATTACACAAGGATGTGACACACAAGACTTACATAATTAATGGGAAGGTCCTAGGGAGTATTGCCAAACAAAGAGATCTTGTGGTGCAAGTTTGTGGAGTCATAGATCGACAGGGTAGTGAAGCAGACGTTTGGTACACTTGCCTTTATTGGTCAGTGCATTAAGTATAAGAGTTGGGAGATCATGTTGCAACTGTACAGGACATTGATTACGCCACTTTTGGAATACTGCATTCAATTTTGATCTCCCTGCTATTGGAACGATATTGTGAAACTTGAAAGGGTTCAGAAAAGATTTACAAGGATGTTGCCAGCATAGAGGGCTTGAGCTACAGGTAGAGGTTGAACAGGCTGGGGCTCTTTTCCCTGGAGCATCGGAGGATGAGGAATGACCTTATAGATGTTTATAAAATCATGAGGGACATGGATAGGGTGAATAGTCAAGTGCTTTTCCCCAGGGTAGGGGAGTCCAAAACTAGAGGACATAGATTTAAGGTGAGAATGAAAAGATTTAAAAGGGACCTAAGGGCAACTTTTTCACGCAGAGCATGATGCGGGCATGCAATGAGCTTCCAGAGGAGACGGTGGAGGATGGTACAATTACAACATTTAAAAAGCATGTGGGCAGATAAATAAACAGGAATATTTTGGAGGGATGTGGGCCAAATGATGGGAAATTGGACTGGATTAATTCAGAATATCTGGTTGGCATAGACAAGTTAGACCAAAGATCTTTCTGTGCTGTATAAGTCTATGACTCTATGACATGCTCCATAAATAGAGCTCCTGCAACTAGAACACTAAGGATGATTAAGAAAGCATTTTTATTTCTACAGCTCTTTATAATTCTTTAATATGCGCCAAGTATTTTACAGCCACGAGGAGCACCACTTTCTTATATTTTCATATTCTTTAAGTATGAACGCAACAAGATAATGAGTAGCCATTGTAAAAGACTGGTTGAGCCTCAATTAGAGTCTTCTGTCTAGTTCTGGGAACCATAGCTTAAAAGAGATACAAAAGTTTTAGAGAGGGGGTAGAAAAGATGAGCTGGAATAGTTCCAAGAATGTGGGATTTCAGTTACATGGATGAATTGGAGAATCTGGGGGCTGTATTCATGAAAGGTTGAGAAGTGATTAGAGGTGTTCAACATCATGAAGAATCTATTGATGGAACATCGAAACAAGCTACCCTCATTGGTGATGGGGGTTGAGAGCTAAAGGGCATAAATATAAAATGATTAGCAAAAGGAATAATGGAAACGTGAGGATAAACCTTTTTTTTTTAAGTGACTGGTTACAAAATGTCACAGATTGCCTGAAAATATAATGGAGGGAAGTTCAATTAAGGCTATCAAAACGGAATTGGGCAGCATCTGAAAAGGGAACAGAAAAATTTTCAGGGCCATATGCAAAGAGAAGGGAAACTAAACTTGCACAGGGCCAGCAAGGATTCAACAAAACAAATAGCCTCCTACAGTTGGTACAGTTCTATAGCTCTTTGAATCAACGACTGAGAGATCAAACTTATTTTAAAAGTTAATGGTCTCCCTGGAAATCAGAATACTTTAAGACAAATCACACACTGCCAGACTCCTGCTCATAAGACGTTGCTGAACAAATTATATGGCTATTGTTGTCAGTTCTTCTGGTTATTATCAAAATGGTATTTTAACAATGACTGCTGCTACATTGTAAATAGAAAGAATGACAGTTGAATGTGTGGAAAATATTGCCAGGGTCCACTTTTCAATAATAGTTATTTTAACAATATACAACCAATTTAAAACTGATTTTTTGCAAAAGCAATTTAACACTTCTGAAACCAAACCTAGGCAAATAGAGATGGGATTCTAATTGATAGAGTGATTTGACTGGCCATATTATAGTTGGTACAAAGATATTTTGGCACTCATTAGTGAATAATATTTGCTTTACAACTCAAAGATTCAGCTTTATAACAAGTGTAGAATAGATTTTATATAGTACACAGATGAGGACCATTATAATCTGCTTAGCATTGGCATAACAATATCCTGATGTCTCATTACTCAGATGAAAATTCAAAATGAACATTTGGAAGGGAGTACAGTTCTACTCAGTTTACAACACAGAACCAACAACATAAATTAGGCATGCTAGCTTTTCCAGAATCTAAAATAAGTACTGATCACTTGCTTGCTTATAGTTTAATTTCTTCACAGGATGTGAGCATCACTGGTTAGGTCAGCATTTATTGGCCATCTCTAATAGTCCTTGAGAAGTTTATTTTGGTCGGCATGGGCCAGTTTGGGTCAAAGGGCCTGTCTCTGTGCTGTAGCACTCTATGACTGTAAGTTTAGGGTGAATTGTCTTCTTGAAGCAGACCAGGTATTGTAGGGATACCTTCTGTGCTTTTAGAGAATGAGTTCCAGGATTTTGACCAAGTGATAGAGAATAAATGGCAATATATTTCCAAGCTAGGGTTGTTTGCGGCTTGAATGAGAAATTGTAAAACTATAAGAAAGAAGATCAGAGTCGGCTGTCGAATAGCCTGTCGAATAGCCTGTCGAATAGCCTGTCGAATAGCCTCCCTATTGAAGAGGATCATAGTTAATCTGACAATCCATTTTTGTACCCCTTCCCCAAAGCCCTTGATTCCCTATTGACCAAGAATCTATCTATCTCAGCCTTGAATGTACACAAGGACTCTGACCTCACAGCTCTCTGAAATTCCAAAGACTCATAACATTCTGAGAGAGGAAGCTCATGCCACTTTATTCTGCAACTATGCCCACTCGTCCTAGACTATCTGTTAAGGGGAAATATCCTCTAAGCGTTTACTCAGTCAAACCCATTGAGAATCCTATATGTTTCAATGAGTTTTACCTGTGCTCATAAGATGACCCCTCCACACCAGGAATCACCTTCTCTGAACTGCCTCCAGCGATGTAATGTCCTTCCTTCCTGTCTAGGTGATGGTGTTCCCATCTGTCTGCTACACATGTCCTTCAAGATGGGAGAGAGCAAGGGTTTGGAAGCTTCATTTTTTTTAAAAATAAACATCACGCTAATGTGTGATTAAATTCAAGTAAGTTCACAAAAAAGAACATAAGTGGAGGATCACTGATTGAGTTTATGATCAAGGGTTCAATCCAATAAAAGATCATAATTTGTTATCAATGTAATTGACAACTCAGGGTTTAGAACATAGAACATGAAAAAGTACAGCACAGAACAAGCCCTTCGGCCCATGATACTTAGTGATGAAAATGTTACAGCTTTCTGTTGAGCAGATGATAGTAAATTGTCAATGGTTCTCATACGGGGCTCATTGTGTAATAGCAAAACCTATCAAACAATTAAACAATTCAATCAAAACTTGCATTCAACTGACAATGGCCTCACTACCAGTTTTATTGTCATGTTAAGTCTTGGGTTTATTAATTATGGTTTGCTTAAATATAAAATTCTTATAATGAACTTATCTACATAATTCAGTCACCAAAGAAGATTTCACCAATTAATGTTAAGGGTCAAGGTTCAATACACTTGTGATGTCTCAAGATTGGATGTTCAGAACAAATAGCTAAAATCTGTAACTTGTGCAGTATAATCTGCAGTGATTGTAATGAGGTCAGCCAGGTAGACATGGAAATGTGTTGCTGGAAAAGCGCAGCAGGTCAGGCAGCATCTAGGGAACAGGAGATCGACGTTTCGGGCATTAGCTAATGCCCAAAACGTCGATTCTCCTGTTCCCTAGATGCTGCCTGACCTGCTGCGCTTTTCCAGCAACACATTTCCATCTCTGATCTCCAGCATCTGCAGACCTCACTTTCTCCTCAAAGAATATGAGTTCCTGATTGTGGCTGTTAATTTTATCCAATCAGGGATCCCTGGCTGAAAGATTAGAGGGTCCATCTTGTTCAGTGGATGAGTTGGCTCTGAGGGAGCCGGATCAGGGCCAAGGACTCTCCACAGACAGCTGGCTTGGTGATGGGATATTGGACTTTGTGGGGTGATTTCAACTTGGAGACATTTTTTTTCTAAACAGTGGTTCTTTTTTATCCAATCAGGGATCCCTGTCTGAAAGATTAGAGGGTCCATCTTGTTCAGTGGATGAGTTGGCTCTGAGGGAGACGGATCAGGGCCAAGGACTCTCCACAGACAGCTGGCTTGGTGATGGGATATTGGACTTTGTGGGGTGATTTCAACTTGGAGACATTTTTTTTCTAAACAGTGGTTCTTTTATGCCTCAATGAAGAAGTGAAAAATAAACTCAGATATGTAAAGAGATTATACATCTTAATCTCTATTCTTAATAACTTCAGACATAACTCCAGTAAAGGTCAATATTTCATGATGTTGGATAAGAAGCAAATCTCCAAAACACTTTAAAACTAAATGGCTGAAGCCGACCTAAAAGTGGTTACTTTTTCAATCATTTCATTGCAATTCTTTTTATATCCAGGCTCATACAGCAGCAATGGTTAATTATTAAGCCTGGGAATATGTGCTTTGTGTTAAGTATTATAATCTCCAGAGAAACTGTGAACTTTAAAAAAGAAATTTGCATCCACAGTTATCAGCTGAAAGAATCATGCCACAAGATTTCACACTTCAAATAGAAAGTTTGTGAGAAAATTTGTAGCTTGGGTGCTCGTTGTTGTGGTTCTGTTCGCCAAGCTGGGAATTTGTGTTGCAGACGTTTCGTCCCCTGTTTGTCCTATGTAGTGTTTTGTGCAGTCCTTGCATGGGAGTTTGTACACTGCGTTGGTTTTGCTCATGCTGGGTATTGGGTCCTTTGTCCTGATAAGTTGTTGTCTGAGAGTGGCTGTTGGTTTGTGTGCTGTTGGGAGTCCTAGTGGTCGTAGTAGTCTGGCTGTCAGTTCAGAGATGTTCTTAATGTATGATAACGTGGCTAGTCCTTTGGGTTGTGGCATGTCCTCATTCCGTTGTCTTTCCCTTAGGCATCTGTTGATGAAAATGCGGGGTTATCCGTTTTTGCTGAATACATTGTAGAGGTGTTCTTCTTCCTCTATTTGCAGTTCTGGTGTGTTGCAGTGTGTTGTGGCCCTTTTGAACAGTGTCTTGATGCAACTTATTTTGTGTGTGTCGGGGTGGTTGCTTTCGTAGTTCAGGACTTGGTCTGTGTGTGTGGCTTTCCTGTATACCTTTGTGGTGAATTCTCCGTTCGGTGTTCTCTGTACCATCATGTCTAGTAATGGGAGTTGGTTGTCCTTTTCTTCCTCTCTAGTGAATCTGATTCCTGTGAGTGTGGCGTTGATGATCCGGTGCGTGTTTTCTATTTCTAACACATCTAACACATGATCAGTGGATCCAGATACTCTATACAGTCAACACAGGAATTCTTGGACATCATCAGAAATGTTCATATAGACAAGGAAGAAGCTATGGTCTCATTCGATGTAACGGCACTGTTCATCTCTATCGACAAAACCCTAGCTAGAGAAACAATAGCCAACCTGCTGGACATACAGAAGAGACAACAGGACGGGGAACCTATCAACAAAGACGGCATACTCAAACTACTGGACCTGTGCCTCACAACACACTTCACATTCAACAACCAAATATATGAACAAATCAANNNNGTTTGGTGTTCTCTGTACCATCACGTCTAGGAATGGGAGTTGGTTGTCCTTTTCTTCCTCTCTAGTGAATCGGATTCCTGTGAGTGTGGCGTTGATGATCCGGTGTGTGTTCTCTATTTCTGTGTTTTTAATGATTACAAAGGTGTCATCCACATATCTGACCCAGAGTTTGGGTTGACTTTGCGGTAAGAATTTGCGCAAATTCAACCCAAACTCTGGGTCAGATATGTGGATGACACCTTTGTAATCATTAAAAACACAGAAATAGAGAACACACAATGGATCATCAACGCCACACTCACAGGAATCCGATTCACTAGAGAGGAAGAAAAGGACAACCAACTCCTATTCCTAGACGTGATGGTACAGAGAACACCAAACGGAGAATTCACCACAAAGGTATACAGGAAAGCCACACACACACAGACCAAGTCCTGAACTACAAAAGCAACCACCCCAATACACAACAAAAGAAGTTGCATCAAGACGCTGTTCAAAAGGGCCACAACACACTGCAGCACACCAGAACTGCAAAAACAGGAAGAACACCTCTACAATGTATTCGCCAAAAACAGATACCCCGGCAATTTCATCAACAGATGCCTAAGGGAAAGACAACAGAATGAGGACATGCCACAACCCAAAGGATTAGCCATGTTATCATACATCAAGAACATTTCCGAACTGACAGCCAGACTACTACGACCATTAGGACTCATAACAGCACACAAACCAACAGCCACTCTCAGACAACAACTCACCAGGACAAAGGACCCGATACCCAGCATGAGCAAAACCAATGTAGTGTACAAAATCCCAGGCAAGGACTGCACAAAACACTACATAGGACAAACAGGAAGACAGCTGACGACACGTATCCATAAACACCAACTCGCCACAAAACGACACGACCAGCTATCCTTAGTAGCCACACATGCGGATGACAAGCAACATGAGTTTGACTGAGACAACACTACTATTATAGGACAAGCCAAACAGAGAACAGCCAGGGAATTCCTAGAGGCATGGCACTCATCCACAGATTCTATCAACAAACACATCGACCTGGACCCAATATACCGGCCACTGCAGCAGACAGCTGGAACTGACAACCAGAAGTGGCAGAGACAAACCACTACAAATGCCTGAGGAAACATCACAGAAGTGCTTCACAGGAGGCTCCCAAGCACTGAGGATGTCACCTAGACAGGAGACGAAATGTCTGCAACACAAATTCCCAGCTTGGCGAACAGAACCATGACAACTTCAGATAGAAACTTTTATTATGTTGAATTCCTGTGCAAGTATTGTTTTTCATGTCTTGTAGTTAGTATTCTGTTTATATTTCAGAGGCATAGTCATGATTACATCACTGTATGATAGCATGTGATTTAAGGGTTTAATTCTCTCAGATTACATTTTAAATAGAGCCATGTGAAGCTGATAAGAGTGTTGTTTGTGACCAAATAGCTTAATACTAGTCCAGACTGTAATGATCTATTATGTATATAAGCAGCTGTAACTAATGTGTATTAAATCATTTAGCACCATGTTACCCATGTATGGTTCTTATATTCTGGGAGCTAATATAATCATTATCGAATCAGGTACTGCTGTAGGCAAAGGCGACTTCACAATAGCAGATCATGGTAAGCAGAGATGGCAATTAATAAAAAAAGTTTTGAAGTTGCCAGTTACAGACATATATAATTTTCTGTCCATATAAACTAAATGATAGCCTTGGACTTTGAAGTCTTTAGAAAACTAAACACAGGTATTAGGAATGGGCACGAACACAAACACATTGGCAAAATGCAAATCAACTGAGTAAAAGGCAAATTTTGGAAGATAACTAAGCTTTGCATTGCATTAACCTCACACACTATGTCAATGGTATAGTGCAATCTGAAGTTTTTACAACTAATGACATGTCCTGAAAATACAGAATGAAGCATAATCAAAACTGAAGTTGATTCAAGAGCTAATGCTAACGTATTCCCAATGTGCAATCTGTATCTCTGAAAATATTGTCCTATTTGGCAACTTATTAGAAACCATTTGAACATGTACAATGGATTTCTAATTCCATGCATAGGCAGATTCACACTGCAGTGTCAATACACTCATCTTGACTTGCTGAAATCTTGTACCTGATTAGATATCAACAGTCCAATAGTGGCAGGACTATCAATTGAACAGATCTTGTTTAGTCACTATTCATGAGATACACACCAAAGCAACTGAGATGGAACAGTCCACTGGTGATATAATCAAATTATCTGAAATTGAGGAGATGTATAAGGTAGATCAGTTTCACTGTGGCCAGAGCTAGTGTGAACAGTTGTAATCAGCAACTGTTGCAAATCAGTAACCACAGATATTATGGAAGACCATTCTTCATTCTCCAGGGTGACAGTGTTAGGAAAGTTCCTGAAAGCATGCATTCATTTTGGCTGTACGGAATTGAACATGGTATATCACAGGCCATTTTTAAGGGCAAAGGTATTTTGCCAATATGTTATGTCTCTATTATATCAGGGGTCTCTTGGGTATTGTAGTGGCCAGGAATGAATCAGGATATCTGTGTGGAGGGCACGTCTTCATCGACACAATCATCCATTTACTCCTTGGTCGACAAGTACAACTAACTTAATCTCAGGGTGCAGGGAAGATTACAACCTTCCATCAGAATACTTTTCCAAATTTCCCATGGTTTGATGACTTAACAGCACAAGTGTGATGATTGCTGATGCACCAACTGTTATTTTCAGTTTATTCATTATCCTGGAAAAGAATGGGCTATTTCAAGATGTTTGTGCTAAGTGGGGAGTGACCAATGTCAGATTGCTGATCTACTATCTCACTCAAACAGTTCAGCAAAATGTAGTGATGAGTACAATCAAATCAATGATTGTCAATTGTTGAGCAAGAAAACAAAAAATTCACATTGTTTGCTGCATTTTTTGTGTGACACCATTGGAGAACAGATTGCCAACCCCACCATAAATCATCCTCATTAATGTAATTGCGAATGACATTTCTAGGCAACCAATTGCCTAACCATTCTGAGACACAGACAGTCTTCTTCAAAGACAGAGGTGAATAAAATAATTACGTAAAAAGTGAGCAGGTACAGAACAACGACAACCGAGCACCTGGGCAGACACTATGAGTTATAAATAAGAAGAGAAAGATTTCCAAAAAAATGCCACTAGCCCAGATCATACCAAGTTGCTCCTGATCATCATGCTATATTGCAAAGGAATAGAAGCCATCTTAGCCCAGTGTATAATTATGTATGAACAGAGTGAAGAAGGAAACTCCAATGATGACTGACAGTAACCAGCATCAAGACAATCAAGAACAACTGACAACAACATATCCCCCTTCCAATTGATAAGTGATCACCAGGTTAGGACAAGTTGTCAAGGCTTCAATGTGTTTTGTTGAACCATTCTATTTGAGATCATTTTTACATTTGGGAAAAGGAAGGTTGTTGTGTTTCCAGAGCAATTACAATCAATATATTTTTAAGAGACATGTTGATGATATCGTAAGGTGTGACCTGAGGATATAAAGATCTCAGAGTCCATCTTAAATTGGTTCATGTGAAGCATAATATGCTGATGGAAAAGTGCTACTCTTTGCAATCAAATAGCTCAGTTAGTCTAAATGTTGAAATGTCTGTAAGTGTAATATTTGCATTTATTAGTGAGCTGTGAATAACACCTGTTTGATCTTTCAGTGCCACATACTCACATCTTAATTTCTTATATTATCTGAGATTAAGTAACCATTGCCACTTAAGGTAAAGAGACCCAAAAGAAGGCAGGAGACATGAGTGTAATGGTAATGTTACTGGAATGTCTATCCAGTACCCCAAGCTAATGCTCTAGGGACATGGGTTCAAATCCTACTATGAAACTTGAATTCAATGAATGAAATGCTAGACTAATTGACAATCACATAACCATGATGAATTGTTATCAAAATCATCTGGTTCACTCATGGAAATCTGCCACCTTTACCTGGACTGTCCTACATGTGACTCCAGATCCACAGCAATGTGGCTGACTCTCACCCGACTTCTGGGCAATTATGAATGGGCAATAAATGCTGGCATGAATTAAAGAAAACAGCCTGAACATTTTGATCATAACACATTTGAATTATAAAACTATATATTCATGAGCTACTAACACACTGCTGCCTCACAGCGTCAGGGACCCAGGTGCGATTCTAGCCTTGGGTGACTGTCGATATGGAGTTTGCACATTCTCCCAGTGTCTGCATGGGTTTCCTTCAGGTGCTTCAGTTTCCTCCCACAGTCTAAAGATGTGCAGGTTAGGTGAACTGGCCATGTTAAATTGTCCATTGTGTTTAGGGATGTGTAGACTAGATGCATTATTCAGGAGAAATGTAAGGTAATGGGATAGGGGAATGGATCTGGGTAGGATACTCTTCAGAGTGGACATGTTGAGCTAAATGGCCTGTTTCCACACTGGAGGGATTCTGTGATATATATCATAGCACTGCCCAGGACCGTAAGAAACTACAGAGAGTTGTGAACACAATCCATCTTGCAAACCAACCTTCCACCCATAGACTCCATCTATAAATCTCACTGGCTCAGAAAGGCAGCCAACATAACCAAAGGCCACTCTGATTATAATCGCTTCCATCAGTCAGAAGATACAAAAGCTTAAACACAAGGACTCTTTTGAGTAATCTCTGACCGATGAATCAAAATGGACATATCATGGAGGAAAGTTCAGAAGAGTTGGGCTTAATGAGAGCTAAATCATTGAAAGCAGACCTCCAAGATGTAGAGTGGACTGGAAATGATATGTAAAATCAGAAGAGGAGAGACTGCAAGCTGGGGTACAAAGGTGGTATAGTTTGTACATTTAGGGTAGATCTGGTAAGAGAAGAGTTAATGAAGAAAGTAAAATGGTTTTCAAGTCAATATGCTGTCAGTAGTGAACTAATTAGTTTCAACAAGGACAAAGGTGAATATTTCCTGCCTATCCCAATTACCTCAGGAGTTCTCCAAGGATGTATTCATGACCCCGCTTTCCTATTTCCACCTGCCTTTCCTCAATAACATTGGAGTGCACAATGTCAGGTTACATATGCAGATGGATGACAACCAACTTTCCCTCACCAATATTGCTTCTATCTCCTCCACTGTTTCAGTTATTTTCATGTTGTTTATTTAACATTCAGTACCACAAAAGTATACATTTTCTACAGCTGTATGTTCAGGAAGATAGTGCAATATTCCCATGTCCACACGATAAATTCCATTCACCCTTCCTTCCAATTCCCTGGTTACTGCCTGTGACTAAGTCAGACTGTCTGCATGTTAGCCTCCTATTTGCCATGAGATGAAACTCTCTCATCTTTCATTTCAACATGAAGACATCCTTTATAACTTTCTTGATTTCTGTTATTGTCTCAGCTAATCTGCTACTGAAAGCCCATCCATGTATTGGTTACCTCTAGAATATTTCAGTACTCTCCACATTGGCCTCTCATATTCCACAGTTATAACCTTGAGCTCACCAAAACTCTGCTGCTCCCACTCTACTGGAATCAAGTATCATTCACTGGCTTACATTGTAAATGCCGTCCTTCCATGTCTCTATAATCTCCTTCTGCTCTACAATCCCTGAGATCTCTACATTCATGCAATTCTGTTCTCTTGAATCTCCCTCACTTTAGTCACTCCATTGTTAGCAGAAACACACTCAGTGAACTAAATTCCAACGTTTCTCGCTCTTCCTTTATGATATTTCATCAAACATACCTTTTTGACTCAGTTTTTAAGGATGTTGTAATATCTGTCTTGACAGCATCCAGTAAAACACCCTGGGATGTATAGCAGTAGAATTAAGTAAATACAAGTTATTAGAGATGTTTAAGGGACATTTAGATAAGCACTTGATTATCAAGGAATGGAAGGATATGAACCAAGGGCAGGCAAAAGGGATTAGTTTAATAACAACATCGTGCCCTGAAGGGCCCATTCCTGTGCTGTACTGTTTTGTGTTCTATGTTGTTATTGTTACAAAGAGAGGAGAGGACACAATATGGATGATGGATTAAAGCAAAATATTGTCAATGTTCACAGTTAGAAATAATAACAATGATAGAAATTCAGGGAACAATTCACACTACAATTCATCGATACCACATTCCAATAATGGTGAAAATTGAAGTAGCTGTTTACTTAGCTCAATTGTCAGGTAAATACCAGTGTCATTTACAGACCTTTGTAAAAAAAAGGTGTCAAGGGTGAAAATGTAGAAGAGAAAGTGAAAAGAATGGAAGATGTTGGGAGTGCAATGGCCACAATGGATAGAACAACCAATGCTAGAATAATCTAACAGGATAGAGTGGAATTGATTTTAGATTAGATTACATTACAGTGTGGAAACAGGCCCTTCGGCCCAACAAGTCCACACCGACCCGCCGAAGCGGATCCATACGCCTACATTTTACCCCTTACCTAACACTAGGGCAATTTAGCGTGGCCAATTCACCTGACCTGCACATCTTTGGACTGTGGGAGGAAACCGGAGCACCCGGAGGAAACCCACGCAGACACGGGGAGAACGTGCAAGCTCCACACAGTCAGTCGCCTGAGGCGGGAATTGAACCCGGGTCTCTGGCGCTGTGAGGCAGCAGTGTTAACCACTGTGCCACCGTGCCGCCCATTGAGCTAGCATAATGTCACTAATTTGGACACTGAGTGACAGGCATTAAAGAACACATGAGATTTGCTGTACTTAAGTGATTTGCAACAAGTGTGTGTCTTGGACAAAACATTTAAATTTGTCCCAGTAATATCCTTACCTGCACTGTTAAGATTACAGTCAACACACAAATAAATCCATAAATGATGCAGTGCTGGATGTTATCAATCAAACATTGATCAGTTCATTTCTTACAGACATGAGATCCATTGAAGGTTTTAATTGTTGTTTCATATTGACAGGAATGTCTATCATTTCTTGAAGGGATCTTCTGGGTGGACTGAAGATTCTAGAATATCCACCCCAGCAGTTTGAAAAATGTGCACATTAAAGGCATCACACTCAGTTGTAAGGAAGTTTGCTGAAGTTCAGTTCTGCTCTGAAGAGGATAAATTGACCCACTAAGGAATGATCGAGACAGGCATAGGTATTTGAGAACACAATGCAATGCGATTTAAATGTCAGCTTGAAGATACAGCTGTCAAAAAATGAAGAATCTTTCAGAAAAGAAATGTTGTCGATAAGTGATTCCCTATTGCTTATGGAATCTCATTTCAGTGTTCCATCAGTTGACAACATCGGTTAAAATGAAAAGCCAAACAAAGATAAACTTTGATGGGTAAGGATCCATTCTCTATTACTCAAGTTATTTGATGTCAACAAAATCAATTGCAGAAATCTTTGACAACAGAACTCTGATGTACTGCATTATTTGCGAAAGTTAATGGAGTGAAAATATTAGAAGCTGCCTCTTGTTGTACCTGCGGAGACTGCCCAGCCAGAAAATTGGCAACTCAGGGATACAATGAGGAACTTAAAATGTATAACAAACCGTGATAGACATTTTGACTTCAGAACATCAACAGAAATACTGTATGAGTGGAAAAGAAGTGAGCTAGTCAAACAAGTATGGGAAAATGATACACAGTAGTTCTTTTGGAAATGAAAGACATTATTATTGAATAAAAGAAACACTATCTAGAAATATAAGGACTATCAATAGGATACAATTGAAAAAAAACAACAAAATCAAATTAAAAAGATTCAGCAGGGCTAGATAAATGAGTGGGTAGAAACATTATAAGTGTAGAAGAACTGTATGTCATTAAAGGTAGTTGCTGTTGATGAAAATTATTCCCTACCTTAGCTCCCAAAACAGGAGTGCATCAGTTTAAAAATGATCATCCATGTTTTTGAATTTCTCAATGGCCTCACCCTAAGCTGAATGTTTGCACCTTGGAGTTGGTTAGAGGGTATCAAGTTGCCAATAATTGTCAAACAATTAACCACATGTGCAGGTGATACAAAAATAGGAAGAGGGACAGGTAATATTGAGGAGGCGGGGAGGCTGCAGAAGGATTTAGACTGGTTAGGAGAGTAGGCAAAGAAGTGGCAGATAGAGTACAATGTGGGAAAGTGTGAGGTCATGCACTTTGATAAGATGAATAGAAGCACGGACTATTTTCTAAACGGGGAGAAAATTCAGAAGTCTGAAATGCAAAAAGACTTTGGAGTTCTAGTCCAGGATTCTCTCAAGGTAAACTTGTAGGTTGAGTCAGATGTTAGGATGGCAAATGCAATGATGGCATTTATTCTGAGAGGACTTGAATATAAAAGCAGGGATGTACATCTGAGGCTCTATAAGGCTCTGGTCAGACCACATTTTGAGTATTGGGCATAGTTTTGGACCCCATATCTCAGGAAGGATGCATTAGCTCTGGAGCATATTCAAAGACGGTTCACGAGAATGGTCCCAGGAATGAACAGCTTAACATATGAGGAACATTTGAGGACTCTAGGTCTATACTTGATGGAGTTTAGAAAGATAGGGGGATCCCATTGAAACTTACAGAATACTGAATAGCCTGGACAGAGTGGATGTTGGGAAGATATTTCCATTGGTGGGAGAGACGAGGACCTGAGGAGACAGTCTTAGAGTAAAGGAAAGACCTTTTAGAATGGATATGAAGAGAAACTTCTTCAGCCAGCGAGCAACAAATCTATGGAATTCACTGCCACAGAAGGCTGTGGAGGCCAGGTCATTGAGCATACTTAAGTCAGAGATAGATAGGTTCTTGATTGTCAAAGGTTACAGGAAGAAGCATGAAGCGGGAGAATGGTGTTGAGAAACCTATCAACCAGGATTAAATTGTGGAGTAAACTCAATGGGCTTAACAGCCTAATTTCTGCGACTATGTCTTATGGTCTCATGGTCACTCTAAGTGACTGACTGAAAAACTCCATGGGTTAGTTTGCACAGTAAAACATGTTATAAGTTATGAAGTAAACCTTACTACAAACAGACTGATTTTGCTGTGTGTGCTACTGCAGAATCAGAGCAAAAGAGTAGCCAGGTTGAATTGTATTATTGTATAAATACAGCACATGAAGGCCTTATTGGCAAATTCTCTTAAAGACAAGGTGCTCATAAAACAGAAAACAGAGAGGGCACAGGATGAGGTGACAGAAACACTGTGCTCATTATTTACTTGTCTAACAATGATGTTAATGTCACCAATCTTTAAATGACTTGAGATTCCTGTGGCCAATTAATGGCATTTTCCTGATTTCATTGATATTTTACTGAGGGGAGGTAATGTCTGATATGCTCTCAAAGCCTAGCCGTGGGTCTAGTAGCGGATAGAGTCTCACCTGATCTTGTCTCCCTGTATCTAATAGAGTGCCCTGCACCTCAGAGCAAATAATCCCCTTGCCTTGGCCTACCCTAGCATAGCTATTCTCTCCCTGAACCATTTCCACAGTGGCCTGTGTGATCTACTATGGAAAGGACTCTCCACTTACCTCCTCCTCTAGCCTCCATTGCTGGTTTGGTTTGGAGACTATTTCAACCTCAGGAATACTTACCTTTCCCAGTGAGGTTTCTGAGACTGAGCGACTACTGACTCTCGGATTGGCCAGCACTTCTTAGAGGTGGGGCATTCTACTTTAGATTGTGGAAGCTGTGACTTATTCCCCTGAGCTCGACAAAATCTCAAATGGATTCCAGGCTTGGCAGACAGGCTCACTCCTGAACAATTGTCATGACCCAGGTTGGGTAAACACAGAGGTTTTTGATTTGACACCTGTACCATCCTATTCACCCATCAGCAATCACAAGAGAAACCCAAAAGTTGTTCCAGTTCATTTGTTTGATTACTTCCTGTCAAACCTCAGAGCTACAAGTCATCTATCGAACTCCGAGCTGGCCGTGTCTCTGATATTACTCCCTCCTCTCTGTCTCTGTACTTCGCTCTCCTGTTTTAAGATGTTACTTTAATACTACTGCTTTGACCAAGTTTTTGGTTCCCTGTCCATTTATCTCCTTCAGTGAGTCAGTGTAAGTTTTTAACTGTTCCTGTGCAGTGCTCTGGGTTGTTTTTCTACATTAAATGCACTATATAAATTTTGGCTGCTGCTCCTGTATTGTTGTAAAAGCATTGACTTCAGCTCCCACTGTTCCCCAGCTATGAATACCCCCCCCCCCAACCTTTCACCTGCAGCTGTCTGAACGGAATCAGCCTGTTCACAAACTCAATGCCATATTTGACCATCTTAGAGCATATACCCTCATTGTCCATGAAACTGCCAATTTCCACCTCTGTGATATAGTCTGACTCTGGTCCAGCCTCAGCTAAGTTCCTGCTGGAGGCTTCATCCATGTCTTCTGGAGGCCTCCCATTCTCTATAAGTTAAGGTCATCCAAAGCCATGCTGTCAAGTTTTACTCAATCCAATGGTTACCTTCATTGGTCAAGAAATATCTATATTTTAAAATTCTTAGGCCTGTTGTCAAATCCCTTCATGGCCTGACACCTTCCTGCCTCCATAAACTCCTCCAGCCCAAAACTCTACAAAATATCAGTTGTCTTCCAATTTGGCCTTATTGAGTACCTCTAATTTTCATTGTTTCAGCATCGGTGTCAGGCAACCAATTACCTCGACCCAGAGCTTTGGAATTTGTATTTTAGAATGCTCTCTACTTCTTCTCATGTAATTTAAGACACTCTTTCAATACAAGTTGTTGTTGATCTACCAGTTCTGAGGAAAGGTCACTCAACCCGGAATGTTAGCTCTGATTTCTCTCCATAGATGCTGCCAGACCTGCTGATCTTTTCCAGCAACTTCTGTTTTGTACCCTTTCAATTGAGCCATGTTGATCAAGCTTTCAATTGTCTGTCCTGATGTGTCCTTTTGGGTTTAGCATCATGTTTTTGGAGAACATTCCCTTGAAGGGCCTGAAAAAAGGTTATGTTCAAGGTTCTATAGAAATACAAGTTTTTGTTGATCTACCAACGTGGGAAGAATTGTACTTCTGATCTGTAATGAATATATTGTCTCAGCTCACCATGTTGAAGTTCTAGGAGGTGATTTATGACTTGAGAAATAGGTGCCGTGCAGTCAAAATTCTCAACTAGGACCTTATTCACTGCTTAATAATTACTTACCAACAGTATTTGGTATCGAGAAGGGAAAAATTAGATCTACTTTTCTGATTGATTTAATTAAGTCAGCAAGAGAGATATTGGCTTGTAGCACAATTCTTACTGATAGTTATGTTGATGGGCCAAAGGGCCCTTTCTGCACTATATGACTCTATGAATCTATGAATCATTTAGTTAAGATATTCATTTACATTGGGTGCATGGATTTGGCAATTAATTGTTTGTTTTACTGTTATAAAAAACACACTGGTGCAAAAAAGACAATATCTATCTTGCTAAATTAATTAAATTAAAGAGAAAAGTCGAACTCGTTTCTCCCTTCCTAATACTGAATGCTATTGGTAAGCAATTATCAAGCCCTGAGTAAGATCTCAGCTGAGAAATTTGACTGCACAGCACCTGTTTAGCATTTGAAAGAAACCTCTTAAAACATCACTCTGGTCAACTGGACGGGCAAATTCACTGTGAATTAGAAATTAATTCAAATATTAGAAACCTATCTCCTGAGGTTTATCCACTAGGATGCATCAGGGTAGTCCTGGTCGAAGATTGGGCTGTTTTATATCTATTCTTATCCTCAGTCCAGAGTTTGCATAATGAAGTCATCAGCCACAGTGACAAAGGGCTGCCCTTGTCTCCTACTAAACATTGTTAAAATGCATCTGGCCCTTGAACTGAATTAGGAACATTAGAGTTCTTAAGGAGATAGGCAGCATAGCAGCTCTCAGAGTGACCTGATGCAGATTTCTACGATGTGATACTGATGATCACAGACGATGGAATGGAATCCTTTTCTGTTCGTGAAGTCAGCTGCCTTATAATAAGGTGCTCTCAACACAACAAGTGCACAATTTATAGCACCCTGCACCCAAGGGAAGCCAGCTACATTAGCAAACTGTATTGTCCAAGCTGCAACACTGACTTAGTCATAAGAAAAGGAGAAGACATGGGTAGATGGACAGCCCTGACTGATGAGCAGCAGGATTCTGGGCTGATGTCTGTGAGCTGGCAGCATCTGAGCAGCAGGAGAAGCGATGTTTCGGGCATAAGCCCTTCACCAGGGATAATGAAGGGCTTATGCCCGAAACATCGCTTCTCCTGCTCCTCAGATGCTGCCTGACCTGCTGTGCTTTTCCAGCACCACACTCTCAACTCTGATCTCTAGCATCTGCAGTCCTCACTTTCTCCTGATCTCTGTGAGCTGCCTAATTCTGATCTCTGGTAACTGGATCTGCATGAGTGACTGTGGCCCACTCACTGGATTGCAATGATGCAAAACCCCTGACCCCAAAGAAGGGTCACTCGATCCAAAACGTTAACTCTGATTTCTCTCCACGAGTGCTGCCAGACTTACTGAGCTTTGTTTCTGATTTCCAACATCCGCAGTTCTTTCGGGTTTTTATTTAGGATTTAATTCACTGCCACATCTCTGCTCGGCCTGCTCACCTTTAGCTGTTCTGCTCCTCTCTCTGATGGGATTTCCATTCCAATCTTTTCTCTTGTCCATCGTTATTAATTTCACTGTCATGATCAGTGTTTCACCAGGTATTTGCTTAAACTCGTTTCCACAGCCACATTACATTCCTCAGTAACGGCCTCTGGTTCAGACTCACCCCACATGGATTCCAACTCACAGTTTCATCCCTCGTGCTTTGAATCCACCCAGGATCACAGGTATCTCAGCAACGTTCAACGTTCCAGACTGCTGCTCTCGCCGTATCCTGAGGCCCACTCTCAGTGCCCTGCATTGCCATTTGCATATTCTCGACCGCTCTCTCCAATGGCATCGTGTCATGCTGACTCAGAGCTGCACCACTCCCCAGTTCCACACTATCTCCCAGCTCATTCGACGTGCGAACAAGAAACTTTTTCTTTTCCTTTCAGATATCAAGTAACACAAGATGCAATTACTTAGAAATGTCCACGATCCTCCGGAACCTTCCGCACCTCCCCTCCCTTTCCCTCCGACTCCATCCCCTCCCCAACCCCACCTCCTGTCGCGTATTCACTATCTCTCCTGACCTTCTGTTCTCCGATGCTGAATTCCTGTACTCAGCAAAGGTCTCAGTTCTATCCCTCTACGTCCCCACCTAAATGAATTTCGGGCACGACGTGACGTTAAACTCTTCTTCCGTTGCCGTTGCCTTCGTGCCCAATTTTTTGGGACAAGAATCCTCTCCCCATCCCACAGACCCCTTTGCACAGTTCCAACACTCTCCCTCCACCTGGACCCCTCCATCTGGAGCGGCCCCCCTGGATATTTAGCTGAATTTGATCTGATCAACCAGAACTGTCAACATGACATTGGTCATCTCAATTTCTCTGACCCCTCTCACACAATCCAACCTATCTCCCTGTGAGCTGACTACACTCTATGCTCTCAGATCCAGCCCTGAATTAAGACTGCTGATAAGGGTGGTGCTGTTGTAGACAGCAGACTGACCTCCGTATTGCAGAGGTTTAGTGCCAACTCTCAGATAGCTCCTCCTATCTCCCCCTGGACCATGACCCCACCATGGCAATTCAGGCCATTGTGTGCGCTACAGTCACTAACGTCATTTCATCTGATGATTTCCCCTCCACTGCCTCCGAGCTCATATTCCCCCAAACCCACACAGATTGCTTCTAACTCCTTCCCAAAACCACAAACAGAGTTTCCCCAGCAGATCCAATGTTTCTGCTTGCTCCTGCTCCACAGAACTCATCCCTTCCTACCCCAATTCAATTTTTTTCTCCCCTTGTCCAGTTCCTTCTCACTTACATCCGTGGTGTCTCGGGGGCTCTACGGCAATTACAGAATTTCAATTTGTGGGCTCCAGCTGCCTCCTCTTTACCATGAACGTACAATGTCTTTACATGTCCATTCCCCATCAGGATGGTCTCAGGGCTCTCAGCTGCTTCCTGGAGCAATGGTTTGAACCATCCCCACCCCCACCACCCTCCTCTGCCTGGCCGAGCTCATCCCCACCCTCAACAACTTTTCTTTTAACTCTTCTCATTTTCTTCTGGTCAAAGGGGTGGCCATAGATAAGCAATGGGCCCACGTTATGCTCAGTCTTTGTAGGGTATGTGGAACATTTCTTGTTCCTATCCTATTCCAGCCTCCAGCCACAACTCTTTCTCTGATATATCGATGGTATAGAACATAGAACAAAGAACTGAGAACATTACAGTGCAGTACAGGCCCTTTGGCCCTCAATGTTGCGGTAACCTGTGTAACCAATCTGAAGCTCATCTAACCTACACAATTCCATTTTCATCCATATATTTATCTAATGACCATTTAAATGCCCTTAAAGTTGGCGAGTCTACTACTGTTGCAGGCAGGGCATCTCACGTTTCTACTATTCTCTGAGTAAAGAACTTACCTCTGACATCTGCCATATATATCACCCCTCAATTCAAAGCTATGTACCCTCATGCTAGCCATCACCATCCGAGTAAAAAGGCTCTCTCTGTCCACCCTGTCTAACCCTCTGATTATCTTATATGTCTTAATTAAGTCATCTCTCAACCTTCTTCTCTCTAACGAAAACAACTTCAAGTCCCTCAGCCTTTCCTCACAAGACCTTCCCTCCATACCAGGCAACATCCTGGTAAATCTTCTCTGAACCCTTTCCAAAGCTTCCATATGCTTCCTATAATGAGGTGACCAGAATTGTATGCAATAATCCAAGTGCAGCTGCACCAGAGTTTTGTACAGCTGCAACATGTCCTCATGGCTCTGAAATTCAATCTCTCTACCGATTAAAGCTAACACACCGTATGCCTTCTGAACAACCCTATCAACCTGGGTGGCAACTTTCAGGGATCTATGTACTTGGACACCAAGATCTCTCTGCTCATCTACACTACCAAGAATCTTACCATTAGCCCAGTACTCTTTATTCTTGTTGCTCCTTCCAAAGTGAATCACCTCACACTTTTCTGCATTAAACTCCATTTGCCACCTCTCAGCCCAGCTCTGCAGCTTATTTATGTCCCTCATTCGGCACTGTCCACAACTCTACTGACCTTAGTATCATCTGCAAATTTACTAGCCCATCCTTCTCTGCCCTCATCCAGGTTATTTATAAAAATGACAAACAGCAGTGGACCCAAAACAAATCCTTGTCGTATACCACTAGTAACTGAACTCCAAATGAACGTTTCCCATCAACCACCACCCTCTGTCTTTTTCAGTTTGCCAATTTCTGATCCAAACCGCTAAATCACCCTCAATCCCAAGCCTCCATATTTTCAGCAATAGCCTACTGTTGGAACTTAGCAAATGCCTTGCTAATATCCATGTACACCATATCAATCACTTTACCCTCCTCCAATAAGGTTTGTGAGGCACGACCTACCCTTCACAAAAACATGTTGAATTTCCCAAATCAACTTATTCCTTTCCAGATGATTATAAATCCTGTCTCTTGTAACTTTTTCCAAACCTTTACCCACAACTGAAGTAAGGCTCACTACTCTATAATTACCAGGGTTGTCTCTACTCCCCTTCTTGAACAAGGAGACAACAGTTGTTACCCTGGACGACACGGTGGCACAGTGGTTAGCACTGCTACCTCATAGTGCCAGTAGACCTGGGTTCAAATCCTCAGGCAACTGTCTGTGTGGAGTTTGCACATTCTCCCTGTGTCTGTGTGGGTTTCCTCCCACAGTCCAAAAATGTGCAGGTTAGGTGAATTGGCCATGCTAAATTGCCCATAGTGTTAGGTGAAAGGGTAAATATAGGGGAATGGGTCTGGGTGGGTTGCTTATCGGAGGGTCGGTGTGGACTTGTTGGGCCGAAGGGCCTGTTTCCACACTGTAAGTAATATAATCTATCCTCCAGTTGTCTAGCACTATTCTTGTAGACAATGAGGACATAAAGATCAAAGTAAAGGCTCTGCAATCCCCTCCCTGGCTTCCAAGAGAATTCTAGGATAAATCCCATCCAGCCCAGTGGACTTACCAGAATCACTAACACCTCCTGCTTGTGAACCTCAATCCTGTCTAGTCTAGTAACCTATATCTTAGTATTCCCCTCAACAACATTGGCTTTTTCCAGTATGAATACTCATTTAATATAAAATATTCATTTAGCACTTTTCCTATCTCCTTGGACTCCACGTACAACTTCCTATGACTATCCTTGACTGGCCCTAATCTAACTCTCGTCATTCTTTTATTCCTGACATACCTAAAGAATGCTTTAGGGTTTTCCTTGATCCAACAACTTCACATGTCCCCTCCTGGCCAATCTTAGCTCTCCCCTTTGGGTCTTTTCTGGCTAATGTACAACTCTCAAGCACCCTAACTGACCCTTCATGTCTCATCCTAACATAAGCCTTCTCCTTACTCTTGACAAGAGATTCAACTTCTTTAGTAAACCATGAATCCCTTCCTCCCTGCCTGACAGCTACATACTTATCAAGGGCATGTAGTAGCTGTTACTTGAATAAACTCCACATTTCAATTGTGCCCATCCCCTGCAGTTTCCTTCCCATCCTGTGCATCCTAAATCTTGCCTAATTGTATCATAATTGCCTTTCCCCCAGCTATGATCTTGCCCTCCCATGTGTACCTATCCCTTTTCATCACTAAAGTAAACATAACTGAATTGTGGTCACTATCACCAAAGTGCTCACCTACCTCCAAATCTAACACCTGGCCGGGTTCATTACCCAGTACCAAATCCAATGTAGCCTCGCCCCCTTGTTGGCTTGTCTACATGCTGTGTCAGGAAACCCTCCTGCACACATTGGACAAAAACTGACCCATCTAAAGTACTCAAACTATAGTATTCCAGTCAATGTTTGGAAAGTTAAAGACCCCATAATAACTACCCTGTTACCCTCGCTCCTATGCAGAACCATCTTTGCTATCTTTTCCTCTACATCTCTGGAACTATTTGAAGGCCTATGCAGAACTCCTAACTGGGTGACCTCTCCTTTCCTATTTCTAAACACAGCCCATACTACCTCAATAGACAAGTCTTCAAATGTCCTTTCTGTCACCGTAATATTGGCTTTGACTAACAATACCATATCTCCCCCTCTTTTACCATCTTCTCTGTTCTTACGGAAACATCTAAACCCTAGAACCTGCAACAATCATTCCTGTCCCTGGTCTATCTATGCCTCCAAAATAGCCACAACATCGAAGTTCTAGGTACCAATCCATGCAGCAAATTCACCCACCTTATTCCGGATGCTCCTGGCGTTGGCGTAGATACACTTCAAACCACCTTCTGGCTTGCCGGTGCACACTTGCGACCTTGAAACATTATTTCTGACTTCACCACTCTCTGGACCCTGCAGCTACCACATATGTTCCCATCCCCCTGCTGTATTAGTTTAAACCCTCCCGAAGAGCATTAGCAAATTTCGCATCCAGCATATTGGTACCCCTCTGGTTCAAGTGTAGATCATCCTGTTTGTAGAGGTCCCACCTACCCCAGAAAGAGCCCCAGTTATCCAGGAATCAGAAACCTCCCTCCTGCACCATTCCTGTCGCCATGTGTTCAACTCCTCTCTCTCCCTATTCCTCGTCTTGCTAGCATGTGGCATGGGTAACAAACCAGAGATAACAACTCTCTCTGTTCTAGCTCTCAGCTTCCACCCTGGCTCCCTGAATTTCTGCCTAAATCCCCATCCCCTTTTACTACTCATGTTGTTAGTGTCGAAAAGGATTACGTTTTGGGGATCATGACTTGGGGCTGCTCCCCCTCTCCCTCAAGAACCCTGAAAACACAATCCGAGATATTACAGAACCTGGCACGTGGGAAGCAACCCACTGACTGTGAGTCTCTCTCGTTCCCACAGAACCTCCTGTCTTTCCCCTAACTATGGAGTCCCCAATGGATAATGCTCTGCTCCTCTCTTTACTTCCCATCTGAGCAACAGGAATAGACTCTGTGCCAGAGACCTGTACCCCATGACTTTTCCCTGTTAAGTCATTTCCCCTCCACCCCCCCTTACCCCACCCCAACAGTATCCAAATTGGGATACTTGTTATTGAGGGGAATGGCCACAGGGGATCATTATATTGTCTACTGGTTCCCCTTCCGACCCCCTGACTGTAACCTATCTACCTTATCCTTGTACCAGAGTTGTGACTACCTCCCTGTAACTCCTCTCAATAACCCCCTCAGCCTCCCGAATGAAGTTCATCCAGCTCCAGCTCCAGTTCCCTAATGCTGTTTTCGAGGAGCTGGAGTTGGGTGCACATTCTGCAGATGAAGTCAGCAGTGACACTAATGGTGACCCTTACCTCCCACAGTCTTCAGCAGGAACAGTCAACTGCCCTACCTTCCATTCCCACTGTTCTAAATTCCCAAAGTGAAAAGTAAAAAAAAAATTAGTTAACTTACGAATCTGGCGCTTCGAGCCCTTTATTTTGGCTAGAGAAGGAAGATAGGTGGGAGACACTGCCTAAGTAGTGTTTTTTAGTAAAGCAACTGCCCAAATACATTACCTCACTGACTCAGCATTGGTGCTGCTTCCCCGTCTCGTCTAAAATTAGAAATGTTTTTCAATTTCGCTCCCAATTTCCACTCAGCTTTCACCTTCACCTGGTCTATATCTGACTCCTCCCTTCCCTTCCCTTCCCTTCCTCAACATCTCTGTTTCCATGTCTGGGGACAAGGCTGGCCATCAACACCCACTATAAAACCACTGACTCCTAAAGTTATCTCGAGTATACATCCTCACAGCCAGCTTTCTGTGAAGATTTGATTCTATTTTCCCTGTTCCTTTGTTTCCGTTCTGATGATGCCAACTTCGAAAAGCGACTTCCAAAATGTCCACCTTCTTCTCAATCGAGCATTCCCCAGCACCGTTGTTGACAGGGCCCTCAACTGGGTCTGACACATCTTCCGCACTTCAGCCCTCACCCCCCTCTTCCCTCCCACAACAATAATAGGGTTCCCCTTGCCCTCATCTACCATCCCACCAGCATCCACATCCAGAGGACCATTTGCCACCATTCTGCCACCTCCAGCAGGATGCCACCACCAAACACATATTCCCCTCCCTAGTCAGTCTTCCACAAGATCATTCCCTCTGGGTACTCTGGCCAACTCCTCCCACACTCCCAACACCCACCCACAGATCCAAAACACTTTCCCCTACAACCATAGAAGACCTAACATCTGCCCACTTACTTCCTCCCTTACTAGTATCCAAGGGCCCAAGCACACATTCAAATCTAGTCGATTGTATTTGTTGCTCACAATGGGGTCTGCTCTACATTGGAGAAATGAAGTGTTAAATTGGGTGACTGCTTTGCAGACCATCTATGCTCTGTTGCAAAAAAGACCCTGAGCTTCCAGTTGCCTGTCACTTTAACACACTACCCTGGTCCCTTGGCAACATCTCTGTTTCAGGCTTAATGCAGTGCTCCAGTGCAGGCTAGAAGAGCAGCAGCTCATTTTCCACTTAGGAACTCTCTAGCCTTCTGAACTCAATATCGAGTTCAACAATTTTAGGACTTGAAGCATCTTCTCCTATGTCCTTAGCCCAACACCCACACACACCAGGCCTTGTTATCACATGGTCTGTTATCACACTCAACCCATAGTTAGTCACTAATAATACCCATTCACAGCTACTCATTGAGTCCTGAAGAAGGGTTACACCCGAAACATTGACTTCCCCATCTCCTGACGCTGCTTGCCTTGCTGTGTTCTTCCAGCCTCCTGCTTGTCTACCATTCATTCTGTTAGGCTGGTTATGAAGAAGGGTCACTGGACCTGAAATGTTATCCCTGATTTCTCTCCACAGATGCTGCCAGACCTGCTGAGCCTTTCCAGCAATTTCTGATTTTTTTTTTTCCCTGACACTGATTTCCTTCTGTGGTCAACTGGCTGTCTCCAAGCTCCTGGACTAAGATCGGGCAATGCCTTTAACAGACTGTGGCAAGATCCTCTGACAACATTCTCCCTTAACTTCACGGAGTTCTCCTCCCCTTAGCCTTTCCTTCATGGCTAACTGGCAGAATCACATGCATTGACCTTGCTGGGTAAGCTGCTGCCTCATGGTGTAAGTGTGGTAATGGCATGACGTGGCGCCATGCAGCAACATGTCCACCTCCTTGGCTGGTCACTGCTGATGATCTTGACAAACTGCCTGACTTTGGGTCTGCACTGAAAGGCAAGGCAAAGCAGAAGTAAGACAAGGCAGCCTTTAAGTTCCAAATGAGGCAGCAAAATGCAAAAAGGCAAGGCAGGGGAGCTGTGAGTATCCAAAAAGGTGGAAAACAGGTGAATGCTAAGTGAGCCAGCGAAGAGGCAAGAAATTCCCCTAGTTGAGGTAGGTGCCTGTCCCTGTCAGTTAGTTATGTTTTCTCACAGACACAAAGGTGAAATCAAAAGGGAATTCAAACTGAGATCTGAGGAAACTTTCTTTTAAATATTTAACATTTTTAGTACTTTTTAAACATTTCTAAAATAATTACTTTGGTGCAAGGTGAAATAACAGCATTGTTGTGCTGGTGTGTTCCAAAATACAGATTTGAAGTTGGGGACTGTATTCTAACTGGGTCATTCTGATGCTGTGTGAGGCTGGTACATGTCTGATTCCAACCTCCTTGAACAGTTTGCCACTGCCCACCGATCAGACCTTGATAATTGCTGTACAAGATGGAGCTCCACAGGAATTAGCTTTATTGTCATGTGAGTACAGTGAAAAGTTTACAAGTCACCACTTACACCACCATCTGAGGCACTAATGGGCAGATTCTTCAGTATAACTTCTTAAGGAAAAGAATTCGAAAAATAAAGAAATAAAATATCCAGCAATAAATTAGAAAAATAGAGAATAAGAGGTCAGAATAACAGTCCTTCTAACCCACACCAAGCCAGGTTTAACCTCAAGTCCACACTGAGGCTGGGAGTTGGAGTCCACACTGAGGCTGGGAGCTTAGTCCACACTGAGGCTGGGAGTTTGTGTCCACACCGAGGCTGGAAGTTGGAGTCCACACTGAGGCCGGGAGTTCAGATGTTCGCTGAGGCTGGGAGTTCAGGTGTACACTGAGGCTAGGTGTTCAGGTCTACGCTGAGACTGGGAGTTCAGGTCTACGCTGAGACTGGGAGTTCAGGTCTACGCTGAGACTGGGGGTTTGAGTCCACACTGAGGATGGGAGTTGGGGTCCACACTGAGGATGGGAATTGGGGTCCACACTGAGGATGGGAGTTTGAGTCTACACTGAGGCTGGGAGTTGGAGTCCATACTGAGGCTGGGAGTTGGAGTCCACACTGAGGCTGGGAGTTGGGTCCACACTGAGGCCGGGAGTTGGAGTTCATACTGAGGCGGGAGTTGGAGTCCACACTGAGGCTGGGAGTTGGGTCCACACTGAGGCCGGGAGTTGGAGTCCATACTGAGGCGGGAGTTGGAGTCCACACTGAGGATGGGAGTTCAGATGGCCGCTGAGGCTGGGAGTTCAGGTCTACGCTGAGGTTGGGAGTTCAGGTCTACGCTGAGACTGGGAGTTCAGGTGTACACTGAGGCTGGGAGTTAAGGTCATGCTGAGGCTGGGGGTTCAGGTCCACGTTGAGGCTGGGAGTTCAGGTCTACGCTGAGACAGGGGGTTTGAGTCCACACTGAGGATGGGAGTTGGGGTCCACACTGAGGCTGGGAGCTGGAGTCCACACTGAGGCTGGGAGTTTAGTCCACACTGAGGCTGGGAGTTGGAGTCCACACTGAGGCTGGGAGTTTAGTCCACACTGAGGCTGGGAGTTTAGTCCACACTGAGACTGGGGGTTGAGTCTACACTGAAGCCAGGCGTTTTGAGTCCACACTGACATCAGAAGTTCGGGTCCATGCAAAAGCTGGAAGTACCAGTCCACTCTGAGGCCAGGTGTTTGAATGTACACTGAGGCTGGGGGTTAGTCTCCATGCTGAGGCTGGGAGTTAGGTTCCACACTGAGGCAGGGAGTTTGAGTCCATGCTGAGCCTGGAAGTTAGAATCCCATGCTGAGACCAGGTATACGAGTCAACACTGAGGCTGAGCGTTTGAGTCCACATTGAGGCCAGGAGATTCAGTCCACTCTGAGGCCGGGGGTTTGTGACTACACTGAGGGTGGGAAATCGAGTCCACATTGAGGCCGATAGTTTGAGACCACACTGAGGTTGAGTGGTCGAGTCCACACTGAGGCTGAGAGATCAGGTCTATGCTGAGGCTGGGACTTCAGTTCACACTGAGGCTGGGAGTTTATGTCTCCGCTGAGGCTGGGAGTTCAGGTCTACGCTGAGGCTGGGACTTCACGTTCACACTGAGGCTGGGAGTTTATGTCTATGCTGAGGTTGGGAGTTTGTGCCAACACTGAGGCTGAGCGTTTATGACCACACTGAGGCCAGGAGATTCAGTCCACTCTGAGGCCGGAGGTTTGTGACTACACTGAGGGTGGGTAATTGAGTCCACATTGAGGCCGATAGCTTGAGTCCACACTGAGGTCGAGTGGTCACAGTGTGGACTCAAACTCCCATGCTCAGTTTGGACACCAACTCCTGGCCTCAGTATGGACCTGAACTCCCAGCCTCAGTGTAGACCTGAACTCCCAGCCTCAGTGTAGACCTGAAATCCCAGGCTCAGCGTAGACCTGAACGTCCAGCCTCAGTATAGATCTGAAATCCCAGTCTCAGGGGGGACCTGAACTCCCAGCCTCAGCGTAGTCCTGAACTCCCAGCCTCAGTGTGGACCAGAACTCCCAGCCTCAGCGTAGACCTGAACTCCAAGCCTTAGCATAGACCTGAACTCCCAGCCTCAGTATAGATCTGAACTCCCAGCCTCAGTGTGGACCTGAACTCCAAGCCTTAGCATAGACCTGAACTCCCAGGCTCAGCTTCGACCAGAACTCCCAGCCTCAGTGTGGACCTGAACTCCCAGCCTCAGTGTGGACCTGAACTCCCAGCCTCAGTGTGGATCTGAACTCCCAGCCTCAGCTTGGACCTGAACTCCCAACCTCAGCATGGACCTGAACACCCAACCTCAGTGTGGACCTGAACTCCCAGCCTCATTGTAAACCTGAACTCCCAGCCTCAGTGTAGACCTGAAATCCCAGCCTCAGTGTAGACCTGAAATCCCAGCCTCAGTGTAGACCTGAAATCCCAGGCTCAGTGTAGACCTGAACGCCCAGCCACAGTATAGATCTGAAATCCCAGTCTCAGTGGGGACCTGAACTCCCAGCCTCAGCATAGTCCTGAACTCCCAGCCTCAGTGTGGACCTGAACTCCCAGCCTCAGTATAGATCTGAACTCCCAGCCTCAGTGTGGACATGAACTCCAAGCCTTAGCATAGATCTGAACTCCCAGCCTCAGTGTGGACCTGAACTCCCAGCCTCAGTATAGATCTGAACTCCGAGCCTCAGTGTGGACCTGAACTCCAAGCCTTAGCATGGACCTGAACTCCCAGCCTCAGCATGGACCTGAACTCCCAGCCTCAGCATGGACCTGAACTCCCAGCCTCAGTGTGGACCTGAACTCCCAGCCTCAGCTTGGACCTGAACTCCCAGCCTCAGCATGGACCTGAACTCCTAGCCTCAGCATGGACCTGAACTCCCAGCCTCAGCATGGACCTGAACTCCCAGCCTCAGCATGGACCTGATCTCCCAGCCTCGGTGTGGACCTGAACTCCCAGCCTCAGTGTGGACCTGAACTCCCAGCCTCAGCATAGACCTGAACTCCCAGTCTCAGCTTGGACCTGAACTCCCAGCCTCAGCTTGGACCTGAACTCCCAGCCTCAGCATGGACCTGAACTCCCAGCCTCAGTGTGGACCTGAACTCCAAGCTTTAGCATAGACCTGAACTCCCAGTCTCAGTGTGGACCTCAACTCCAAGCCTTAGCATAGACCTGAACTCCCAGTCTCAGTGTGGACCTGAACTCCAAGCCTTAGCATAGACCTGAACTCCCAGCCTCAGCTTGGACCTGAACTCACAGTCTCAGTGTGGACCTGAACTCCAAGCCTTAGCATAGACCTGAACTCCCAGTCTCAGTGTGGACCTGAACTCCAAGCCTCAGTGTGGACCTGAACTCCCAGCCTCAGTATAGATCTGAACTCCCAGTCTCAGCATGGACCTGAACTCCCAGTCTCAACATGGAACTGAACTCCCAGTCTCAGTGTGGACCTGAACTCCCAGCCTCAGCATGGACCTGAACTCCCAGCCTCAGTGTGGACCTGAACCCCAAGCCTTAGCATAGACGTGAACTCCCAGTCTCAGTGTGGACCTGAACTCCCAGCCTCAGCTTGGACCTGAACTCCCAGCTTCAGTGTGGACCTGAACTCCAAGACTTAGCATAGACCTGAACTCCAAGCCTTAGCATAGACCTGAACTCCCAGTCTCAGTATGGACCTGATCTCCCAGTCTCAGCGTGGACCTGAACTCCCAGCCTCAACATGGACCTGAACTCCCAGTCTCAGTGTGGACCTGAGCTCCCAGCCTCAGCGTGGACCTGAACTCCCAGTCTCAGTGTGGACCTGAACTCCCAGCCTCAGCATGGACCTGAACTCCCAGCCTCAGCGTGGACCTGAACTCCCAGCCTTAGCATAGACCTGAACTCCCAGTCTCAGTGTGGACCTGAACTCCCAGCCTCAGCATGGACCTGAACTCCCAGCCTCAGCGTGGACCTGAACTCACAGTCTCAGTGTGGACCTGAACTCCCAGCCTCAGTGTGGACCTGAACTCCAAGCCTTAGCGTGGACCTGAACTCCAAGCCTTAGCATAGACCTGAACACCCAGTCTCAGTGTGGACCTGAACTCCCAGCCTCAGTGTGGACCTGAACTCCCAGCCACAACGTGGACCTGAACTCACAGTCTCAGTGTGGACCTGAACTTCCAGCCTCAGTGTGGACCTGAACTCCAAGCCTTAGCATAGACCTGAACTCCAAGCCTTAGCATAGACCTGAACTCCCAGTCTCAGTGTGGACCTGAACTCCCAGTCTCAGTGTGGACCTGAACTCCCAGCCTCTGTGTGGACCTGAACTCCCAGCCTCAACATGGACCTGAACTCCCAGTCTCAGTATGGACCTGAACTCCCAGCCTCAGCTTGGACCTGAACTCCCAGCCTCAGCGTGGACCTGAACTCCCAGTCTCAGTGTGGACCTGAACTCTCAGTCTCAGCTTGGACCTGGACTCCCAGCCTCAGCATGGACCTGAACTCCCAGTCTCAGCTTGCACCTGAACTCCCAGCCTCAGCTTGGACCTGAACTCCCAGCCTCAGCATGGACCTGAACTCCCAGCCTCAACATGGACTTGAACACCCAGTCTCAGTGTGGACCTGAACTCCCAGTCTCAGCATGGACCTGAACTCCCAGCCTCAGCATGGACCTGAACTCCCAGCCTCAACATGGAACTGAACTCCCAGTCTCAGTGTGGACCTGAACTCCCAGCCTCAGCGTGGACCTGAACTCCCAGTCTCAGTGTGGACCTGAACTCTCAGCCTCAGCACAGACCTGAACTCTCAGCCTCAGTGTGGACTCGACCACTCGACCTCAGTGTGGATTCAAACTATCGGCCTCACTGTGGACTCAATTACCCAGCCTCAGTGTATTCACAAATCCCCGGCCTCAGAGTACACACTGAGTCCACACTGAGGCTGGGGTTGAGTCTACACTGAAGCCAGGCGTTTGAGTCCACACTGATGTCAGAGGTTCGGGTCCTTGCAAAAGCTGGAAGTACCAGTCCACACTGAGGCCAGGTGTTTGAATGTACACTGAGGCTGGGGGTCAGTCTCCATGCTGACGCTGGGAGTTAGGTTCCACACTGAGGTAGGGAGTTTGAGTCCATGCTGAGCCTGGAAGTAAGACTCCATGCTGAGACCAGGTATATGAGTCAACACTGAGGCTGGGTGTTTGTGTCCACACTGAGGCTGGGTGTTTGTGTCCACACTGAGGTTAGGAGTTTGTGTCCACACTGAGGTTAGGAGTTTGTGTCCACACTGAGTTTGGGTGTTTGTGTCCACACTGAAGCTGGGTGTTTGTGCCAACATTGAGGTTGGGAATTTGTGTCCACACTGAGGTTAGGAGTTTGTGTCCATACTGAGTCTGACCGTTTGAGTCCACACTGAGGCTGACCGTTTGAGTCCGCACTGAGGCCAGGAGATTCAGTCCACTCCGAGGGTGGGGGTTTGTAACTACACTGAGGGTGGGAAATCGAGTCCACATTGAGGCTGATAGTTTGAGTCCACGCTGAGGTTGAGTGGTCGTGTCCACACTGAGGCTTAGAGTTCAGGTCTATGCTGAGGCTGGGATTTCTGGTCCACACTGAGGCTGGGCGTGCAGGTCTACGCTGAGGCTGGGGGTTCATGTCCACACTGAGGCAAGGAATTCAGGTCCTCGCTGAGGTTTGGATTTCAGGTTCATGCTGAGCCTGGGAGTTCAGGTCCACACTGAGGCCAGGAGTTGGGGTCCACACTGAGGCTGGGGGTTGGAGTCCACACTGAGGCCAGGAGTTGGGCTTCACACTGAGGCTGGGGGTTGGATTCCACACTGAGGCCAGGAGTTGGGGTCCACATTGAGGATGGGAGGTTGAGTCCACACTAAGGCTGGGGGTTTGAGTCTACATTGAGGCTGGGAGTTGGAGTCCCCACTAAGGCTGGGAGTTTAGTCCACACTGAGGTCGGGGGTTTGAATGTACACTGAGGCTGGGGGTCAGTCTCCATGCTGAGGCTGGGAGTTAGGTTCCACACTGAGGAAGGGTGTTTGAGTCCAGGCTGAGGCTGGAAGTTAGAATCTATGCTGAGACCGGGTATACGAGTCAACACTGAGGCTGGGTGTTTGTGTCCACACTGAGGCTGACCGTTTGAGTTCACACTGAGGCCAGGAGATTCAGGCCACTCTGAGGCCGGGGGTTTGTGACTACACTGAAGGTGGGAAATTGAGTCCACATTGAGGCTGATAGTTTGAGTCCACACTGAGGTTGAGTGGTTGAGTCCACACTGAGGCTGAGCGTTCAGGTCTACGCTGAGGATGGGAGATCAGATCCATGTAGAGGCTGGGATTTCAGGTCTACGCTGAGGCTGGGAGTTCAGGCACATGCTGAGGCTGGGAGTTCAGTTCCACACTGAGACTGGGAGTTCAGGCATATGCTGAGGCTGGGATTTCAGGTCTACGCTGAGGCTGGGAGTTCAGGCATACGCTGAGGCTGCGAGTTCAGGTCCATACTGAGACTGGGAATTCAGGTCCATGTTGAGGCTGGGATTTCAGGTCTACGCTGGGGCTGGGAGTTCAGGTCCATACTGAGGCTGGGGATTTGAGTCCATACTGAGGCTGAGCGTTTGAGTCCACACTGAGGCCAGGAGATTCAGTCCACTCTGAGGCCGGAGGTTTGTGACTACACTGAGGGTGGGAAGTCGAGTCCACATTGAGGCCGATAGTTTGAGTCGACGCTGAGGTCGCGTAGTCGAGTCCACACTGAGGCTGAGAGTTCAGGTCTGCTCTGAAGCTGGGATTTCTGGTTCACACTGAGGCTGAGAGTTCAGGTCTACGCTGAGGCAAGGAGATAAGGTCTATGCTGAGCCTGGAGTTCAGATCCACACTGAGACCAGGAGTTGGATTCCACACTCAGGCTGGGGGTTTGAGTCGACACTGATGCTGGGAGTTTGAGTCTACACTGAGGCTGGGAGTTGGAGTCCACAGTGAGGCTGGGGGTCTGAGTCTACACTGAAGCCAGGCGTTTGAGTCCACACTGACATCAGAGGTTCGGGTCCATGCTAAAGCTGGAAGTACCAGTCCACACTGAGGCCAGGTGTTTGAATGTACACTGAGGCTGGGGGTTAGTCTCCATGCTGAGGCTGGGAGTTAGATTCCACACTGAGGCAGGGAGTTTGAGTCCATGCTGAGGCTGGAAGTTAGACTCCATGCTGAGACCGGGTATATGAGTCAACACTGAGGCTGGGTGTTTGTGTCCACACTGAGGCTGGATGTTTGTGTCCAAACTGAGGTTGAGAATTTGTGTCCACACTGAGGTTAGGAGTTTGTGACCACACTGAGGCTGACCGTTTGAGTCCACACTGAGGCCAGGAGATTCAGTCCACTCGGAGGGTGGGGGTTTGTAACTACACTGAGGGTGGGAAATCGAGTCCACATTGAGGCCGATAGTTTGAGTCCACGCTGAGGTCAAGTTGTCGTGTCCAGACTGAGGCTAAGAGTTCAGGTCTATGATGAGGCCGGGATTTCTGGTCCACACTGAGGCTGTGCGTTCAGGTCTACGCTGAGGCTTGGAGTTGGGATCCACACTGAGGCTGGGAGTTGGATTCCACACTGAGGCCAGGAGTTGGGGTCCACATTGAGAAACTGAGGTTGAGTCCACACTAAGGCTGGGGGTTTGAGTCTACACTGAGGCCAGGAGTTGGAGTCCACACTGAGGCTGGGGGTTCAGGTCCACACTGAGGCTGGGAGTTTAGTCCACACTGAAGCCAGGCGTTTGAGTCCATACTGACGTCAGATGTTCGGGTCCATGTGAAAGCTGGAAGTACCAGTCCACACTGAGGTCGGGTGTTTGAATCTACACTGAGGCTGCGGGTCAGTCTCCATGCTGAGGCTGGGAGTTAGGTTCCACACTGAGGAAGGGTGTTTGAGTCCATGCTGAGGCTGGAAGTTAGAATCTAAGCTGAGACCGGGTATATGAGTCAACACTGAAGCTCGGTGTTTGTGTCCACACTGAGGCTGGGAGTTAGGTTCCAAACTGAGGCTGGGTGTTTGTGTCCACACTGAGGCTGGGAGTTAGGTTCCAAACTGAGGCTGGGTGTTTGTGTCCACACTGAGGCTGGGAGTTAGGTTCCAAACTGAGGCTGGGTGTTTGTGTCCACACTGAGGCTGGGAGTTAGGTTCCAAACTGAGGCTGGGTGTTTGTGTCCACACTGAGGCTGGGAGTTAGGTTCCAAACTGAGGCTGGGTGTTTGTGTCCACACTGAGGCTGGGAGTTAGGTTCCAAACTGAGGCTGGGTGTTTGTGTCCACACTGAGGCTGGGAGTTAGGTTCCAAACTGAGGCTGGGTGTTTGTGTCCACACTGAGG
>NC_057739.1:9341953-9353916 GCF_004010195.1 Chiloscyllium plagiosum | reverse complement strand
GCTGAGGTCAAGTTGCCGTGTCCAGACTGAGGCTAAGAGTTCAGGTCTATGATGAGGCCGGGATTTCTGGTCCACACTGAGGCTGTGCGTTCAGGTCTACGCTGAGGCTTGGAGTTGGGATCCACACTGAGGCTGGGAGTTGGATTCCACACTGAGGCCAGGAGTTGGGGTCCACATTGAGAAACTGAGGTTGAGTCCACACTAAGGCTGGGGGTTTGAGTCTACACTGAGGCCAGGAGTTGGAGTCCACACTAAGGCTGGGGGTTCAGGTCCACACTGAGGCTGGGAGTTTAGTCCACACTGAAGCCAGGCGTTTGAGTCCATACTGACGTCAGATGTTCGGGTCCATGCGAAAGCTGGAAGTACCAGTCCACACTGAGGCCAGGTGTTTGAATCTACACTGAGGCTGCGGGTCAGTCTCCATGCTGAGGCTGGGAGTTAGGTTCCACACTGAGGAAGGGTGTTTGAGACCATGCTGAGGCTGGAAGTTAGACTCCATGCTGAGACCGGGTATATGAGTCAACACTGAGGCTGGGTGTTTGTGTCCACACTGAGGCTGGGTGTTTGTGTCCACACTGAGGCTGGGTGTTTGTGTCCACACTGAGGCTGGGTGTTTGTGTCCACACTGAGGCTGGGTGTTTGTGTCCACACTGAGGCTGGATGTTTGTGTCCAAACTGAGGTTGAGAATTTGTGTCCACACTGAGGTTAGGAGTTTGTGACCACACTGAGGCTGACCGTTTGAGTCCACACTGAGGCCAGGAGATTCAGTCCACTCGGAGGGTGGGGTTTTGTATCTACAGTGAGGGTGGGAAATCGAGTCCACATTGAGGCCGATAGTTTGAGTCCACGCTGAGGTCAAGTTGCCGTGTCCAGACTGAGGCTAAGAGTTCAGGTCTATGATGAGGCCGGGATTTCTGGTCCACACTGAGGCTGTGCGTTCAGGTCTACGCTGAGGCTTGGAGTTGGGATCCACACTGAGGCTGGGAGTTGGATTCCACACTGAGGCCAGGAGTTGGGGTCCACATTGAGAAACTGAGGTTGAGTCCACACTAAGGCTGGGGGTTTGAGTCTACACTGAGGCCAGGAGTTGGAGTCCACACTAAGGCTGGGGGTTCAGGTCCACACTGAGGCTGGGAGTTTAGTCCACACTGAAGCCAGGCGTTTGAGTCCATACTGACGTCAGATGTTCGGGTCCATGCGAAAGCTGGAAGTACCAGTCCACACTGAGGCCAGGTGTTTGAATCTACACTGAGGCTGGGGGTCAGACTCCATGTTGAGGCTGGGAGTTAGGTTCCACACTGAGGAAGGGTGTTTGAGACCATGCTGAGGCTGGAAGTTAGACTCCAAGCTGAGACCGGGTATGTGAGTCAACACTGAGGCTGGGTGTTTGTGTCCACACTGAGGCTGGATGTTTGTGTGCAAACTGAGGTTGAGAATTTGTGTCCACACTGAGGTTAGGAGTTTGAGACCACACTGAGGCTGACCGTTTGAGTCCACACTGAGGCCAGGAGATTCAGTCCACTCGGAGGGTGGGGGTTTGTATCTACAGTGAGGGTGGGAAATCGAGTCCACATTGAGGCCGATAGTTTGAGTCCACGCTGAGGTCAAGTTGCCGTGTCCAGACTGAGGCTAAGAGTTCAGGTCTATGATGAGGCCGGGAATTCTGGTCCACACTGAGGCTGTACGTTCAGGTCTACGCTGAGGCTTGGAGTTGGGATCCACACTGAGGCTGGGAGTTGGATTCCACACTGAGGCCAGGAGTTGGTGTCCACATTGATAAAATGAGGTTGAGTCCACACTAAGGCTGGGGGTTTGAGTTTACACTGAGGCCAGTAGTTGGAGTCCACACTAAGGCTGGGGGTTCAGGTCCACACTGAGGCTGGGAGTTTAGTCCACACTGAAGCCAGGCGTTTGAGTCCATACTGACGTCAGATGTTCGGGTCCATGCGAAAGCTGGAAGTACCAGTCCACACTGAGGCCAGGTGTTTGAATCTACACTGAGGCTGCGGGTCAGTCTCCATGCTGAGGCTGGGAGTTGGTTCCACACTGAGGAAGGGTGTTTGAGTCCATGCTGAGGCTGGAAGTTAGAATCTAAGCTGAGACCGGGTATATGAGTCAACACTGAAGCTCGGTGTTTGTGTCCACACTGAGGCTGGGAGTTAGGTTCCACACTGAGGCTGGGTGTTTGTGTCCACACTGAGGCTGGGTGTTTGTGTCCACACTGAGGTTAGGAGTTTGTATCCACACTGAGGTTGGGTGTCTGTATCCACACTGAGGCTGGGTGTTTGTGCCAACATTGAGATTGGGAATTTGTGTCCACACCGAGGTTAGGAGTTTGTGTCAACACTGATGCCAGGAGATTCAGTCCACTCTGAGGCCGGGGATTTGTGACTACAATGAGGGTGGGAAATTGAGTCCACATTGAGGCTGATAGTTTGAGTCCACACTGAGGTCAAGTGGTCGAGTCCACACTGAGACTGAGCATTCAGGTCAACCCTGAGGTTGGGAGTTCAGGTCTACGCTGAGGCTCGGATTCAGGTCCATGTTGAGGCTGGGAGTTCAGGTCCATACTGAGGCTGGGGATTTGTGTCCACACTGAGGTTAGGGGTTTGTGTCAACACTGATGCCAGGAGATTCAGTCCACTCTGAGGCCGGGGATTTGTGACTACAATGAGGGTGGGAAATTGAGTCCACATTGAGGCTGATAGTTTGAGTCCACACTGAGGTCGAGTGGTCGAGTCCACACTGAGACTGAGCATTCAGGTCTACCCTGAGGTTGGGAGTTCAGGTCTACGCTGAGGCTCGGATTCAGGTCCATGTTGAGGCTGGGAGTTCAGGTCCATACTGAGGCTGGGGATTTGTGTCCACACTGAGGTTAGGAGTTTATGTCCACACTGAGGCTGAGCATTTGAGTCCACACTGAGGCCAGGAGATTCAGTCCACTCTGAGGCCGGGGATTTGTGACTACAATGAGGGTGGGAAATTGAGTCCACATTGAGGCTGATAGTTTGAGTCCACACTGAGGTCGAGTGGTCGAGTCCACACTGAGACTGAGCATTCAGGTCTACCCTGAGGTTGGGAGTTCAGGTCTACGCTGAGGCTCGGATTCAGGTCCATGTTGAGGCTGGGAGTTCAGGTCCATACTGAGGCTGGGATTCAGGTCCATGCTGAGGCTAGGAGGTAAGGTCTATGCTGAGCCTGGGAGTTCAGGTACACACTGAGGCCAGGATTTGGAGTCCACACTGAGTCTGGGGGTTGGAGTCCACACTGAGGCCAGGAGTTGGTGTCCACATTGAGAATGGGAGGTTGAGTCCACACTAAGGCTGGGGGTTTGAGTCTACACTGAGGCTGGGAGTTGGAGTCCACATTAAGGCTGGGAGTTTAGTCCACACTGAAGCCAGGCGTTTGAGTCCACACTGAGGGCAGAAGTTCGGGTCCATGCTAAAGCTGGAAGTACCAGTCCACACTGAGGTCAGGTGTTTGAATGTACACTGAGGCTGGGGGTCAGACTCCATGTTGAGGCTGGGAGTTAGGTTCCACACTGAGGGAGGGTGTTTGAGTCCATGCTGAGGCTGGAAGTTAGAATCTATTCTGAGACCAGGTATACGAGTCAACACTGAAGCTGGGTGTTTGTGTCCATACCGGGGCTGGGTGTTTGTGTCCACACTGAGGCTGGGTGTTTGTGTCCATACTGAGGCTAGGTGTTTGTGTCCACACTGAGGCTGGGTGTTTGTGTCCACACTGAGGCTAAGTGTTTGTGTCCACACTGAGGCTGGGTGTTTGTGTCCACACTGAGGCTAAGTGTTTGTGTCCACACTGAGGCTAGGTGTTTGTGTCCACACTGAGGCTGGGTGTTTGTGCCAACATTGAGGTTGGGAGCTTGTGTCCACACCGAGGTTAGGAGTTTGTGTCCACACTGAGGCTGACCATTTGAGTCCACACTGAGGCCAGGAGATTCAGTCCACTCTGACGCCGGGGGTTTGTGACTACAATGGGGGTGGGAAATTGAGTCCACATTGAGGCTGATAGTTTGAGTCCACACTGAGGTCGAGTGGTCGAGTTCACACTGAGGCAAGGAGTTCAGTTCCACACTGAGGCAAGGAGTTCAGGTCCACACTGAGGCAAGGAGTTCAGGTCCATACTGAGGCTGGGAGTTCATGCCCACGCTGAGGCTGGGAGTTGAGGTCCACACGGAGACACGGAGTTCAGGCCCACGTTGAGGCTGGGAGTTCAGGTCTAGGCTGTGGCTGGGAGTTCAGGTCCACGCTGAGGCTTGGAGTCCAAGTCTACGCTGAGGTTGGGATTTCATGTCCAAGCTGAGGCTGGGAGTTCAGGTCCACACTGAGGCTTGGAGTTCAAGTCTACGCTGAGGCTGGGAGTTCAAGGCCCATGCTGAGGCTGGGAGTTCTGGTCCATACTGAGGCTGGGAGTTCAGGCACACTCTGAGGCTAGGATTTCAGGTCCACACTGAGGCTGGGAGTTGATGTCTACACTGAGGTTGGGAGTTCGGGTCCACACTGAGGCAGGGAGTTCAGGTCCACACTGAGACAAGGAGATCAGGTCCATACTGAAGCTGGGAGTTCAGGCCCACACTGAGGCTGGGAGTTCAGGTCCAAGCTGAGGCTGGGAGTTCAGGTCCATGCTGAGGCTGTGAGTTCAGGACCACACTGAGGCTGGGAGTTTAGGTCCACACTTAGGTAAAAACAATGACTGCTGACGCTGGATCAGTGGTGCTGGAAGAGCACAGCAATTCAGGCAGCATCCGACGAGCAGCAAAATCGATGTTTCGGGCAAAAGCCCTTCATTAGGAATAAAGGCAGAGAGCCTGAAGCGTGGAGAGATAAGCTAGAGGAGGGTGGGGGTGGGAAAAAAGTAGCATAGAGTACAATAGGTGAGTGGGGGAGGAGATGAAGGTGATCCTTCCTAGGTCCACACTTAGGCAAGGAGTTCAGGTCCACACTGAGGCTGGGAGTTCAGGTCCACGCTGAGGCTGGGAGTTCAGGCCCACGTTGTGGCTGGGAGTTCAGGCCCACGTTGTGGCTGGGAGTTCAGGTCCAAGCTGTGGCTGGGAGTTCAGGCCCACATTGTGGCTGGGGGTTCAGGTCCACACTGAGGCTGGGAGTTCAGGTCCATGCTGAGGCTGGGAGTTCAGGCCCACGTTGTGGCTGTGAGTTCAGGTCCATGCTGAGGCTGGGAGTTCAGGCCCACACTGTGGCTGGGAGTTCAGGTCCACACTGAGGCTGGGAGTTCAGGTCCATGCTGAGGGTGGGAGTTCAGGCCCACACTGTGGCTGGGAGTTCAGGTCCATGCTGAGGCTGGGAGTTCAGGCCCACACTGTGGCTGGGAGTTCAGGTCCACACTGTGGCTGGGAGTTCAGGCCCACATTGTGGCTGGGAGTTCAGTCCATGCTGAGGCTGGGAGTTCAGGTCTACACTGAGGCTGCGAATTCAGGTCTACACTGAGGCTGGGGGTTCAGGTCCACACTGAGGCTGGGAGTTCAGGTCCACGCTGAGGCTGGGAGTTCAGACCCACGTTGTGGCTGGGAGTTCAGGTCCACACTAAGACTGGGAGTTGAGGTCCACACTGAGGCTTCAAGTTCAAGTCTACGCTGAGGCTAGGATTTCATGTCCAAGCTGCGGTTGGGAGTTCACGTCCACACTGAGGCTTGGAGTTCAAGTCTACGCTGAGGCTGGGAGTTCAAGGCTCACGCTGAGGCTGGGAGTTCAGGTCCATACTGAAGCTGGGAGTTCAGGTCCATACTGAAGCTGGGAGTTCAGGCACACTCTGAGGCTGGGATTTCAGGTCTACACTGAGGTTGGGAGTTGAGGTCTATGCTGAGGTTGGGAGTTCAGGTCCACACTGAGGCTGGGAGTTCAGGTCCACGCTGAGGCTGGGAGTTCAGATCCACATGGAGGCTGGGAGTCAGGTCTACACTGAGGCTGGGAGTTCAGGTCCATGCTGAGGCTGGGTGTTCAGGTCCATGCTGAGGCTGGGAGTTCAGGTCTACGCTGAGGCTGGGAGTTCAGGTCTACGCTGAGGCTGGGTGTTCAGGTCCACACTGAGGCTGGGAGTTTAGGTCCACACTGAGGCTGTGAGTTCAGGTCCACACTGAGGCTGTGAGTTCATGTCCACACTGAGGCTGGGAGTTCAGTTCCAAGCTGAGGCTGGGAGGTCAGGTCTACGCTGAGACTGGGAGTTCAGGTCCATGCTGTGACCGGGAGTTCAGTTCCATACTGAGTCTGGGAGATCAAGTCCACGCTGGGGCTGGGAGTTCAGGTCCATGCTGAGGCTGGGAGTCTGTGCCTGCATTCGCACTGGACATTAGTAATTCCTGAAGAAGGGCTTATGCCCGAAAACGTCGATTCTCCTGTTCCCTGGATGCTGCCTGACCTGCTGCGCTTTTCCAGCAACACATTTTCAGCATTAGTAATTCTACCCAAGGATAGTCGGTAAAAAGAAGGAGGGAAAAAATGCAAAAAGATCAACAAATAAATGAAATGGAAAGTGTAGAACAGCTCTAGCCAAGAAGGCCTACTCTGCTAGCACCTTGGAGACTTTAGCAAGCTGTGAACTGGAGCAGCCAGCAACTCACTTGGAACTTCATGTTGGGAATTGCTGCTATTCAGTTTCTCTCTGTGTGAATAGAGAATAGGAAATTGTATATGAATGAGATGGGTTTAGGCACTAATGAGATGTAAATATATGAAAATTCAAACTCTTGCCACCCACTGGAGAGCTTCCTGTCTCACCGTTCAAACCATGAGTGTATCATCAACTCTTTTTTCTCATCATGAAGAATTTAATTTTTTCAAATCGTGCTACTTTTTCCCACTTGGCTCACAATTTAGTGGGCTGGGGAAAATTCAACTCATAGCCTCTACTGATGAAACAACATTTCAAATCAGAGGTTTATTTTTAAACCAACGCTCAGAAAATGGAAGGGTGGAATCAAAAGAGGATTCATACTGAGATATAATTTTTTTTTAAATAGGCAATTTGCATTTTAATGCTTCTTAAAATCTTTAAAAATAGTTATTTTGAATGATTCAGTAGTGTAGTGTTCCATTCTACTGGTAACAACTGAAGGCTTGCAAAGGAGTCTGAAAAGTTGCCGGTGATAATATTGAGAAGGGTTGCAGAAAAACAAACAACTATCTCACTCTGCATTCATACTTTAAAAAAATTCCTAAATCCAATGTAACTCAAAACTTCATTTTCTAGATCAGGATTCAGTGAACTTTTTAATGAACCAACTCCCCATTGGACCACAAATGTGTCAGTTGGCCAAATATTCTGGATAATCAAAAGGTTCACATGTTAAACGTAAAAGCAATAAGTAATAGAAATGTAATGCAGAGTATACACATCGCAGTGTAAATAACTTAAATAATAATGCAATTTTGCCTTAAGTAGAACTTATCGACAGAGAGCCTTCTCATTTGCACCCTCAAATGACTACTGAGACATTGCAGAGATCGTGGCATTTGAGCAGAAATTGACTCGAAATTGAATCAACGGTTGATATTTCATGTGGCCATCCAGTGGAGCAGCAAGCATATTTACGTTGAGGTAAACAAATTTAAAAAATATATAAGTTAATTGTTCAGAATAATAGAGTAAACCCTGCGGTATTTGAAGTATAATTTTTTTTGCCAGTTTATCAAGCATGCCAGTTCTTACGGTGCCAGTTAAAATAATGTTTGCCAGACATTCCAGACAATTCTCAAATTGTATTTTAGCAACTGGTATTAGCAGCTACAGATATTAAATAGAAAGGCCCCTCTGTTTACTTAGTAAGGAAATGTGTTGCATCTTTCCAGCCAGGCAAATTAAAATGGTTCCAGTCCTGCTGTTAGTCATAGTTAAGTCATGCAACAGCTGCTTTAATGACATAACTACCCGAACGCAGTGCCTAGTGAGTCGTTTTCACAGGCACAAGAGATACAGAAGATCTATGCCACACAATGATGACTTAAGTGTGACATGCTGGTGACATTGTGACTGAATGGCAAAGAGTGAGCATATCTGTGCCATCAGGGGTGCCCAAAGGAGATTGTGCAGAGAAAACCATAACATGAAAACAAAGCACTTTTCTGTTCATTAATCTCTCCGCAAAAAATTCTCAGCAATTCTTTGGAAATATTGCTTCATCACAGATAAATGTGAATTATTACTTCTCTTGTCTAATTTGACTTTTTGTACTTCCTAATTATTTTTCAAATAACTCTAATATGAAACCAGAATATAATTTACCCCAGAGATGCTGACTGAATGATTGTAGTCATCTAATTAATATTGGCAATCTTTGCTGAGTGTCTTAATAATTAAAAATTATTGCTAATGAAACAATATGCAGTTTTGCCTCAAACATTTTACAATCGACAGTAAATATCTTGTTATAATTATATTGGCACATTCTCAGTCTTTTATAAATGGGAATGTTTAGTTATTAAATTATTCATTTAAACAATTTGCTTTTATTATCTTAGTGAGGTGCGACTGGCAGTATTTTGTCAATTAAATTGCATTCTCTGTGGAGGTCTCAATGACTTTAGAAAGATATAATTAGGAGCGTCCCAAACACAAGTGGAAAGTTTGAATTTGCTCCGTAAACATTTTATTGAAGCATATTTATTGTGTGGTTTGCTTGCTCGACTTGTAAGCCTGAATCCTTATAGGGACAGAGGCCATCTCTAACATAACCAAAATGGTACAGTAGCCCTCATTCTGGGAGATGTGTCCCACACCCAACACCTTTCAAGAGAATTCCACAGATTCACAACCCACTGAGAGAATAAAAGTCGACCCATTTCTGCAGACCTTTTATTTTTGTTTTACATCCCTTGTATTATGAAGATTGGCTGTACCTTTAATAGAGTTAAAAGCAGCAGAACTGCTGGACACAGCACCAAGTGTTCTCAATTAGGCAATAATGTAACACTAGATTGGACAACTCGATTAGTTCGTTGCCTGGAGACAAAAGCAAATTTGAATTTGGCCAGTCAGTTTAAATTATATACTGAAAAAAAAATACCAATTTCCAATCAAGCTTGATTTGAGTATATTGGCAATCTTAAAAGCCAATGACACAATCTGATGCTCTGGAGTATAAGACAGGGGGATAATTGAACAGTCGAGAGGAGAACTCCCAAGTCCTAACATGTAGTATTCTTGAAAAAAAAAACTCTCTTAAAAGTACGTTTTCTATCAGTAACCTGTGACACAAAAATTCCAACAAGGAGAAAAGAAGAAATGGGAAGACCCAAAGACAAGAATGTACAGCTGCCTGACTTTTGAGATAAGTAGGGTAGTTTTGTAAATCTTAATTAGGAATTTTAATGTACTAGTATTAGAGGAGGGAAGATAAAAGACATGTTAAAGAAAGAATTTGAAATTTGTGGCTAGTTAATTTATTTCTGTTATACTTTAAGAAATAAAGTTAAGTTTTACTTTATATAGTTCTTGGCTACTTGAATTTTTACAGATTACTGCATGGGTTAAACCTCTTCTGTGTTGCTAGTTTTAAATTAAGCAGGAGAATTTACCCAGTGTCATAACAGTTTGGGGGCTCAGGTCTGTGATTTGAACTGGTTTAGACAGATTTGAATAGATTTTTGTTTACAAAAAAAGTCCTGGCAGATTTACTAACTTGCAGGTTAGTGTCCTGGGTCTTTAAATAAAACATAGGTGAGACAATTTGTTTAACTTTGGTGACTTGTGGTTGATTAGATTAACAGTGAGAGAAATGGCTCTTAAAATTGCAAGAGAGGTTCTGGGATTTGAAGATGATTCTCAGATTTACCAAGAAAGTTTAGAAGGAAAGAAAAAAGCCATACTTTTAGAATTAGCAAAGAAGTTAGATTTGGATTTAACCAAGGACAAAAGTAACACTGAAATTGTAAGGGGATTACTCAAAAATAATTAAGTGTGTCAGAGAAACAGATAAGTGCAGTTGAGGTAGAAAAGCTTAAATTACAATTTGAGGAAAATGGAGTTAGAAGATAAACAAAGAGAAGAAAGGAAAAGAGAGCGACCAGAAAGGGAGCGAGAAAGAGAATTTAAACTTGAGAAGTTTAGACGGGATCAGCAAAGTCAAGTTAACAGGATGGAGATTAAAAGAGAAGGTAGGGATATATAAATATGTCACAACTCTGCTACATTTTGATGAGAAAGATGTTGAAGCTTTCTTTATTTCATTCAAAAGATTGGTGAGGCATGTGGAGTGGTCTGAGGATTTGTGGATAATGCTAGTTCAGACTAAACTGGCAAGCAGAGGTAGAGAGGTATTTGCCGCATTGTCGGATGAGGTGTCAAGAAATTAAGTTAAATGGGTTATTTTAAGTACTTATGAAGTATATAACCAGAAGTTCAGAAACACAATGTAGGAACCAGATCAGATTTCAGTTGAGTTTAAAAGAATTAAAGATAGTTATTTTGATGGATGGGTGTATGCTTTGAAAATAGACAGGACATTTGAGGTCCTTGGAGGTTATTCTGCTGAAGGGGTTTAAAGACTCACTTCCAGAGATGGTAAGAATTCATGTGGAGGAACAGAAAGTTCAGGTAGTGATAAGGGCAGTAGAATTAACAGATGAGTGCATGTTGGGGCATAAGACAAGCTTCTGGCCAGAATTTCATTCTGTGAAAGATAGAAGTTGGGAGAATGGGAGATCCTACACTACAAAACCAAGAGTAGAGAGCATGGCTAAGATTTTACCACAGGTTTTCGAAGCCCAAGAGAATGGACAGGAGGTGAAAGGCCTCAGGTGTTTTCACCGTAATGGAGTGGGACACATGAAAATTACAGTGCCAGTGGTTTCAGAAGGGTATTGGGAAAAGGTGTTTTCACTGCCAGAAGTTGGGACATGTAAAGACACAATGCTGGTCATTAAAGGAAGGCACTGTGGGAAAAGATGTGGGAAAAGAAGCTAAGCCAGTGACATGAGTGCAGTTAGTAAAGGAGACCCCAAGAAGAGCCGAGGAGCTGCAGGAGAGTGCCCAGCCTAGGCAGGGGCTGAGTATGGAGTTAGTGTCTGATCTCTACAAAGAATTTGCCTCTGTGTAAAGTTTACTCCGAAAGAACAGGGGGAGAAGGACAAGAAGTTATAATTTTGAGAGATACAGGATCTAACCAGTCACTGATAGTAAGGGATGAGAGAATATGCACTCTTTCTGATCTGTTACCCGAGAGTGTGGCAATTTGTGGGATAGATGGACAGAAATTTAGTGTTTCCCTATTTTAAAATCAGGTTGGAGTGCCAACTTAAGACTGGAGCAGTTACAATGGGAGTGATTGACAGAGTGTCAGTTGCAGGAATTCAGTTTGTTCTTGGGAATGATTTGGTAAGATCCAAGGTGGGAGTGACACTCCTTGTTGTGGAGAAGTGCAAGGAAGACCAAGAAGCTGAAGAGTAAAGCTGAAATATCCTGGTAATTTGCCAGACTGTGTGGTAACAAGATCCCACTAGCATAAGTCAAAGCACAAAGTGAAAAGTAAAGAGAAAGATGGAGTTGAGGTTCAGTTAGTAGATATCCTGTTTGACATAATGGCGCAGGAAAATCCTGAACAGGCAGAGGATCAGACAGAAATGTTTATTCCTGAAAGACTAAGACTTGCAACATCAAGACAAGATGATGATAAAAGATATGTACGTGGATGTGTACTCTGAAAAGGAGGCAGAGAATATTCCAGAGATATTATCTGAAAGATAGAATCCTCAGGTGGAAATGGAGACCATGGCAGGTTAAGGCAGAGGCGAAATGGGCCAAAGGGCACCAGATTGTGTTGCCAGTAGCATACAGACAGGAAGTGTTATGGGTAGCACACAAACTACCTGTAGGAGGTCACCGATGCTAATTAAAGAGCTGAAAATGTGGTGCTGGAAAAGCGTAGCAGGTCAGGCAGCATCCAAGGAACAGGAGATTCGACGTTTTGGGCATAAGCCCTTCTTCAGGAATGAGG
>NC_057739.1:9336887-9340800 GCF_004010195.1 Chiloscyllium plagiosum | reverse complement strand
GCCTTCCTAACCTGCAATCTTCTTCCTGACCTCTCCGCTCCCACCCCACTCCGGCCTATCACCCTCATCTTGACCTTCTTCCACCTATCGAATTTCCAATGCCCCTCCCCCAAGTCCCTCCTCCCTACCTTTTATCTTAGCCTGCTGGACACACCCTCCTCATTCCTGAAGAAGAGCTCATGCCCGAAACGTCGATTCTCCTGTTCCCTGGATGCTGCCTGACCTGCTGCGCTTTTCCAGCAACACATTTTCAGCTCTGATCTCCAGCATCTGCAGTCCTCACTTGCTCCTAGGCTAATGAAAGAGTCAGGCTAAGGTACAAAACCATTTTTATTGTCTTGGAATGCACAAGGATGTGATTATATTTTGCTATACTTGTCCTACATGCCAAATGGTAGGTAAGCCACAGGCAGTAATAAAACCAACACCTTTGTTGCCAATTCCCACATTTGAAGAACCTTTCCCGTAAGTTATAATTGATTGTGTAGGTCCCCTTCCGAGAACTAAAAGTGGGAACCAGTACTTGTTAACCGTGATGGATATGTCTGAGATTTCCCCAGGCAATTTCATTATGGAGTATCAAGGCAAAAAAGGTGTAGAGATGTTAGTAGCTTTCTTCACACAGTATGGGCTACCCAGGGAGATTCAGTCGGACCAAGATCAAATTTTATTGTTAGGCTGTTTAAGGCGGTTATGGATAGCTTAGGTATACAGCACTTTAAATCCAGTGCATATCATCCTGAATCCCAGGGAGCTTTAGAAAGGTGGCATCAGACATTGAAGATCATATTAAGAACATACAGTCGGGAGTGCCCGAATGATTGGGATAAAGGCATCCCATTCGTATTGTTTGCCATTAGAGATGCCCCAAATGAATTTACTCAGTTCACTCCCTTTGAGTTAATATTTGATCATGAAGAGAGAGGCCCTTTGAAATTAAGGAAAAATTGACAGGACCACAGTCTGAGATCTCTCAATTAGATTATGTATCGGAGGTGAGGGAGAGATTAAATCGAGTAGGTGAGTTAGCTAACCAGCACCTAAAAAGGGCACAGTGTCGAATGAAGCAGGTGGCAGATTAAAAACTGAGATTCGGACATTTTTCCAAGGGGATAACGTGTTAGTACTGTTACCAGTGATAGGAGACCCTTTCAAAGCCAGCTTTAGTGGTCCCTATCAAATTGAGAAAAAGTTGAGTCAGGTGAACTATTTAGTAAAGATGACAGATAGATAGGGAAAAAAAAGTATTGGGTATGTCATGTGAACATGTTGAAACCGTATTACACAAGAGAGAAAGAAAAAAAGTTGAGTCAGGTGAACTATTTAGTAAAGATGACAGATAGGAAAAAAAAGTATTGGGTATGTCATGTGAACATGTTGAAACCGTATTACACAAGAGAGAAAGAACTGGAGAAACAGGTGTTAGTTACTGCCCCACAGAGTGAGGAATCAAATCCAGATGTTGTGGATTTTGAGATGCCTCAAAATAGATTAAAAATGAAGTCCTTGAGGAGGGGGGTCGATTAGTAAGCTAGCTGTCTCAGGAGCATAGGGAGTTGAAAGATTTGTTACTACAGTATAAGGACATATGTAAGAATCAGATGGGGAGGACTAATGGTATTGTACATGAAGTAGATGTAGGGAATGCTGCTCCAATAAAACAACACCCCTTTTGGCTTAATCTTGGCAAAACCAGACAGGTCCAGTTGGAGGTGGAACACCAGCAAACCAAGCCAGAATGAGTGGAGTTCGCTGATTGTCTTAGTTCCCAAACTGGATGGGCTCAATGATCCTGAGTGGATTATCAGAAGGTCAACGTCGTTAGAAAATCAGACTCTTATCCAATTCCTAGATTCGAAGACTGTATCAGGAAAGTCAGACAAGCCAGTTACATCACCACGTTGGACCTAATGCGTGGTTACCTGCAGGTACCTTTATCAGAGACAACGAAAGAAATTTCTGCATTTGTAACCCCAGATGGGCTATATCAGTTTAAAGTGATCCCTTTGGAATGAAGAACGCGCCCGCCACATTCCAAAGACTCATGAACAGAGTGGTGGCTGGGTTAATAAACTGTGCAGTCTATTTGGACGTTGTAGTGATTTTTAGTAAGTCCTGAAAAGATCACATGATACAGTTGGCAGAGCTCTTTGAATGACTACGAGAAGCAAAACTAGTGATAAACTTAAATGAAACTGAATTCGCGAAAGCAGAGGTGACATTCTTGGGACATCATATCAGTCGTGGAAGGTTGACCCCACAGAATGCAAAGACAAAGGCCATCAAGGAATTTCCACAACCTCTAAGGAAGAGGTGCTTCGATTCTTAGGACTCAGCAGATTCTATCGGAAGTTTGTTCCAACTTCAGCAGTGTAGTGGCACTGTTAACCGATTTTCTGAAGAAGAACAAAGTTTCGGTGGACAGAACCATGCCAGGAGGCATTCGACCATTTGAAATCAATATTAACCACCAAACCAGTTTTAGCTACACCAAACTTTTCAAAACCTTTTCAAGTCTCCATCGACGCTAGCGACATTGGAGTTGGAGCTGTACTCCTACAGGAAGATGAGGATGGGATTGAATTGCCAGTTGGTTACTTTTCAAAGAAGTTCAACACCCACCAGAGGTAATACTCCATGATGAAAACAAACCATTGAGTTTAGTGCTGGTCTTACAGCATTTTAATGTGTATGTCACAAACAATGTCTCTGAGATGATTGTGTACACTGACCACAATCTGCTTACATTCTTAGAACATTTTAAAGGTAAGAATATGACACTATTTCATTGAAGTCTTATCTTACAGACTTTTTAATTTAAAAATCATTCATCTTATGGGTAAGAAAAATATAATCATAGGTGCGTTATTGCAGACTTAACTGATAGAGTTTAGATGAGATTTGTCTTTATTTAATGTTTTATGTATAGGTATATGGGAAGAAGTTAAGGTGAACTTATATGAAAATTATCGGTGTGTTAGGGTAATGTGTTTAAAAGGTAGAAAAAAAAAGAAGCCATCTTTTCATTATGGAGGGAAGTGTTATGAAGATGTGGGTATACCTTGAAGAGAGTTAAAAGCAGCATAACTGCCAGACACAGCACCATGTGTTCTCAGTAGGGCAGCAATGTAACACTGGGTCGAACAACTCGATTAGCTCGCTGCCTGGAGACATGACCAAATTAGAATTTGGTCAATCAGTTTAAATTATACCCCGAAAAATTACCAATTTACAACCAAGTTTGAATTGAGTATATTGACAATCTTAAAAGCCAATGACACAATCCGATGATCTGGGGTATAAGACAGGGGGGAAATTTGAATGGTTGAGAGGAGAACTGTTAAGTCATAGCATGTAACAGACTGCTTGAAAAAAAACTCTCAAGGTGCCTTTTCGATCAGTAACCTGTGACGCAGAAATTCCTAACACTGAGAAAAGAAGATGCAGGAAAATCTGAAGATAAGAATCTACAACTGCCTGGTTTTGAGAAAAGCAGTGTTGTTTTGTAAATCTTAATTGGGAGTTTTATCTGACTAGTATTGTGAAGGGCAGGTCGTGCCTCAAACCTTATTGAATTCTTTGAGAAGGTGACTAAGGAGGTGGACGAGGGGAAAGCGGTAGATGTGGTGTATATGGATTTTAGTAAGGCGTTTGATAAGGTTCCCCATGGTAGACTACTGCAAAAAATACGGAGGTATGGCATTGGGGGTGATTTGGAGGTTTGGATTAGGAGTTGGCCTGCTGGAAGAAGACAGAGGGTAGTAGTCGATGGCAAAGGTTCATCTTGGAGTGCCATCACTAGCGGTGTTCCGCAAGGATCTGTTTTGGGACCATTGCTGTTTGTCATTTTTATAAATGACCTGGAAGAGGGGTTAGAAGGTTGGGTGAGAAAGTTTGCGGATGATACGAAAGT
>NC_057739.1:9335360-9336497 GCF_004010195.1 Chiloscyllium plagiosum | reverse complement strand
GGTAGGTATAGGGCAGATGTTAGGGGTAGGTTCTTTACTCAGCGTGTCGTGAGTTCATGGAATGCCCTGCAGTAGCAGTGGTGGACTCTCCCTCATTATGGGCATTTAAGCGGGCATTGGATAGGCATATGGAGGATAGTGGGCTAGTGTAGGTTAGGTGGGCTTGGATCGGCGCAACATCGGGGGCCGAAGGGCCTGTACTGCGCTGTATACTTCTATGTTCTATAAAAGGGAAGGTAAGAGATAGATATTGTAAATAGTGGTTAGTTGAAGGTAAGAGATAGATATTGTAAATAGTGGTTAGTTAATCATTCTCTCTTATACTTTAAGAAATAAAGTTAATTTTTACTTAGGTCTGGGTCACTCAAATTTTTACAGATTACTGCATGGAATAAATCTTGTGTTGCTCATTTCAAATTAACCAGGAGTGTTTACCCCATATTGTAAGACTTGATCTACTCTCTCCCATGGTTCATCATTTCAGTAGCCACTCCGTCACGTGTTCTCAACATCTTCTATGTTTCAGTCATTGTGGTTCTTCTAAACTCCAATGAAAGAAGGCGTACCCTGTCTAACCTTCCTTCATAAGATGTACATGACCATCCCAGGATCGCTACTCTTAATGGCTTCTAAAGGGTTATTTGTAAATCCCTTTAATTTTTGACTCATAGAGTCATAGAGTTGTACAGCACAACTTCAGTCCAACTCATCCATGCCTACCAGATATCCTCAACTAATCTTGCTAGCATTTGGTTCATACCCCTCTAATCCCTTTCAATTCATATACCCATCCAGATGCTTTTTAAATGTTGTAATTGGACCAGTTTCCACCATTTCCTCTTAAATAATCAGATTCTAAGAAACATGTACCATTTGTTTCCTCTAACCATTTTATATGCCAAATAATACACTGTTTCTCATGCAATTCCTCACTTCTCACCACAGTGTGTGCTGTGCCTTGGTTATCTTGTGCTCACAACTACCTGGACTACACCTTCTCCCACTCCCTATCCTGCAAGAACTCCATCCCATACTCCCATATCCTCTGCCTCCATCGTGTCTGCTCAGATAAGGATAATTGGGAGTAGACTGTTTCCCAGATATCCACCTATTTTGAATAATGTGCTTCCCCCCATT
>NC_057739.1:9299578-9335344 GCF_004010195.1 Chiloscyllium plagiosum | reverse complement strand
CAGCCCCCACCGCACCACCTCCATTCCCTGATCCACTGCTCTAATCCCCACCTGCCCCAAATGCAATTAAGTCAAGGGTTCCCCTTGTCCTCACCTAACACCTCACCAGTCTCCCTATTCAACGTATCCTTTTTAAACACTTTCACCAACTCCAAGGAGATTCCACCACCAAGAACATCTTCCCCCACCCTCCCCACCACTCTCTGCCTTCCGTAAGGACTGTTTCCTTTGACAATCCTTGGTTCATGCCACTCACCCCACCAACCCCACCGAACCACAAAGTACCTTCCCCTGCAACCAGGAAAAAAATGCAATACCTGTTAGTTCACTTGCCTCTTCTCCAACCTGGATTATTGTATCCAGTGCTTCTGATGTGGACATCTCTATATTGGGGAGACCAAATGTAAACTAAGGGCACATTTCGCTGAACATCTCAGCCGGGTCTGCAGGGGCCAACCTGACCTCCCACTCACCGCCCATTTTAATTCCCATTCCCAATCCCTTTCCAACATGACCATCCTTGGCCTCCTCTATTGCCACAACGAATCAGACCACAAACTGGAGGTTCAATACCTCATCTTCCGCCTGGAAAACTCAACATTGAGTTCTCCAATCTCAAATAACCTCCATTCCCTTCCCTGACTCCCTTATCAGCCCCTCCCCTTCCCTTCCATTCCTCTCATCAAACCTCCCTTCTAGCCACCAACCAGATTCATTCCTCCAGGTTGTACCCTTTACCTGTCCCTACCTCACCACCCTGTTCTCCCCCACCCTTTATCTGCAGCTCCCCTTACACCCACCCCCAGTCCTGAAGAGGGGTTGCACCTGAAACATTGACATCTCCAACCTCGATGCTGCCTGGCTTGCTGTTCCTCCAGCCTCCTGCTTGTCTACCTTGGATTCCAGCATCTGCAGTTTATTTATCTCTAATCTTGCCCCTCACCAGCAGGGTGCTGGGGGGAAGCACATTATGTGCTATTGCCAAGTCTTCTCAGGGTATCCCCTATTAATGAAATATTTAAAGACTGATAGTGCACCAGGTTAATCTCTGCCAGTTATAAATATCCCTACACAGTACAGGCAATAGGAGGGGAAAACAATGCAGTGAAGTTTCTGAGTGCATATGGATGGCAGAAGACCACTTCATTGGAAATAGAATCTCACAGCAGTACTTGTATATACTTTTATTGAAAAAGTAAACTTTTGTTCATAAAATTTAGGCACATACAAAAGGTCCTAATACAGTTCTCTACAATCTTTTGAAGAGAGAACATAAACATAGTCATACAACATGCAAACAGACCTTTTGGCCCAACTCAACATGCTGACCAGACTTCCTGAACTGAACTAGTCGCATTTGCCTGCATTGGTCCCATATCAGTCTTAACCTTTCCTATCCGTGTACCTGTCCGAATGTGTTTTAAAAGTTGGAACTTTGCCCGCTTCCTCTGGCAGCTCATTCCATACACATCCCACATTATGTGGGAAAAAGTTTACCTCTGGTCCCTATTAAATCTTTCCCCTCTCTCCTTAAATATATTCCTTCTAGTTCTGGACTCACCTACCCTCAAAAATGCCCTTGGCTATTCACCCTATCCATGTCCCCCATGCTTTTATAAACCTCCTTAAGGTTTATTCTATTCTCCGATTCTCCAGAGGAAACAGCCCCAGCCTATTCAGCCTCTCACTATAGGTTAAACCCTCCATTCTCAGCAGCACCCTGTAAATCTTTTCTGTATCCTTTCAAGTTTAGCAGCATCGTTCATACAACAGGGTGACCAGAATTGAATGCAGTATTCAAAAAGTGGCCCCACCGATGTCCTGTGCAGCTGCAACATGGCGTCCAAACTCCTATACTTAGTACACTGACCAATGAAGGCAAGTGTTCTAAATGCTTTCTCACCACTTTGTTCACCTGTTACACCACTTTTAAGGAACTATGAACTTCACCCTTAGGCCTCTCTGTTCGACAACACTCCCAGGGTCCCACCATTAATTGTGAAAGTCCTGCCTTGGTTTGCCTTGCCAAAATGCAACACCTCCCATTTATCTAAATTAACTCCATCAGACACTCCTCAGCCCATTGGCCCATTTGATCAAGAACTCATTGTACTCTTAGATAACTTCCTTCACTGTCAGTTACTGTATGCCACCAATACTGATGTCATCGGCAAACTTACTAACCATGCCTCCTATATTCTCATCCACAACAGCACACTGGAATTTGACAGTTCTCAGATCATCCCTGCCCCTGCAAAATGGAGAATTTTCCATTCATGCAGGAAATTATTTACATTCATTTTGAGGCGACAGGATCTGGGGGAGTTTGGTCTGAGAACTGAATAGACTCTCATTATACTTTGACAGAAAGATCTTAAACAATCGTCTTTCCCCACTGCATCTTGACAGCAGCTGTCTCAGATTTTTGTGTATCCCTCAACACATAGTTCTGGACTTTGGAATGGGCCAGTCTGCAACATTCTGTCGAAGTCAACTCCTTGCACTGGAAGATCAACAATTTTCAGGTGGATCAGAGAGCATCTTTCAAGGAGTTGATGGTTCTCCAGACATACTCGATATATCTCGGCGTGCATCCGGGGAACAGCCCATAGAGCTCAGAATCCTGCATGATGGAGCTGCTCTCGGGATGAACCTCAACAAGGATCATTGGATCTCTATCCAGAAGGACCTCTAGGGCAGCATTCGGTGGTGGAGAGAGTCTGGTGCCTCACAGGTGGTGCCCTTTTAACTACTAGCCAAGCAATACCTTGGTGCTTGTTGAAAAGTTCTGGGGATGAGGCATTCTGCCAAATGAATTTGACAGTCTGCTCAGGGAACAACCCAATAGGATCCGTCCGCAGTATCAAGGACACTGTGCTGGCCAGTGCCTGATGGACTTGTGGTCAAAAGTGTTTTCCTTTGCAAATGAAGGATAAGCAATATGGAACGGTCCGACTACTTGAACTGTTCCATGACAATGAGGCCTGACCCATTCTTTGTAACATCGGATACAGATAAAGCCTTCAAAGTTTGTGCGAATATTTGTAGCTCGGGTGCTCGTTGTTGTGGTTCTGTTCGCCGAGCTGGAAGTTTTTATTGCAAACGTTTCATTCCCTGGCTAGGCGACATCATCAGTGCTTGGGAGCCTCCTGCGAAGCGCTTCTTTGATGTTTCCTCCGGTGTTTATAGTGGTCTGTCCCTGCCGCTTCCGGTTGTCAATCGGAAGCGGCAGGGACAGACTACTATAAACACCGGAGGAAACATCAAAGAAGCGCTTCGTAGGAGGCTCCTAAGCACTGATGATGTCGCCTAGCCAGGGGACGAAACGTTTGCAACAAAAACTTCCAGCTCGGCGAACAGAACCACAGCAACAGATAAAGCCTCTATATGTAGTGACACTTGCTGTTTGAGTCTTGATGCAGAGCAAAGGTCTTGATGCAGACATACAGAAAGGTGGATATTAGATTGAGGGTAGCATTGGGTCTGTCTTTACCCTCTCTATCAATAGCATTCATATGGTGTCCCTGCAGACATGATCCATCGGTAATTATACTGCTATTTTGTCTGGCTGATCGACTGTTATACGGACTGCAGCAATAAGAATTGCTGGTTACTCCTCTTGACCATCATACTATGTTAGAGTCATTTCTAAGGGAGTCCCACTCTTACCCTAATGCTCACCAAAAACTAACATCTTGTCATTGATCAGGGCTGACCGTGGAACATCCCCCTGACCAACTTGGATGTACAATGCCACCTGAAGAGTGACCCAATCTCTGACTGATCTCTGTGCTTCCCGCTTAATGACTTAGCATTGATTCCCAGACTAGTTGCATTGGACCTGCCGGACTGACCGTGGTTCACTCCCTCGACTGTGATGATAGGGAACTGTTGACCTTGAACACTCTAGCAAGATGGCTGAAAATGCCCAAGTCCATGAACTAACATCAGATACTGCCCTTGACTGACTGATGACAGTCTCCCTTGACCTGACTAAGAACTATTCCCCTCAGGCTTTCAGACAAGGTTATTTGGCTGGAAAATATACAATGTGTTTAATATAGGCTGCTGCTAAGTATTGTCTGTGTGACATTATGCAGTACTGTGCCATACAGCAACATGCCCACTTCCTTGCCTGATCACAGCTAGCAACTACGACAAGCTGTTTGGCTTTGAGTCTGTGCCAAAAGGCAAGGCAAGATAGAAGTACCGTGAGCATATGTGTCTTGAATGAGGTGCCAAAGTGCAAAAAGACATGGCAAGCCAAAGATGCTGCAGGAATCCAAGTAGGCACACAATGATGAGTGAGAGCTTAGAGCTCTATGATGCACTCCGTTCTGATGCAGGAGATTGTTGTTGTCCTTGCATACCAGTGGTCTGCCGTAGCTTTACAATGCAAGGTGTCCGTACACGCCAAAGTGAAGTGAATTGGAGGACTGTGTTTCAAGTGAATCAGAGATGTGCCATGACGATATGATGAGATTGGTGTGTGTCGGATGCCAACCTCTTCTATACATGTGGTCAGTGCCCATGGAGCTGAGTCTGAAATGTTGGTCAGCACTTGCCAAGATAGTGTCCCAGAGAAGCATAAGGAGAGCTGGAGCATCCACGTACTGGATCACCTTTTACGTCCGAAATTGTCACTGTCGGTAGTTCTCCACCCTGCCTGAAAGTAACAAACTATATATGAATTAGACAAGATCAAGTAAGAAGGACATGTTAATACACTCGCCCACTCATTCACTTGTCACTCACTAGCAAGATTCGTGTTCAAACTGTGGGTGTAAAGTCAGACCTTTTCTCGCAACATTGAGAATCTCATTTTCCCATTCTGGTCACATTTTCACAACAGACTTGTTTTTGTCCATATTGCTCAAGTGTTCAGAACATTGAGCCCATGGTTTTCCAGAATTTCTGACAGTACCTCATGACAGAAGGACTCACTTAACCCGGAAAGGACAGCCTGGGCTCAAGGTTGTAACGCTTAAAGTACCAACATTTCATCTGACCCAACTGAACCATTTTGGGACATTAACATTCAGCCTTTTATGTACTTTAAAATGGTTTAACAAGTATGAATAGTTGTTAGAGGATCCACCACATTAGAGAGCAAAGGATGCCATGTCCTTTGCCCATCACAAAGATAATTTTATTATTAAAATCCACTGAACAGCTAGCCCTAATCTGAATTCCTTATGTTTCCCTCTCCAATGTATAATTCTTATAAATTTCTTTTTTGGAACAGTCGATCACTGCGAAAAAAAAGTTTGAATTTTGTGAAGGAAAATATAATTCTTGTTAGCTCTACTGAATCAGTGTTTCATTTTCTTGGCCACTTTGATGATCGACAGACTATTTCAGGAATGTTATCCTAAAAGTAGGTCAAAAAGCCTGTTGTCAAATAGGTTAAAAAGTAGGCAAAAGTGAGGTTAGCTAACTCAGAGGTTAATTTGTGCTGGTTAATAATGCTGATTCAGTTGTTTTTCTGGCAGAGATGGTTCTCTGCCCCATTGTGACATCATGGAGAGATAGCAATGTGTGGACATCCACATTAATTCATTCATGGGATGTGGGTATTGCTGGCTGGCCTATAATTATTGTCCACCTTGAGTTGCCCTTTGACAGATGGTAGTGAGCTACCTGGTTGAGACATGGCAGTCCACTTGGAACTACCAGGGAGGGAGTTCCAACATTTTGATACCGTGATACTGAAAGGGGTGATCAAGTATTTCCCAGGTCAGGATTTTAAGTGGTTTGGAGGGGCGTTTCCAGGTGCTGATTGTCTGCTATCTGCTGCCCTTGTCGTTCTAGATGGATGTGTTTGTGGGTTTAAAAGTGCTATCTAAGAAGTCTAAGTTCTACAGTGCATTTTGTAGATGGTACACACTGCTATAAATTTGCATTGATGATGGAGGGAGTACATGTGGCTGTGATACCAATTAAGTAGACCACTTTGTTCTGCATTTTGAGTGTTGCTGGAGCTGTACTCATCCAGATTAGGGGAGAGTATTCCGTCACACTCTGACTTGTGCTTTGAAGTTGGCAGACAACATTTGGAGAGTTAGAAGGTGAGTTGTTCACTGTAGGATTCCTCACCTCTACTTGTCCCTGTAATCAGTGTTTGTCTGGCTCATCCAGTTCTAGTCTATCTTCTGGTACGCCATTGAATGTTGACAAGCAACCCTCAACAAACAAGGATGCTATCTGACAAGGGTGAAAAATAGTCAGTTATTACCATGTACTTCCAATTTTCCAAAACAGCTCCTACCCCACTTTGTGGGAAAAGGGTTTTCTTACACCTGAGATTTCCTGAGGGGAAAATTGAAGGATAAGAATATTCTAAATGAATGGAGGAAGAGAATTCAAGGGCTGAATGGTCTCTCTTGCTCTTTCATTCCCATGAAAGCAAAGATTTGTCACATGAGGCAGAGCTGAGTAGATTGTTCAATCCTGCCCCAAAATTTTGAAGGATCACCTGATGGTTTCTCCAACCATCAGTGAAGATAATCTTACATTTAAAAAAAAGTATAGAATATCCTGACAGAATTGAGGGTGATGAAATATAACCACAAATGTAGTATTGTTTTATAAAGATTTTCCACTTAATATTACATATTATTTTCCAATAGTTGTCTTGCAAATTATTCTGCACCTGAAAAGATAAGCCCATACTGACAGTGAAGATTTAATGCAATTAACACAGTTCTCCATTTATTAGTTCATATACTAAAGTAATCACTTCATTTTAGTAGGGTTTCACTGTGTTAAATAAATGGGAAGAAAATAAATTGTTAGAATACAAGAAAAGCTATCAACAAGGCATTAAGAGAAACGTGAGCAACAAATGACCGTCTTGTGGCAGAACGTTAATAATGGAGGTTCAGTTAATATGCCGATTTCTCTCTGTGATCTGAAAACTAGTGACATTAATGGCTTTTGCAGTTCAATTCTGCTCAACCTGTCATGATTAATTCAACATTCTCAGTGAAATGATTCATGATGGTGTAATTGCCTCCCATTCATTATGAGGACAGTGTGTTGCTCATGATTTAGCTGTTATAGCAAGATAGTCATCTTAAAACCGTAGCCTGCATCTATTATCCATCTATTATCCATTCATTTCACTGTATCTCATGCTAAAGTAGCATACACATCCTGTTATGTCTGCTCCTGTAATACACTTAGTTCTAAAATCACTGTGTATCAATGTTGTAAAGACCATACTTTTGTTTTTTTTTCTTGTTTTTCTGCATTTTTGATTATGGTCTGAAATTGATTTAAAACTGATGGTTGTGGGAAGGGATTGCTGCACATTTTAGAAGCTAGTTACCAAAACTCATTGTAAGTGGTGTTTACACTGTTGCTTTGCTCACCCGGTGGACCAGGTTGGTGGCAGACAGGCCAGGGCAGAACCAAGGGTGTCATATAAAGTGAGATTTGGTTGGCAACAATAGGTTATTGGTTTGGGAAGTTGTGACCAGCTGTGGATGACAAAGACCATCTGCCTACCAACAATTATGTGATTGGCTACCAAGGAACCAATCAGCTTGTGACAGTGAGTAATATTGCCAGGAGCCCTTGACATCTAGAAGGAAAGGTGGTGTGTGTCTCTGTAGTTGAATTCTGAGGAAAGTCAAATTAGTTCCCCTCACCAGCTGCTGTAAACCTGTTGCTTTTAACCAATAAGTCAGAGATTTTATAATTTATGAACCAGTCATTCTGTGCCTCCTGCAAGAAAGGGAAGAACACGTGGGAAGGAGAGATTAAAGAACAACAAGTCTGTCAAAGCAAAAGGATCATAGAGTCACTACAGTATGGAAGCAGGCCATTTAGCCCATCGAGTCCACACCAACCCTCTGAAGAGCATTGCACCCAGACACACACCACCACTCCCCCCAAGGCTAATCCAACTAACATACACATCCCTGGATACTATTGGCAATTTAGCATGTCCAATCCACCTAACCTGCCCTGTGGGAGGAAACCCACATAGACACAGGGCAAATATGCAAACTCCATGCACTCAGATCCCCAAGGGTTGAATTGAACCCAGGTCCCTGGTGTTGAGGCAGTAGTGCTAGCCACTGAGCCATTGTGTTGTTCATTTGAGTTACCCTGTGGACAGGGAGCATATTAAACTACCTTCTCAGTTTTTCCCTCTATCAATGACACTATTCTTTTTTGTCTTTCTGTATCTATCCATATGTGTATGTGTGTGTGTGTGTGCAGACAGAATGTTTTCAGGAAGTTAGAGTTTTAACTGATAAAGTTCTATATCAATAGTTCGTAATAGTTCACCTACAGCTAGAAGCAATTTATTTGAAATCAGTAATAATTCTTGTTAAACATGGTCCATATTTTTGTTCACCAAATCCAGGCTAATTTGGGAATTTGGTACATTTTGGTCAAATCTTTAACTTAGTGATGACTCCAGGACTGATGAGGTTTAATTTCTAGCAGATTACCCCTGTGAAGCATAACAATCTAGGTTTTCCGCATTCCTCAGAACATGACAGGAAACTGTTGCTGTGAATCATCAGCCAAGGACTGTATTGCATGGTGCTTTATATTCTTGTGTTGCATTTCTGCAAAATTCAGCTAAATTGACTTCTATATCTTTGGGTAATAAACTTTGTATAAACAGATAAGTATCAGGGGCTAATAACAAAAGCAAAATACTGCGGATGCTGGAAATCTGAAACAAATATAGAGAATGCTGGAGAAACTCAGCAGTCTGACAGCATCTGTGATGAGAGATAGAGAGTTAATATTTCAAATATGATATGATTTCTTCAAAGTCTAATCCTAGCCCTAATGGGTTAACCTTCAATCCATTGTATTAATCTTAAATTTAGCCTTAATGCATTAACTCTATCATTAATCCTAGATGACCTAGTGGCAATGCCTCTTTGCAAAAACAGAGTTGACATTCAAATAGACCTCTAATATTCAAGTTATGGAGTGTGTGGGCCTGCCCCATTATGGTTATTATTACTTTAAATCAGTCTGTTCAGAGATGCTATGACACACTTCTGGGGCAGGACTTGGACCCAGGCCTTCTGGCCCTGCGGCAGGGACATTTCGCTCTCAATAAAAACCACCCTGCCCAATCACAGCTATATGTTTGTGTGTTCAGACATATTAGAGTCAGCCCCATATTCATAAGCTCTCTAGCTCCATCAGCAGGCTTAAGTAATCAAGTGCAGCTAAATGGATTAAACAACACAATAACAGAGTCAAACACAGATCAATTCATCTATTGATCACTCCAGATGCAAATATTTGATTAATTGCTAAACCTATCATTAACTAAATATTGAAGTCTCAGTGAATGTAGGTGAACCAGCAGTAAAGTAATGGTGAAGCAGAGAAGGGAGAAAATTAAGTATTGTAATGATCCTTGTGAGTGGTAATGGGGCTGTTGAGGTATATCAAACAATGGATATTATGAAATGGTCACAATGTGCAGGAGGTCATTGTCAAATCAAAATGTCAGTCAGTCAAAAGAAAGGAAAATAAACATCTGCTTCTCATACAAATGGTAACTGCACCAGCATGCTTAGATAAATGGAGAACGGCAGAATATAAAGAACATATTCATCTTAAAAACACTATTATGAAGGGGTAGGTGTGTACTGTACCTTTAAGAGAGAGGGAAAGCTAGCAAGGACTGACCGAAAGTACAAAGAGTGCTGAACAAGGTAAAAATGTAATACTTGGTTGAAACAATTAGCTGGGGTTGCATTACCATGGAACCAAAACAAATTCAAATTTGCCCAATCAGTTTAAATTATGCCCCGATACCAAAATCCAATCAAATTTGAATTTAGTGTTTTGATGAGATCAAACCAATGAAATGATCTGTTGCTTTGTGTTATAAAACCAGACATTTTGAACAGTTAGGGAGAGAACTGCCAAGCACCATCAAGTCCAGATTGCTAATCAAACAGCTCTCTGAAAGGTACCCATCCATAAGAAAAGTTGTGCAGCAAAATACCTAAGAAGAGATAACACAGGAAAACCCAGAGGAAAATCTACAGAGGAAAAACAAAGCTGACTGGTTTTTAAATATGATTTTTGTTTTTGTAAATTTTAATCAGAGTTTTTTTAATGAACCAGTGGGAGGTAAAAGTTAGGTTTAAGAGAAAGGAGTTATAAATAGTAGTTTCAATGTTCTTTTTTGGGCTTAAATAATAAAATTGTTAATCCTTACTTTAAATAGTGACCTCTGGGATAAATCTTTGGCTCTCAAAAGCGAGGTGAGCTTCTCTGTGTGTCGTGTTTAAGTTAGCAGAGGGGTTTACCCCATGTCGTTTTGCTGCTCCTTGGATGCTGCCTGAAGTGCTGTGCTCTTCCAACACCACTAATCCAGAATCTGGTTTCCAGCATCTGCAGTCATGGTTTTTACCTCGTAACAAAGCCTATTTTAACAGTGAAGGAGTCAGTTACATTTTGTAGAGAAATGCAGAGAGTTGACAGATGCAGCCATCTTGAATATTTAATCCATCCCTTGCCCACAGGTGTTGCGTTCAAATCATGTGCCCTCTGCTCACACTCCAATAAGTTCAATGAATCCCAGAAATTAAGAGAGAAAGAAAAGACAGAAAGGAAAAGTCAGGCAACAATATGATTTCGCATTTAAAAATATTTGAAAACACCCAGTGTCGTGCCCCAAAAGCTAAATATTTGCCCTCACCCTTCCACGAGACACTTTTTGCACTTTGAGATGCAAGAAGCAGCAGCCCAATATTTGTAGGGCCAGAGTAAATAATAAGGCCAATAATGAATTTCTTTAAGCATGAGATTTGAACACTGTGAAGTGGGAATGCTGGAGAATGTTGATACCAGTGAACTCAGCATTATTTAGGCAGCAAAATCTCAACAATAAATAACACAAACATGAAAGGCCCTCTGTCGTTATCTGTCGAGGCCCTCTGCCTGTCGAGGCATAATTACGTTCAGGCTGCATAAACAAATCAGAAAAGATGGATGGATTTGTTGGGGGATGAATACATTCTTCGTGTCACCTAACTTTGGCTTCTATTGAAGCATATTTTTGACAAGTCAAACTTTTTTAAAAAAGGGTTGATTTGAAAATATGACTGAAATCATTTTGATTTTGACATTTCAATTACAAATTAGTTCTTCTCAAAATGGATCAACAATTTTGAAATGGATAATGCACAAAGGAGTCTTCCTCCCACTAAGATTTCTCTCTCTTCTTTCCAACAAAAGCACGGTGCCTTGTAAGAAAGTCAATCAATGAAAGCCATTGAAAATCATACACAAGCACCAGCTCTAATTGCACTTTTCAATATTGACGTTCCCATGTGAAGTCAACAATCAAATATCCATACAACTGTCCAAGAGTACAAAGCCATTGGGCCGGCCTGTAGGTCAATCATAATTGTTTCTCCTTCCGATGATTATCTTTCTGTGCATACTTAGTAGACAAGGATATTACACCCAGGCATGACAAATGAAACTGTATCATTCAGTCAAACTTGGCACTTCTATCGTTATTGAGTTTTCCTGCAAAACTCTGGGTATTAGCATACAAATACACACATGCACAAACACATGAACTCACATTCAGATGGTTTTATTCTGAATGTCCCTCTATTTGTTTATCAAGATGGAGAGTTTCAGAAAAAAAAACAAGGTTCACAAAATCCAAGTAACACAATTAGACTCATAGAGATGTACAGCACAGAAACAGACCCTTCAGTCCAACTAGTTCATACTGACAAGATATTCTGCATTACTCTAGTCCCATTTGCCAGTCTAGTTGGGTAATTCCCTGTGTTGATGAAAGCAGTTCATGCTGATCCCTTGCTGGGGAAAGGGAGAGGTAGCAGGTTACATGTGCTGGAGAAACAGAGATCAAAGAGGATGTTTTACCCCAAATTAGCATGGGATTTTTAAAAAATCTGTGTTTTCACTTGCCCCAGGAGATTGCATATCTGTAAGTGAGGTGGGAAATATACCCATTGTGATGCATGAGGCAGAATATTTATGTGCGGCAGGCTAAATGGGTACAGGGTTCTTTCCTGTTCATCATTAGTTCCATGTCCTTGTATTGTATTCCATTTTCAGACTCATGATTTAGCTCTTTCCAGTTTCGTTTTCAATTATCCGCGGCCTCAGTGCTGAAAATGACACTCCTATGCAAACATTGTACTCAGGGTCAATTAACTGTGCTAAAATACCTCGAGATAGTGCAGGTAATTGGCTCTTATATTCACAGAACTATGTAGTGAGGCAATTAATACATTTTGTGGGATTGTTGTTGCAGCCATTATCCTATGGATTTATTGATAAACTGCATGTTAAGAGTCGTGATCAAACAAGACCTAAGTAAAGAAGCTCACTGGTTTTCTAAGTTACTGTACTTTCAGATTGCTGCAAAGTTACTTTTTTTTTCTTAATTTCTCTATTCTATAACTAAGGATTGTACCTAGGTACTCTATACTTAAGACAGCACCATGTGTTTATGACATTGTGACAGTGTAACTAATCTTGTAAGTGAAAAAGCTTTACCCAGATACCTTTGTACCTAAAATGGTGTTGTAAGTGGCAATTTATCAACTTTTCACTGTACTCATTTGAGTGCATGTGGCAATAAAGCTAATTCAATTCAGATTTCTAAGGCACAACTGAAGAGAATATTTACGTATGGTTTAAAATATATAAATTATCTCAGTTAAATTGACTAACAATGATAAGAATCACCATGCTGTCATGATCTCAGCTGGTGAAAAGACCGGGCAAGTCAGATCCCAGAATATAACCTGGCTTGATAGATCATGTTAAATGTTGCAACTTGACTGTTCATATTGAACATATTCCAACAGGACTATGTACATTTTTTTTTTTAAAAAGGCATAAGATTATTACACAAAAAATGCTATTTTAGGGAGAAAACAGTTCAAAATGATCAAAATGTAAAGAGTATAATAATAAATTCCAAACTGTTCCCCAGAAACAACCTTCACAGATACTCAACCCCAATGAAGTGTTGCCACTATCTTTATCATTTAATTTCTTATTTAACTGATTCTTCCAGTTCGTATCCTTTAAACCTCTTCTAAGTTCTGATGACTTGAAAATATTTGACAAACATGACAAAGTTTATAATTGAAAAGTCATACCTTTAAAAAATTTGATTTGAGATTATGACTGAAATCACTTTCATGTTAACACTCCAATTATAAGTTATTATTTTCAAAATGGATCAAACATTTTGAGACACAATGGAGCCTTCCTCCCACTGAGAATTGTCTCTCCTGTTTCTAACAAAAGGGGCAGCATGGTAACTCAGTTAGCATTGCTGGCTCATAGCGCCAGGGATCCAGATTCAATTCCACCCTCAAGCAACTGTGTGGAGTTTGCACATTCACCTTGTAGTGAGTGGATTTCCTCCAGGTGCCTCAATTTCCTCCCACAGTCCAAAGATGAGCAGGTGAGGTGGACTGGCCATGCTAAATTGCCATAGTGTCCAGGAATGTGCTGGCTAAGTGGGTCAGCCATGGGAAATGCAGAGTTACAGGGAAAGGGTAGGGGGAGTGGGTCTGGGAGGGATGCTCTTTGGAGTTTGGTGTTGACTCACTAGTCCAAATGGCCTCCTTCCACACTGTAGGGATTCTATTTAAAAAAATAATAATACCTTGTAAGAAATCTCATAGCTGAGAGACTTTACAAAAATAAACTGCCCCTTTTGCTCATGTGGAAATGTTTTTCTGACTGTAGCCTGATTCTGAACTCAACCAAATAGTGGCCCCGGATTTATTTTTTTCCCTAAGCCGTAAAAGTGCAAATTTATAAAAAACATTATCAATTAGTTCACGGATAAATGACGAGGCACTTCACCTCAGTCACATACCTGCTTGGAAACATCACTGAGATTTTCTGATGACCAGTCAGCTGTTATTCCAGCATGAATGAGAATTGCACATCAGGATATTAGAATTCCCATTGTAGCAAACTGTGAATGGGGATTTCCCAGGAAACTGAATTTTTCAGTGGGCAACCCCTCGAGGCCTGAAACCCTCTTACAGTCTAAATTGGAGAATTCAGAGAGTTGTGATAAAATTACACAAATAGTCACTCATGAGAAGTTAGACTATTAAATACAAAGTGTAATGCCTGAGTAACATTTCAACTAAACTTAGACTTACCCAATACACTCCAACTTCACCTCACCCAGATCCTTACATCCCCAAACCCTGACCAACACCTTCCCTGGATATGACCTCTCTTCTCCAGTGGGACCTCCTATGACCTAACACCCCCAGCAACCACACACACCCCCACCCTGCCCTGCACAGACTCCCACCAATGCCACCACTGCCAGTTCTGGCCTACATAAAAATTGTCAAAATGGAAATTTGCCTCCACATTTCTGAGGGGCCCTGATCAGAATTTCCTGTCAGAAATATGGATCTACCTTCTTTCTAAAAAAAAAAGATGCTGAATGGGAATTTGTGAGCGATTGCCACTCCCTGGAAAATCCACCCCAAAGTCTTCAATTCACTGTTCCAAATTACTTTATGATCTCTTTAAATAAATTACTTTCATATAACCAAAAACAACATGTCTGCTTTATCTTTACTTTAAAATCAAAATCCCAAATTATAATATTCTATAGAACTTCATCAAGAGCGTTCCACTCCCAAACTGTTATATTGGTTGTCATGCACTTTAGGACATCCTGAAATTTGAAAGTCACGATTTCATTTCTATCAGGAGGAGAGGGAATTATTTTGTAATTGCCAATTCCCTCCTTCATGAAGGTTATTGTCTCAAGTTCTAACAAACATTCCAGTGAAAATCCTCTGAGGTATTCTAAAACAAAGTCAGAACGTTTTCATCATTGCTTCAATCAAGTGTAGCTCCTTCACTGTCTTATCATCTCATGGACAGCCACCAGGAACAGTGTTCTCCAACGTTAGGGAAATGAATTGGTGTAGGATCATTGTCAAGGGTCACCCACCACTGACCTGTATGCTGAAGAACAACTGGTATTACAGACTGGTTAATTTTTGGTTTGAGATGAGATCTTAGATTGACCCACCTCCATTGGATGTAGATGTATTAATGATGCAGTAACTAATGATGTTCTTATAGCAACAACAGAGCAGAGCAAAAGGATCAGACCAGAGAGAAACATGGAATAAAGCAAGAGTAAAGCATTTTACTGGAGAGCTATGTTTCACGTGTCCTTATGTGTAAATAGAATGTGATACAATACTGAAGAAAGTCAGAGAGCTGTATTCAAGGAAACAGACAAACTAGAGGTACTAAAGCCCAGAATAGTGGTTGCCTAGTGAAAAGGAGCAACCCGAAACAGTGTTAGTGTTCACACTGAATGCACACAGAAACAGGAAACAAGTGATTTAGAATCATTCAAAAGCAATGGATGAAACTCCAAGTTTTTCTGTCCTCATGGATTCGATCTGGCAAGAGTTTTGGGCTTATACTTTAGATACTGCTCTGTTAGACTGAACTTCTCCCACTCAGTGTCTGCTGCATCTATGTCTCTGCCTTTTCCGAGTTTGTCAGACTTGCTGAGCTTCATTAAACTTTTATTTAAATGTTATCCTTAACAACACGCATCTTTGCATGACATCTCCCTTCTCAATAGCATATACCTGCTGATATCAGAGTTGCATCTCAAACAATTAACAAGTATGTTCCTAGTACACTTCAGGGGAAATTCCTGGAGCAGCATTTTGGACTGTTAGACCAATGTTTTACATCTGTAAATGGAAAATAGATAATCAAAGAGCTTGAATAACCTCCATTCAGGCCATGAGGACTGTACTGCTGAGAAAACAGTATTAGCCTTCCACTACAGCTTAGATTTCAAGTTCTCAAAATAACAAAGCTAGAATCAATCCTTTCAAATCTCCGAACATATTAATGATATATATTAAAATGGAAAAGGATAAAGAGCACCATTAGAGTTAGCATGTGAGTGGTTATATTTGGATCCAACTATTTCAATAATTTACAACTCAGTTCTTCACAGTCACTGCAATGTTTGCTTTTAACATCCATCATGTGCAGTACATACATGAAGCTGTTACAGATTTTAACATTGGAAAGATGTCAGAATGTTGTTAGAATTAGTTTTTTTGCAGTGTTAGCTTCAAAACACAAAAAAGTACCTTTTCAACTATAGACAGTCACAGCTCTTAGTGACATTTATATAGCTCTTTGTTACCTTTGCACTGTCAATAAAAGAGCTAAAAATGACTGGCTAACTGATCATGTGCTTCACCATGGATAACAGTGACAAATATGAAATAGCTCCCATTGACTTTTCATTTTATTGTATTGACATTTCATCCCAAATACGAAGACCTTGGCTGTTTCAAAGCACCAGTGTATGAACAGAACCAATATGGGCTATTGACCTGACATAACACTGCGTTTCGAAAAATAGCAGGTCACATCAATAAGCTGGCCATGTCAGCTTTCACAAGCATCAGAATCTGTTTGACTACACACCAAACATAACTTGGAATTATACCTTGAAACTGGTAGAAAGACACACTCCCCTACCTGTTCCAATATCAGCTTCATCTTAGTACCAACCTCTTGACAGCAAGGAAGTTTGTAGCCTATTAAGAATTTTAAAGACCACTACTACATTTAAAGCATCAGTTCGTCTAAGAATCTGCCAGCCTGGCATAAAAAAAACAGAATCATGTCAAATCATAATGATTTCCTTTTGTTTATCTATATTTAATTTATTTGTGTTTACGATAGTTAGCGTGACAGACCTCCTGTTTTAAGTCTTTGGGTCAAGCATACGATAATAAATAATCTGAGTTTTTAAATTCACACAAAAGCTTGCTTTTGGAAATTTATAAATTAGCGGAAATCTCTCTGAGCAAAATAAAGCGTACTAACCTCATACATCATAAGACTTCAGTCATGGGCAATGATCTGATGACAACTGTCATAATTAGGAGAGGACATTGTGATGTGAGATTTCCTGTCTATTTCTTATCCTTTTGATTTTTCCAGCCCTTGTTCACAATGGAAAAGCAAATCACCTTATCACCAAGCTATGCACTATAAATGGGAACTGCGATTTGGTTTCAGAATTTAAAATATCCCACGTGACACTTCAGGTAGATGCTACTTTCCAACAATTACCAAACAAATGCCAATTAGCATGGAAAATCTTCAACCCTTCTGGTGCACGTTAATTTGCCAACCATTCCCAGAAATGAAAGGGTAGTTGTATGGGTAAGTGCAGCAGTTATTTTGCACCTCATAATATCCCACTAATAATAAGTTAAAAAGTGGCTTTTCTATTTTGGGTGACAATGGTTGAGTGAGGGTTAATGCCAATGAACTAAGTCAGAAATTTCATAGGTAATACACTATAGACACTCAGGAAATTTTATTTTCCATAAGCAATCATTAATTGAATTTGACTATCTGAGTTTCAATGATCTCAACCCTATGTCTGCAATTTTTCACTATATCCCTCAATCTGCAGAGAGACATCAAGAACTGTCTCACAAGCCTGTACCATTTCATTCAATGGGCCGAGCTGGATTGGGACTGCCTATACAACAAAACATTAAATATGCTGCTGATTGAAGATGGAGGTGAGGTGAGAAACCAGTAGGATTGCAGGAATAATGTTCACCTCCCCCAAGCCCCACCTCCTAATTTTGATTTATTCACCTTCCTTGTAAACACCCAATGAAGTTTCAGTGATTTTCCTTGCACAGTGTCAGTTCCCCTAAGCTGTAACCAATATTCGGGAAGTGATCAGCTTCACTTCTGAGTCAATCACAACTTCTACTGGTTGGGAAGCATGAATGCTAAGAGCAAAAGAAATAAGAGCAGGAGTAGGCCATCTGGCCCAATGAGCTTGCCCTGCCATTCAAAAAGACCATGACCGGTCTTTTCATGGACTCAGCTTCTCTTACGTCCCAATTCACCAATTCCCTTAATACCTTTACTGTTCAAAAATTTATCTCACTTTGCCTTACAACCATTCAACAAGTAACCTCAACTGCTTCATTGTCCAGGAATTTCCATCGATTCACAATGCTTTGGGTGAAGAAGTTTCTCCTCAACTCAGTCTGAAATTCATTTGAGAAGATTTGTAGCTCAGGTTGTGGTTCAGGTTGTAAGCTTGCTCGCTGAGCTGAATGGCTTGTTCTCAGACATTTCATCAACCATGATAAGTACTATCATCAGTGAGCCTCTGGTGAAGCTCTGGTGTTCTCTACCGCTTTCAGTTTATGGGTTTTTGTCTGTTAAGGTGGGTGATATCCCATTTACCAACTTCTGAGAGAAAACAGAGAACCGGAAGTGATATCACCCACCTTAACAGACCAAGACACGCAAATAGAAAATGGGACAGAACACCAGCGTTTCACTCGGAGGCTCACTGATGACGTTACCTAGCATGGTGACGAAACATCTGAGAACTATCCTACCAGCTCAGTGAGCAAATTTACAACCTCAGGCCTAAATCCGGTTCCCCTTATTTTGAGGCCATGTCCTCTAATTCTAGTTTCACCTGCTAATGAAAACAATTTCCCTGCTTCTATCTTGCCTATTCCCTTCATAATTTTATATGTTTCTATACGATCACCCCTCATTCTTCTAAATTGCAATGAGTATAGTCCCAGTCTACTCAATCTCTCCTCATAAGTTAAAAATCACACACCAGGATATAGTCCAACGGGTTTATTTGGAAGCGCTAGTTTTCAAAGTGTTGCTCCTTCATCAGGTGTTGTGTGATTTTTAACTTTGTCCACCCCAGTCCAACATCATCTCCTCATAAGGCAACCCTCTCAATTCCAGAATCAACCTGGTGAACCTTCTCTGCACTCCCTCCAGTGCCACTGTATGCTTTCCCAAGTGAGGAAACGAAAGCTGTACGCAGTACTCTCCAGGTGTGGTCTCACCAGCACCTTATACAGCTACAGCATAACATCCCTGTTTTTAAACTCCATCCCTCTATCAAAGCAATGACACTGAAATTTATCATAATCATTGAAAGCTAGTTCAAAATTAGCTTTTATATGCTTCAGTCAAAAATACAGTGCAAATCAAATGTTTAAAGAATCATTGGCCACAGATGAGGATAGGGCCAGTATGGTATCTTAAATTAATACAAGGCACTGTGTTCTAATGTTGAGTTAATGATATTCATTCTACCTCATGTCACGATTTAACATATCAAAGCGCCTCAAATTGAATTAGAGTAAGGTCACACTGAGATCAACTTGCTGATTGATTTTATTTTTCTTTCACTGAGTATTCTTCAATCAGCAAACTGGAATCTATTAACCTGGGCTGTTTTCTTAATTCACATGTTTCTGTCTCTACTGATGTATTCAAGTCCAATTCTTTTACGCTTAATGCTCCAAGTAAAAGAACAGGATTTTGTTTGTTCTAAGCTAATAATTTTGTTTAAACTACAATGAAAGTAATTTACAATTTGGACAAAGAGACTAAGTTTACGATTCCCAGTTTTGCCACTGACATAAAATCAGATGGGAACGGAAATATTAAAGAAGAAAGCATAGAGGTAAAGTCACCACAATCCCAGATGGCCAAATGGATGCATTCTCATTAGAGAGAGAGAGACAAACAACTGTAGACAGGTTTAACCCGATAGCAAAGGGCTAAGTTGAAAAGGTAGAATCTTCATGGTAACTTTAGCTGGTGGCGGAATTGAACCCCTGCCGTTAGTCCATAAGACCATAAGACATAGGAGTGGAAGTAAGGCCATTCAGCCCATCGAGTCCACTCCGCATCACAAATCAGCCTTACCCTGCATCACAAATCAGCCAGCCAACCAACTGCAGTTGCTGATCCCTATGCCAGGGATCCTTGAGGAAGGATACAATGGCACTGGAGGGTGTACAGAGGAGGCTCATCAGGTTGATTCTGGAATTGAGAGAGTTGCCTTATGAGGAGATGATGTGGAGGAGCCGTTGTTGGGCTCTGGTGGACAAAGCAGGACTGAAAAAAGTCACAGATGGAATAAAATGTGGAGCAATTTAAGATTTAAAAAATTCTCTTGTTGGATTTGGGAATATCTGCCAGCATCCCCAGTTTTCCTGGAGAATCGCTGGAGATCATTTGGTGTAGTCACACTTGCTATGCTGCTGGGATGGATTACTAGGATTTTGACCAAGTGACACGGTAGGAACAGCAAGGTATTTCCAAATCGGAATGATGAGTGGCTTGGGGGTCAATTGAAGACAGTGGTATGCCCATATATTTGCTGTCCTTGTCCTTCTGGCTGGTAGTATTTGTGGAGAAGGAAGGGGCTGTCTAAGGACCTAGGTGAATTTCTGGTGTGCATCCTGTAGAATAGTGGGCATCAGTGGTGGAGGGAACGGATGCTTGTGGATATAGTGCCAGTCAAAGAGGTTGCTTTGTCCCGGATGATATCAAGGTTCTAGAGTGTTTTGAGGCAAAAACGTATCGTAAATAATTAAGGTGAAGTGATTAGAAAACAACAGTGTAGATGGAGTATAATGAGTTGAAATGTAAGATTAATTTTGGGAACTTAATATTGGGAATAAGAATGGGAAAACAGAATTCTATTAAAAAGTCATGAAAACTTTACATGTTGATATTCAGAGAGGCTTAGCTGAACCTCGATGAGAATGTTCACTTGCAGGTACGACAAAAGTTAACAAGACAAATTGTATTTTAGACCTTTGCTGCAAAGGGTTGAGTACAAGATTAAGGGAGCATAGATGTACAGGGCTTTGGTGAGCTTTTAGTTCTCTTTCCTAGGGATGCCCTCAAACTTGCTGCTGTTTATTAAAGTCAACTCTAATCTGGTCAGATTAGTCTGCTGGTGAGATTCTCCGCTTGACAGTGGTAATATCCAGCATTGGCCTTGAGATTGCCATTCTTCTGAAGCTATTGGCTCTCTGTTTGGATCTGCAACCTCAGGGATCCACCCACAACTCAGAATCAGGTGTATTCCCAAATGTTATTTCAAGAAGCTTATGCAAAGGACCTAACAACAAGAGGATGGTTGGGGCTCATAAATAATTCCAAATCTCTTATAATCGAAAGTCCAAAGATTCCACCCTCCACATGCTTAAGTTTGTGAGATACAGTCTGTATTCTGGACATTGACTAAATAGACTCTGCTTAGCATTCTATGGGTAAATTCAAAAGGTATTCCATTCCAATTCATTGACTGCCATAATGGTGTCAATTTTCTCTTTGACCAGGAATAAAAGGTATGGAGATATGTAAGGTCCAAGAGGATAAGAAGGAGGAACACTGCATCCTCAGAAAGTTGTGGTACTGCAGGAGGTGACAGAGAGGGAGTTCTGCATGTAAATTTTAATCATCTGCAAGTGTTGTAAGTGTGAAGAAAATGGTGGAAGCAGAGAATAGCTTAGTCAATACAGACCTACAGGTTCTTCAGCATCTTTTCATTTATATTCAGAATTCTAACTCTGCGGTATTTTGTTTTTTTATTCACAATGACTAAGTTGAAATGCACAAGGTTGCAATGTTGGCTTCATCAGGCACAGTAGGAAGAAAGCTTCAGCCATGACAAGTAATAACCTTTCATAACACCCCGAATTCATATTTTCTTGCATAAAATCGTTCTTCAAAACTGAACGAGCAGCAGCAATTTTAAACTCAGTATCTGCATCAGTGTGGCCAAGTAATAAATCTAAAGCTTGTGGTACTTTGGACAGTTTGAGAATGGAACAATCTTTTAAAACACAGCTTGAAGGCAATTTGTCTCATGCAACCATCCTGCCAAGCAGAGATAACTGCATTTGTTTGCAAGCAGATCTTTGCATTGTTTTCTACTGAGGTTATTAATCAAACTTGAATTCCTATTACAGTTTTTCCCACCCTTTGATTGTATTCTCAGGATAGTGTTAACTTCCCATAAACTTTTCCCATAAACCATAAACAGTACAGATTTTGTGAAAGTAAAATGTTGTCAGTTAATTTCTGCTCCTTTAAAGAAATGCAAAAAAAGCCTGTAGATGTTGCAAACACAAATTGGACTTTTTTTAAATTCATTCGCAGGATGAGTATGTCCCTGGCTAGCCCAGCATTTATTACGCATCCCCACTTGCCCTGAGGGCGGTTAATGACCAACCACATTGCTGTGGGCCTGGAGTCACATGTAGGCCTGAGCAGGCAAGGATGGCAGTTTCCTTCCCTAAGAGACGTTAGTGAACCCAGATGGCCTTTTCCTGACAATCGACAGTGGTTTAATGGTCATCAGTAGACTCTTAATTCCAGACTTTCATTGAATTCACATTCCACCATATGCCCTGACAGGATTTGAACGTGGATCCCTGGAACATTGTGCAGATCACTGGTTTAAACGTCCAGCAATATTGCCACTAGACCATCACCACCCCTGTGGAAAATATTGAAAAACATATCTGAATGGAGAATCAAACTGCTGCTACAGGTCAAGAAGCTTTCATTAGATTCAACAAGAGAGATTTACTAGACTTGAAGATGTTCAGCTCTCCTTTAATGTACTAAATCTCAAAATTATTCATCTTCTTCTCAATCTTCTGTTATTTTTCTGTGGCAACTATGCAAGTTTTTGTCCTATGCACAGTTCATGCACCACATAAGTAATGCAATTTGCCTACATTAAGCAGACATCAACAGATAACCAAACTAGCAGTGATATTGGGTCAACTCTTACAGGTGTCTGAAAGAGAAGAAATTGAAAAGCATTGCCATGAGGAATTGAATGAATACTTTCAAGACATTTTATCTTCAAGCCGAATTCTAGCTGTCATGGTGAGATGCTTGCAAGGCAGCAACAAGATGCTTTTTATTGAGGATTTGTTTTTATTCGTGAGGGTATCACTGGCTGGCCCAACATTTTTAATCCATCCTAAGTTGCTTTTGAGAAGCAACTAGTGAGCCTAATTGCTTGTTATTGCTTGTTGTCAGCCTCATTAATTACAAATCTCACCTCAATAACACACGGCTTTGAGTTCTCCCAGTCGCTGTAAGGAAAATAGATGCAACAATTCTGGTATGAATGTCAGAGTGGGAAGCTGGTGACTTAAGCTCACCACTTGGTCCTTCTGACACCCAGCAATGTCCCCGGGCACAGACCAAGGCACCCGTATCACGTAACCCACATCCACAGACACTGGCATGTGACATCTGCCAGTCTCTCAGAACCTTCCACAACACCTCTCCGTCCCACTTAGAGAACACTACTGTATTTAAAGCTGCACTTGGGGGGTGCATGGACAAGCTCGACACAATTACTCATCAACGTCATCGCCATTAGTCCATCAGAGGAGGATCCAGGAGCTGTTGTGGTATCGTTTGTGAACTTTAAACGTAGAACAATGCATTTGCTACTCATTCTATCTCTTTCTATTTGTGAATTGTTAAGGAATCTGTCACAAGTCACGCACAATAGCTGCTTCGCCACCAGGTTAAACTATTCAGATCAAGGTAGTTTGCAGTAGGATTTGGGTTAACCCTATTGCATTTTCCATTAATCATCTATTTGTAATTAGTTCATCAGAAGTTATTAGGGAGGAAGTTAGTATCCCCACAATATGCTATTACCAGGGTTGACAGGTTCAGTTACCCCTATGACTAACTATTCTGGAAAATATCAATTAGTTAATAACTTGCTTCAGTTGCAACCTGTATGTCCATCATACCTTTCTTTTCATTTCTACACAGGCTCACAAATTGGTAATTACAATTTTTTATAAGATCATAACCATCTTTGCTCAAATCCTATCTTCTCTGGTGCAAGCTTTACTATGACCTAATATTTTACATTGGGTAGGTTAGACAGTTCCTGTTTGTACTTCCATGTCACATATAACCTGATGATCCTAACATCTTGACTCAGTCTGTGCAGCTGCTGACTCACTCTCTTTCATGGGTCCTACTTCCTCGCTATCAGACACCGCATTTCCTGGCAATCCCAACAATGTTTTGGTTATTACCTCATTTGGAGTTAATCTGGTAACTCTATTGAATGTTACTCTGTGTCCCCTTAGCATATGATGTTCTGCACAATGTCTTGGGTGGGTTTAACGAACAATCTTCTTAATCTTCACTCATTCACTCTACCATGCCTGAGCTCTGTAGATGATAGGGGATTTCCAGCAATTTGATTTCCAACAATTTGCAATCTTTCTTAATTATCCATCCTGTAAACTGCTTTCCCTAACCCGAATCCAACTGCAATGACATTCTGCATTTAATGATCATCTCCACTTCCATTATTCAAGCAATAGTTAGAGCTGAACAATCTCATGGGGACAGCCTTACACTTATTTTAAAAATTAGTCAATAGTGGACAAACAACATGATTCAGTGGGAAGAGTCTTGTGAAATCTATTTGTAACTGTTCCAATGGTGCCTTTGATCAGGGCTGGTGCACATGTGCACTTTGACTGATCTTCCTGGCTTATGTTGGATGCACTGTAGGCATAACTGGCAATGGATGTAGGTTTGCTTGCTGAGCTGGAAGGTACGTTTTCATACGTTTCGTCACCATTCTAGGTAACATCATCAGTGAGCCTCTGGATGAAGCATTGGTGGTTTGGCCTGCTTTCTATTTATGTGTTTATGTTTCTTTGGGTTAGTGATGCCATTTCCTGTGGTGCCGTCATTTCCTATGGTAATGTCATTTCCTGTTCTTTTTTGCAGGGGTTGGTAAATGGGATCCAATTCAATGTATTTCCTGATAGGGTTCCAGTTGGAATGCCATGCTTCTCGGAGTTCTCTTGAGTGTCTCTGTTTGGCTTGTCCTAGGTTGGATGTGTTGTCCCAGTCACCAGTCGAAGTGGTGTCTGTGGTCAGAGTATTCTGGCAGTCATTCCCGAGATGTCTTTGATGTAGGGGGGAGTGGGAAGCATTTCTGGACGCGTTTTGCCTGCTTGTTTGGGTTTGTTGCTGAGTTCTCATCAAAGACATCTCGGAAATGACTACTAGGATGCTCAGACCTCTTGGCATCATGGTAGCCCACAAACCCACCACACACTAAATAGCAGCTAATGAATTTAAGAGACCCTATACAGACAACAGGCAAAACTAATGTCATTTACAAAATACCTTGCAAGAACTGTAACAAACACTACATTGGACAAAGACGCAGAAAACTAGCCATCAGGATACATGAACATCAACTAGCCACAAAAAGACATGACCCTCTCTCACTAATGTCCTTACATACAGATGAGGAAGGACACCACTTTGACTGGGACAACACACCCTACGACAAGCCAAACAAAGACATGCATGAGAATTACTAGAAGCATGGCATTCCAACCAGAACTCTATCAACTAACACATAAATGAAAGCGGGCCATACCACCAGTGCCTCATCCGGAGGCTCACTGATAATGTTACCTTGTATGGTGACAAAACGTCTGAAAATTAACCTTCCAGCTTAGCAAGCAAACCTACATCCAGAACTTTAACCTGCCAGACCCAAGTCAGGATGGCAGTTTCCTTCCCTAAAGGACATTGGTGAAACAGATGGGTTTTTCCTGACAATCAACAATAGATTTATGGTCATCATTAGACTCTTAATTCCAGATTTTTAAAAAAATTCAAATTCCATGGCAGGATTCAAACGCAGGTCCCCAGAAAAATTACTGCGGCTCTGGATTAACAATCCAGCAATTATACAACTATGTCATTGCCTTCCCTTGAATTATTGGTAATTCTTGATTGCTGAAATCAAGGCATAAATATTTTAAGTGCCAAGTCAAGTGGATTGAAAAGATCCCACAGTTCTCTTTTCTTAAACTCTGTCCAATTTTTGGATATTTCTTACTCTTCCCAAACTTTTAATGGTTCCAATCTAAATTTTATCTCATATATGTGTATTAGTGTCATCTGCTCTTTTCTTTGCTATAACCTATATCATTCCCAAGTTGATATAATGATTCAATCAAAATACACTCTGACAAATTATTCAAACATCTCAAAATTAAATATATTTAGTGGTTGCATCTTCTCTTTTAATTGAGATATTTCATTGTTAACATTCTATCTCATTCATGAGTTTTAGAGAAGCTTTACTGTCTAATGAAATATTTAGACAATATTTTGAAAAACAGATATCATGCATATATGTTTGATTCCAGGGATAGCTTTTCTTGCATGTTCGTCTTTTATCAGGTTGTCAAAAGTAACTTGTAAATTGCTTTAGAATTTTTGCCTCTCCAAATTATTCCAAATTCAAATATTAGTTTTGTTGAGCTGTGAGGTTTCTTTCCATTTCCAATTTCATTTTTGAAATGTGTTGTTTCCATAGAAACTATCTCTGCGTGTTTCTGTGCTTATTCATGATTTTTTCACATCATTGTCCTTGATGTTTACTTTATTGGCTGTTTTCCCAAAAAGGAAATAAGGAAAACACAAATATTTCTTGTGGATCATGTACACTCCAAAAGGGATGTCATCTTATATAACTTTTTCTTTAATAAATTATATTTCAAACTTTGCTTTCAGATCTCTTTCCCAATAAAGCTTCTTTTGTATCATTTCTTCAGCTATTCATCTACCCGACGAGTAGGCACAGTGGCTCAGTGGTTAGCACTGCTGTCTCACAGTGCCAGGGACCCAGGTTCGATTCCAGCTTCGGGCCACTGTCTGTGTGGAGTTTGCACAATCTCTGTGTGGGTTTCCTCCGGGTGTTCCGGATTCCTCCCACAGTCCAACGATGTGCAGGTCAGGTGAATTGGACATGCTAAATTGCCCGTAGTGATAGGTGCATGATTGGGAGGATGGGTTACTCTTCGGAGGGTTGGTGTGGACTTGTTGGGCTGAAGAGCCTGTTTCCGCACCTGTAGGGAATCTAATCTTAGGTACCCAACAAGGGTGAATGTGGGCCAACCTGTTTCCCCAGATGGTCCTCGAGGTCTGATCTACCTGCCCACCATTCTACCATTGCAATCCTGTCCACATTTGTAAAGCAGACATCAATTGTATTTACCTGAGGCCTACCTTTTCTTTCCTATTGTCCTCAACTGTATTTCAAATTCATTCATAATGTCACAATTAAGGTGGTGTAATTTATGTCAATGAAATGTACCCATTAGACAAATATAATATTCTTCCATTGACATGCTATTGTTGCCGTAACAATAGGTCCCATTCACCTGATTTTCATGCTACCTGAGGAACAGAAAGAGAGAATTCAAGGAACAATCAATGGAGCTATCCATGAGCTGACCTATTGTAGGGAACAAATAGGATCATGATAGACATCAGGACATTTTTACCTTCACATCATACTGTGCCACAATGAGGATGGTTGCTTCATCTTCCTTATGCTTTGCTAGTCCAACCTTGCTGCAACAGATCCCACTCCATCCTCTCCAGCAGATGGAACCTAAGGTTGGGCCACTCCTGACCCATTGACTGCAATCTATAAGGATATGTGTGTAAGGTTTTGGTTTGCAAAGAGTAATTTTCTGATTTTTAAATGGTCCCAATCATCCCCCAGATCCTTGGATGTAGTTAGGGAATATGAAATGAAGAAGGCAGTAGACAGGTGTTTCAGGGCAAAATAATTTCTGTGTTTATTTATAATACAAAAGATAAGTAGAATACAAGAAATAATGGTAAATGGAATAAACAAGAAAACTGGCAATCAATTATACAGAGAACAGGTATACTATTAAATACACTATTAGTTAGATCAAACACTATTACAAACTAAAGTTCAATCACTAAGTTAAAAATCACACAACACCAGGTTATAGTCCAACAGGTTTATGTGGAGGCATTAGTTTTCGAAGTGCTGCTTCTTCATCAGGTGGTTGTAGAGCAGGACTTGCTCTTCCAAATGAACCTGTTAGACTATAACCTGGTCTTGTGTGATTTTTAACTTTGTCCACCCCAGTCCAACACCGGCTCCTCCAATACAGAAACTTTAATCGGGTTTCCTATCCTGGGGTCCCAATGCACTTCCACTCCCTGCCTTCCCCTCCCTGTTAGCTCGGTCAGAACTTGGGGTCTCGGGAGTTTCAGCTCACCACTGAGGAAAACACACTTTTGAATTAGGTCTGGCTATTCAGGCTTGCTGTACTTGAAGCCTGGATGAAGACTTCAGACTGCATAAGCTTTTCAGTTTGGGTTGAGTCTGCTGATGCATTAAGGTGCGTAGTGAATATATCGGGTAAGTACTTGGTTTTCTTTACTTTTGGCTGTTTCTACATGCCCAGATTTCACCTCAGGATGAGTCTGAGACCTTGTGATGTTGGTTGAATAGGTGGTTTTCAGAGCTTGTCAGTTCTTGGATCTGCTGGTCGTGCTCTGTTGCCTTTGCTTCCCCTGTTTCAGAACAGGCCTGTCGCTAGTAGATCTTGTTCAGAAGTTCTCGGAGAGTTCTTTGATTGTTCTTGGATTGTTCTTTCAGATTGCTCTTGGAACTAGCTGCTGGAATTATTTCTTGGAAAATAACTGCTGAAATAGCTCTTGAAATTGCTTCCTTCTGGAGATAGCTCCTTCAGGTGAGGTCGGGGCCTGCAATTATACTGATTATGGGGCCCTTGTCTTCAGCCAATTCTGTATTTCCATTGTGTTTCTGGTGCTCCTTCTGAAATTAATTCATTTCCCAATCACTAAGAGTATGTGTGTGAATGGAGTTTGATTGAAGTTGAATGTTCAATATATCTGTAGGCCCCATGCTATCTATACAGGTTAGCCTGAGGTCTACCAAAACTGTTCTGTTAGCTTTGGTTAATTGCTCTTGTAGAATGGAATTGTAAATTGAACTTCAAGCCAAAATAATAATCCCAGACTGAAATTATTCTGGCTCTGTTGTGTATTTGTTGTAGCCTCAGCCCAGGATTTTGTCCAGTAGTTGATATATTGAAAATGTCTGGGGTCTTGTCTAATATTTTAGATGATGGGGATCTTTACTCAATCCTTCAGGCTACAACACCTCCTCCATGATAATCCTCAACACTAGTTCCCCACAAGGCTTACAATACTCATTATACACTCACAACTGTGTGGCCAAATGCAGCTCGAGCTTTACAGGTTTGCTGGTGATACTATCATAGTGTACTGGATCTTAAACAACCATGAGGCAGAGTACAGGAAAGAGATTGCGTGCTCAATGGCATGGTGTAACGGCAACAATCTCTCCATCAACATCAGCAAAATGAAGGAGCTGGTCATTGACTTCAGGAAGCAGAGTGAAGGTCTGTATCAGTGATGCTGAGGTGGAGATGGCCAAGAGCATCAATTTCCTAGAAGTAAAGATCACCAACAACTGCCTCAGTTCATCACATCAACGCTATGGCTAATAAAGCACACCAATGCCTCTTTTTCCTTACCATGGAGGAGCCAGTGTTGGACTGGGGTGGACTAAGTTAAAAATCACACAACACCAGGTTATAGTCCAACAGATTTACAGAACACCCTCAGTTATCTGAACATCGATTATCCGAATTTCAGAATATCTGAACAAAGTCTCAAGGTCCCGATGCTTAGGTAAACTGTGATAACGACAAAGCTTGAGACCTCAGGGTGTAAAAATCTCCTGCTCCATCTTACATTGTATCATTTGAGGTATGATACTCTGTTTGAAATAAGATCCTCGGTTGTAACATATTGGCTACATATTAAATAAATGCTTAAATAAGGGAACTTACCAAGCGAGAGAAACTGGATCAGAGCCACAACGTACCTGTAGCAAGGGGAATGTGTGACACCACCGGCCCCAGGGGGAACTGCAACCTGGTCTCACACCTGCTCCCCAAGGTCATCAGATTAGTTGTCTGAACATTCGATTATCCGAACAAAATACTCCCCATCCACATCATTCAAATAATTGAGGTTTGCCTGCATTTGGAAGCACTAGCTTTCAGAGTGCTGTTCCTTCATCAGCTAACGAAAGCTGAAAGCTAAGGCTTCCAAATAAACCTGTTGGACTATAACCTGGTTTTGTGTGATTTTTAACTCTATTTCCTTAAGAGGCTAAGCAAACTCAGCATGTCCATGAAGATTCTTTTCAATTTTCATAGATGCACCAAAGAAAGCATCTGATCCAGATGCATCACAGCTTGGTATGGCAACTGATCTGCCCAAGACCACACAAAATTACAGTGAGTAGTGAACACAGCCCAGTCCATCTTGCAAACAGCCTTCCATCTATAGATTCTATCCATACCTCCTGCTGTATCTGGAAATCAACTGGGCAAAACTGAGGACTGCAGATGCTGGAAACCAGAGTTTAGATCAGAGTGGTGCTGGAAAAGCACAGGTCAGGCAGCATCCGAGGAGCGGGAAAATCGACCTTTCGGGCAAAAGCCCTTCATCAGGAATAAAGCACAATCAGCCAACATAATCAAAGGCCCCTCCTACTCTGGTTATACTGTCTTCCATCAGGTAGAAGATACAACAGTTTGAAAACACGTACCAACAGATTCACGAACAGCTTCTTCCTCACTATTATCAGACTTTTGAACAAACCACTCATATATTAAAGTTGATTTTTATTTGCACCTTCTCTGTAGCTGTAATACTATATTCTGCATTCTTTTCTATTACTTTGATGTACTTATGTAAGGTGTGGTTAGCACACAAAACAACACTTGCCACTGTATCTCAGTATGTGTGACAATAATAAATCAAATCAAATCCTCTTCCTTTACGTCTCCTCTCCCATGTTTTGTGGTCTGCTGGTTCCACTTGTCAAGTGACACCAATTGTTGACATGCATCCCCATTACACCTAGGGCTCTACTATTCAAATGGACAAACCTCTGCACACTTGAGCCTTTATTGTCACATGGCTCTGAGGCTGATCAGGTACCCATTCGTCTGGCATTGCTGCCCTCTCATTTATCATAGAATCCCTATGGTGTGGAAACAGGACATTGAATCCACACTATCCCTCTGAAAAGCATCCCAACCACGGCCAACCTCCCTACCCCATCCCTGTAAACCTGCATTTCCCATGGCTAATGCCACCTATCCTGAACATCTATGGGCATTTTAACATGGCCAATCCAACTAATCTGCACATCTTTGGACCGGGGGAGGAAACTGGAGCACCCGAAGGAAACCCATGTGGACAAGGGGAAAATCTGCAAATTCCACACGGACAGTTACCTATGGCTGGAATTGAACCCAGGTTCCATGAGGCAGTAGTGCTAACTGCTGAGCAACAGTGCCGCAAATATAGAGTATTGATGATCCCACAAGAGATTCCTGTTCAAGATATGGTACTCGCAGTCACCCCTGTGGAGCTAGAGCTCAGTTCTAGTTACCATGTCACCATTCTGACCATAATCTTCTGGTTTCACACATGAGACCATCCTTTGTAACCAGTGCTGAAACAAGAAACAGATATCATCAGATTTAATGTTGGGAAAAGGGAATAATTACAAGCCTGCACTGGACCTTTCCAGTCGAGTGTTTCTGTACATATCACGATTTGAAGGTGCCGGTGTTGGACTGGGGTGAACAAAGTTAAAAATCATACAACACCAGGTATAGTCCAACAGGTTTATTTGGAGGCACTAGTTTTTGAAGCACTGCTCCTTTATCAGGTGGTTATCAACTTAATGAAGAAGCTGCGCTCCGAAAGCTAGTGCCTCCAAATAAACCTTTTGGACTAAACTTCGTGTTGTGTGGTTTTAATTTTGTACATACCACAGTAGGGAAGCTTAGATTTGTAGTGAGAAAATAAGCTCTCAATTTATCATTTTGAGGGATATATGGCAAAACATATTAAGATAAACTATAAACATTTTGCTGGACAGCACATTTCAACAGTAACTATCATATGATAATTTGAATTGATAATATCTCTCCTCACCATCGTTAAACACCTGAGAACACATTGCAAATCTGAACGTGTGTGGGCAAACTGCATTTAATGTTTCACAGATTACTTCTTGACTTGTTGTTATGTAGGCAAATGAGAGGAAAGAAGATTAGCAGGTTGGAGGACATGAGAGGTTTTGTTTTAAGGAAAATTTCAAAGAGTACAAATGAATTTGTGAGACAAGCAATACAGATGCAAATCTGAACCATTTTGCATTTCAAAATCAATGATTTTCTTAACCCTACAGGTCAAATACTGCTTGAAAAATAATGTTTTAATGTCTGTTATAAGCATGAATCTGTCAGATATTTCAGGGGATTAAATGATACAATGCGAGCTGGAGAATTTCCAGAACTCACTGATTATTGCTTTGCAGAACTGGCTACTCACTGGCAACTTTATATTTTTAAGAACTTGCAGGATTTGCAAAATAATTGCACAGTAAATTTACTCCAGTGCTTAGGCAGGTACTTATGACCAGGAAAAAGTAAAGTCACCATAGCCTCAGAGGACTGCTCTCTTATTGGAGAGAGATGACTGGTGGTGATTTGATCTAGGAGTCACCATATCACAGGCAAGGGAAAAGGTTGAGAAGGACAGTCCTTCATGGGAACGTTAAAATCACATAAAACCAGGTAATAGTCCAACAGGTTTATAGGGAAATACAAGTTGGAAGCCCAACACCAGCACTTCCACATCGTGGGAACGTTAGACAGTGCAAGAATTGAATCCATGTTGTTGACCCCTTTCACTAGCTATCCAAACTTACCGACCCCCTTGTCACCATAACTATCTGTTTGAAAAATTGATAATTATTGATGTAATATGAATCATTGATCTCGGTAGGACAATTTGAACTCTTGGGTCTTATTCTTTCAGGTTGTGAGTTATTGTTAGAGATTTTTTTCAATGACCAATGTAATATTTTTCAAATACTTTTTCACAATTTTTATTCTCTCAAAATCAAATCTTTTGTTATTTCTTATATTGTACCCTATTATATTTGGAATTCGCCCCTTTTCCTTTTAGATTCCTGGCTGTTATTTCTCAAACATCAGATCTCATTGCTTGAGAAGATAGGCTGTTGTTCTTACCATTAACAAGTCCAAAGATGTGCAGGTTAGATGGATTGGCCATGCTAAATTGCCTGTAGTATCCAGGGATGCGCAAGCTAGATGGATTAGCCATGCAAAAATGCAGGGTTACAGGGATGGGGTCGGGGGGATCGGTTTGAACTTGATGGGCCGAATCGCCTGATTCCACAATGTAGGGATTCTCATTGTGTCTACTCTTTGAGAAGTGACTACATTACAAGATTTTAAGTTGGAAAGTACAGCAAAAAGTTGAGCTTAAAGTCTATTTTATGAGGTACCTCACTCCAGCAAGATCTGCCTCTTTAAAAGCTGATACTTTAATGGAAAAAATATAAGCCAGAATATTGCTGACTGGGTTCTTATTATGTCGTTAACTCCATTGCCCATGTGAAATGCTGACAAGTTTACTAAATCACCATAACACTTGCCCTTTATTGCTTTCTTTCACAGAACTAATAGCTGGTAGTTTTTCCCAGTGAATATTTGAACCATAAAACCATGTCTGTTGACATCATTATGTGATTGTCAACAATCCAAAATAGTTTATTTTAAGTTTATGTACAACACTGACAAAACACTGGCCATTTTGCACTAAATGCATGCTGGGACCAGTGTTCTCTCCATGCCGTGTGTGTGTGTGTGTGTGTGGTGCGGCTGCTCCTAGAGTCTACACCCATTGAACAATGCACTGAGACTGATTGAGGTATTGACTTCTGTTTACTGAAATCACTGCTGGGCATGAACCGCAGAGCTCTGTGTAGAAGAAAAAGAAATTAGAAGAATCACTGGCTGGGACTGCAAATGTTGAAAGTTATAAATTTACTCCACAGTTGCCAAAGGGGATTTAAGGATGGTGCATCACTTTTTTTGCTTTTCTGGGAGACATGCATAATCCGCCATGCTTTATACACACTTTGTGGGAAGGCAGTGAACAGAAAGTTCAGATTGCTCTGGGGACCTGGGTTCAAGTCCTGTTATGGTTTATGAAATTTGAATTAAGTTAATTAATCTGGAATAAAGGGTCTCTTGATGGTTATGATGCTATCAATATCTTTGTGAAGCCCCTACTGGTTCATTTGAGGAAAGTAAATCTGCTGTCCTTTAACAGACTCAAATGACTGTGCTCAGAAATTGTTAAACAGGATCCAATGAGTTTTAAATAATCACTACAAAGCCTAAGAAAGAACAAAGCCAGCTAAACCCCAAGCCCCATCACCCCATGCCATCCTCAATTGCTATCATAGGGGATTACCATAGAGCAGGTCCAACAACAAAAATACTCTGGCTTCTAAGCAGATCAGAGATTAGGAATGCTTCAGTGAGTAACTCATTTTCTGTCTCCTCAGTGTCTGCCCATTGTTGATGAGGCATAATCTAATAGAATACTCTCCTCACTTGCCTGGATGAGCCCAGCTCTAACAACACTCAAGAAGCTTGACACCATCTAGGACAAAGCAGCCCACTTAATTGGCACCACACCCATTAACATCTGTGCTCTCTACCATCAACGCTCATCCACAGTAGTGTGTACCATTTGTAAGATGCACTGTAACAATTTGCCAAGGCTTTTTCAACAGCACTATCCCAATCCACCATCTTCTTGTGTTCACTGATTATGTTCCCTTCGCTCAATAGAAAATGAATTTCTGTTTTGTGTTATTTAAATATTGTGCATCTTTATTGCTATTTATTGTTTGCATATTATGGTCAACTCAAATCCAAACAATTTTTTCTATTGGTGATTCATTACATCAGTTTACTATTTGGTTTATTATGTACTTGATGGTGGCTCTAAATGAATTATTGCTAGTTCATTTGATGTGTGCATCTTTACTGGATTCCCTTGCTTGTCTTCCAGTGAGACACGACATGGTATATGACTCATACTCAGCAAGTTTTTATTTCAGATGGAAGGCAATTTTGAATTCCTAACATGGAAATGAAGTTATTATTGACAATCTACAGCAGGAGCAGCCAATAAAGACAAAATAATCATTGAAATATTAAGTCAGCAAATTTAATATTTGAATCTGGAAAAACAATTTTAAACCAGTCAGCAACTAAATGGAATTAGTTCATGATTTTTACGGTATTAAGTTATTTCACAATAGACCATTGATTTGAGCCAGAAGAAAACACTTGAAGCATGCCAGCTATGATTTAAGTACCCTCCAGCAATATTCATTACTTTATGTCATTGTACAGTCTAACATATTTATGAACTAGAGTTGATCTCATTTGGAGCATTATTGTAACCTACAGTATTGCACCAGTGATGGAGATAGGTTTAGCTCAGTTGGCTGGACAGTTGGTTTGCAAAGCAGTGTTATGCCAATAGTCTGGGTTTAATACCCATGACTGGCTGAATTTACCGTGAAGAAATCTCCTTCTCAACCTTTCCCCTAGCCTGAGGTGTGGTGGCCCACAAGTTAAATCAACACCTATTGTCTGCCCTATGCACCGCTATGGTCTGGGAAGAATATGGCAACTTGATTGTGCCAATCTATGTCCTCAAGTTATGAAAATTGATACAAAATCAATATAAAAGCAGCAGGTTCAACCACCTTTGATGAAAGGTCATCAACTTAAAATGGGGAGAAAGTGAGGTCTGCAGATGCTGGAGATCAGAGCTGAAAATGTGTTGCTGGAACAGCGCAGCAGGTCAGGCAGCATCCAGGGAACAGGAGAATCGACGTTTCGGGCATAAGCCCTTCTTCAGGAATGAGGAAAGTGTGTCCAGCAGACTAAGATAAAAGGTAGGGAGGAGGGACTTGGGGGAGGGGGGTTGGAAATGCGATAGGTGGAAGGAGGTCAAGGTGAGGGTGATAGG
>NC_057739.1:9287259-9298123 GCF_004010195.1 Chiloscyllium plagiosum | reverse complement strand
AGGTCGGTGCGCCAAACTACTACCGCGCCTCCCTTTTCTGCTGGTTTGATAGTGAGGTTGGGGTTGCAACGGAGGGAGTGGAGGGCTGCGCGTTCCGAGGGTGAGAGGTTGGAGTGGGTGAGAGGTTAACTTAAAATGTTAACTCTGCTTTTCTCTCTCTCTCTCTCTCCATAGATGCTGACTGATTCACCAAGGATTTCATTTTTGCTTTCAATTTCAGAATCACCTGTTTCCTACTCCTTTCATTTTCTGCCCTATTTTTAAGAAACATCAGCTCATAATTCAGTCCATCACAATAGACCACAGATATGATGTTGCTGGCACATTCATAGAGGGGCATGGAACATTCATTTCACCATATTGAACACTGGCTTGCCATTACAAAATGTTGGTGTGTGTTCCTAGTGGAGTATAGTGTGTGTTGTATGAGTTAAGAGGCATTAAAGTGTGAATGAGAAAGCTCAATCCCAACTGATCATTCTTGTTTAACACTGGGGATCCTGGTGTGTCTATGGTCTAAATTGCTCACAGTCCTCCTATGTCCCTATTGCAATTGTCATGATTATAACGAAGTCAGCCAGGTGGACTTCACAGAATATGAATTCACTGATTGGGGAATACAAAAACCTTACAACAGTTGATAGATTGAGTTAAGGAATATCACGACCCCAAGCCTCCACTACTTCTGAGATGCTATCAGTTTTACTTGGCAATTCAAGAACTAGGAGAGTCCACATCAAGACTTGTGGCAAGGTTAAGGTCAATTTAGGTCTAGTGGAACTCTTTTGCTGGTTCAATCCTGAATGAGATGCTGAGAGACCATTTGGTATATGGGATCTAATAATGTAACCAGCCTACTAACTGAAGCCTAACTGGACTTCAGATAGTAAGTACAACTTGCTTTATCATTGGAAAATGTGGCAAATGAAGCATTTGAGTTGCAGGATATTTCAATAGAAGTGGACATCCTCACCAGTCCGACTGAACTGGGGAACACCACTTGGGCATAGCCTCACTCAGGACATATCCTGAACAGAGGGACCCGAGGTCAGCCCACAGCAAAACCCCAAAACAAAGCCAGGCCTCAGGCAAATAGTTAATATTTTCTTTAGGATCCGGGCCAGCAAGCATTGTAGTTGCTGCCGATATGTGGACTTGAGACAGCAAAAGAGTCCCAACAGACTTAACTTGAGTAAAATAACTGTTTGGCTGGTATGCAGGAGAGTACACACCCTGGAAAGCCCACCTGCATCAGTTAATTTACTTAGCAACATCCAAATCAGAACCGGTCAGAATAAACTTTGGGTTTAATGGTCGCCAGTTCTAATGGAGGTCAGTACTGATGCTGCTGTTTCAGGGATCACAAAACCAGTCTTCAACAAGATTCACTCTGGATTCCAGCTCTCAAGTTTATGTAAGACCTTGGCTAAACGGCGAACCCATACCAAGGAACCTTTACAGATCAACAGTACAACTTCAGCTCCAGTCTCTTATGAGAAGCAGCTGGTTTAGTTCCCACTAGTTGTCGTAAACGGCTCAGGCCCAAGCTTGATGGGGTGAAATTGTGAGAAACATTCACCTTGATTGGCTCAACATTTTTTGATGAGAAAATGGCTGCCTGAGTGGAGTCCTAATTAAATACCCGAAAGTCTTTCAGAAAGGTCCAGAGACATCAAAGAAGCCGAAGCCACCTTGCATGGTGACCAGGAAACAATTCCATGATTCTGCAGGGTCCACCCAGTGCCATTTTCTTTATGGGTAAAAGTAGAGTCAGAAATTGGAAGGCTGGAAAGTGAAGGAATCAACTAACCAGTCCATTTTGCAGAAAGGGAAGCACCAATAGTACTAATTGTAAAGTCCAAAAGATCGGTTCGACTTTGAGGGGATTTTAAACAAATCATAAACTGCTTTTCACAGCTGGATAAATACCCAATTACACACATACAGGATTTATATGCAAAGCTAACAGGGGTGGGGGGGAGTTGCGGGAGATGTTGTCCTTCACGAAGCTGGACATGAGCCATGTGTGTCTGCCGTTGAGTTGGATGAGGATTCCCAGAAGTATGCTACAATCAATAACCATAAGGATTTGTAGCAATATACAAGACTGCCATTTGGGGTATTGTCACCCTGTGCAATGTTTCAGCAGACAACAGAGAACATTTTAAAAGGTGTACCCCAGGTCACCATTTATCGAGATGACATGCTAATAACAGTAAAGATCAATAAGGAGCACTTGAAGAACTTCGATATAGTGCTGAGATATTTTTCCCAGGCAGGTGTTTGCCTGAGGAAGGAAACATGTGTGTTCCAGGCCCCTAAGTGACGTACTTGAGCTACAGAGTTGACAAGAGCAGGTTACACCCATCAGAAGGTAAAGTGAGGGTGATCAAAGGTGCACCGGGCTCTTATTTCTGTACTGGCGCTTAGGTCTTTCCTTGGGCTGGGGAATTATTACAGAAAGTTCATACATAACCTGGCCTCCACCCTAGCACCTATGCATCAACTTTTAGGGTCAGCCTCAGACATCATCCTGTAGCCAAGCAATAGCTTTCAGAGAAGTGAAGAAACAGCTACCATCCTCTTAGGTGTAGACACACTATGATCCCAAGCGAGATCTGATATTGACATGCTTTGCAACTCCATATGGCATTGGGGTAGTATTGGACCATAGGTGGCCAGACGGAGAGGAATGCCCAATGGTGGTTGCATCCAGGTCTTTGGCTAATGCAGAGCTTGACTACACCCAGCGAGAGAAGGAAGGTTTAACGATCATACTTGGAGTCAGGTAATTCCACCAATACCTTTTTGGATGTAAATTTGTAACAATAACAAAGGAATACTAGGCACAAGACTCCACTAACTGTGAGAAACATTTTACATCAGGGGACAAAATTGGTGTAGGAACCAGGAGAATGGCCCTGCGTGGGTAAGAGGCATGGTCATCGTGAGGTCAGATCCATTACATATAACGTGCGGGTTGGTGTGACTGTCCTGAACAAGCATGTGGACCATATGTAAGCTGCAAACTCTCAAACAGTGTGGGAGCAAAATGTGCCTGACTCCTTGACATCCTTTCTGACTGTTCGGGAACTCGTGAGTTCTCATTCTCCATCAAGTATTGAAGAGAAGTCAGAACCTGAGATGGACACAGCGGATGTCGTCACCTTGGTGGCTTTGCCACGTGAAGAAGAGAATGAATTTCTTCTGGGATGCTCTGGTACAAGCGGCGAGCTCCTGTGTGTTAAACACAGGCTGTACCAGAAGCAGAGTGGGAGGAATCTGAGCCGTTGCTAAGACACCCCAGGAGGTGCTCCAAACAAAACTGGCCCATGTCCTCAGACTCAGAAGGGGAGGGATGTGGTGGTCAGCCCAGTGGACATCATAAAATAAGGGCTTCCTTAATGGGACTGTTAATCTGGTCCAATTAGGGAGCCCTGGGTGACAGATATAAACAGGAGCATTCCCTTCACTGTTTTGATCACACAGCACTGCCCTTTTATGTGAAGGGCAGTGTTTGTCACTGGCCACCCGGGTGTTTTCCTATCTTCCTGGTGGTGGAAATTGAATAAAGATTGGTGCACTTTGTGTCTTCCACTGTGTCTCACACCTGCACACACACACCATGGGTGCTGGGGATAAAATAAGCACTACCGCACTTAAGTGGTAGTGTGGGGGTTAAAAAAAAAAATAAAAAAAAATAAATAGGGATTCACACAGCAAGAGAAAAAAAAGTAAACACAGTCGCCCTTTGATGGGAAGGGCACTGCTTGTCACAGGCCACTTGGGTGTTTGCGCAAGGACTCTCCTTGAAGGAAAAAAGAAAAAAAAAATGAAATGTGAAGTCCCTCCAATTCTATTTTGATTTAGTCCCTACCCTCCCCTTCACTGTTTTGATCAAACAGCACTGCCCTCTGATGTAAAGGGCAGTGCTTGTCACTGGCCACCCGGGTGTTTTCCTATCTTCCTGGTGGTGGAAATTGAATAAAGATTGGTAGAAAAAAAAAGAAAAGAAAAAAAAAAAAACAGGAGCATCCCCTTCACTGTTTTGATCACACAGCACTGCCCTTTGATGTGAAGGGCAGTGTTTGTCACTGGCCACCCGGGTGTTTTCCTATCTTCCTGGTGGTGGAATTTGAATAAAGATTTGTGCACTTTGTGTCTTTCACTGTGTCTCACACCTGCACACACACACCATGGGTTCTGGGGAAAAAATAAGCACTACCACACTTAGGTGGTAGTGTGGGGGGTAATATTTTTTAAAAAAAGAAAAAAAATAAGAAAAAAATAAATAAACAGGAGCATCAGGGGTTCTGCTCACTCTGAGAGTTAGCCCTGAGGGAGCTGGATCAGTGTCAAGGATTCTGCACATGTAAATAAAGGGTGAGTTGGTGATGCTAGCTTCTATGTTGTTATATCTGTGGTGAATTGAAAACTGTTACATTGTGTTTTTTCGTGGTTAGCTGGGGGTCAGTGGGTAGCAGTCTCCCCTCTGTGTCTCAGTGTTCTGGGTTGAAATTCCACTCCAGAGATATGTTCACAAAAATGGAGGCTGCTTGTGCAGGGCAGTACTGCCAGAGGTCCTGTCTTTCAGATAAGATATTAAACTGAGGCCACGGCTTTCTGTCATATATGGACGTAAAACATCTCATGTCACTCATTCAACGAAGTTCAGGCAAACAAAAACAGAAATTGCAGGAGGAACTCAGCAGGCCTGGCAGTATCTATGGAGAGCCCTGAAGAAGGGCTTTTGCCCAAAATGTCGATTTTACTGCTCCTCGGATGCTGCCTGGATTGCTGTGCTTTTCCAGCACCACTCATTGTTTTTACCTGGTATCTATGGAGACAGAAAGCAAATCTAACTTTTCGAGTCCAATGACCCTTTTTCAGAACTGACAGCATCTGGGAAAGGAAAAGGTGGCATTCGTGCTGATGACGGAGATGAGGGGGGAGGTGGGGAGGAGTGAGGGGTGGGAGGTGGAGAGGGAGCCCTAAGAGAAAGAAGAAAGAGCAGGCAGACAAAGAGATTGTTTTTTTCCCTCCCATCCTAGTCTTCTTCTTTACATAATCTGTTCATTCTTCCCAAAGCTCATCACCCACTCGCGCCATCAGTGTAAATGCCACCTGTCTAAGGAAAGATTAAGTACCTGGCAACAAATCATCCTTTAGTTTTAAGGTGACAAGGGAGTTTATCTACCCCAATGCAATTTGGACTCCATGTTGTTGGTCAGGGTTGGGAAAATACCAAGGTTTCTGGACTTGGAGCTGGCGTCGTGTTACAAAAGAACTATTGTGAAACGGTAACATCCCCTCTCATCCTCAATCCAATTGATGGGAGGTCTGCCAAAATCATTATTTAATACGGTAGTATAATTCTTTCCTGTCAGGGACCCAGGTTCAATTCCAGCCTTGGGTGACTGTCTGTGTGGAGTTTGCACATTCTCCCCGAGTTTGCGTGGGTATTTCCTCTGGTGCTCTGGTTTCCTCCCACAGCCCAAAAATGTGCAGTTTAGGTGGATTGGCCCTGATAAATTGCCCAGAATGTCCGGGGATGTGCAGGCTGGGTAGGTTACCCATGGAAAGTTCAGGGTTATAGGTTTGGATAGGATGCTCTTCGAAGGGTCAGCGTGGACTCGATGGGCTGAACAGTTTGTTTCCACACTGTGGGGATTCTATGATTCTACATCACCAGGGAGTGCAAAGACATTGCGACAACTAGCCTGAGTTTAACCTGCATTGAAGGGCTACTTTATAAAATACATTTAGGGATATGCTCTCTTATCTATTTTGAAAGGTATTGTGACGCTTTGTATTGCCGTGAGCAGGTAGAACCAACTCTATCGCCAATGAGTTAAAAGGTAGCGTAGCTAGATTATTAGATATACACAGGCATCAGAAATATATGGCAGCGTTATAAACAGGATATGTATTCAGTGTGTTGCTCTGTCATCCCAACTATTCTGAATGAAAGGCAGATCTGAGCCTCATTAACATGCAGAAGAAATGCTACCAAAGTCTGTGCAGTGGAGGGATGTGGATTTGTCCCTGTGATCCTTTGATGTTACTGCACCTCTCATGACAGCTCCACAGGGAGGGAACAGCACTAACAGTGAGCTCTGTTTACAATTCTTCCAGCTCCAAATTCAGAGCAGTGTCAGCAGTGATTGAAATGCCAAGCCATCCATCACTTGCCACTTGTGAATGGCAATGAACCCCTGCCCTGAGAAAAATGTGGAACAACAAAACAATTAACACACTCGAGGAAGAAAATAATTAAATTATGTTTTAAAACACTGTTCTGCTGGAACAAGTCAATACGATCAAAGGAAACAAACAGAACAGAGGCTTTCATATAAACCCAAATGGTTCAATGGAGAAGTATAGTCTCTCAGTCCATCTGTACACTGGGAAGGAGTGAGTTGCATCTATATTAGATCTCTGTACTGTTTAAACAATCATCTCACACAACTTGGATATCACTGCAAATGTGAGGATGTAACACACACCGCTAATTGTGTTTAAAACAACATTGCACTGTGACGTGTCGGTGCACCACCAGCTTGTTAGGGAGGGAGTTGGAACACAGTGACATTGAAGAAACAGGGGTACATGTTGTAAATCTGGGCACATTCCATGTGACTTGGAACAGAAGCTGCAGGTGGGTAGTGTTCCAGTGCATCTGTTATTTTCCTTCCTCATGAAATGGAGTTTATACTTTTGGAAGTTGCCAGTGAAGAAGCATTAGTGAGCTGCTGCAGTGTATCGGATCAATGCTTTAGATGGAGGATGGGGTGTCACTCTGCTTTATCTGGACAGTGTCCAGTTTCTTATGTGTTGTGAGAGCTGAACCCATCCAGGTAAGTGGGGATTATTCCATCACATTTGCACAGTTTGGATGGTTGACAGGCTTTGGGGAGTCAGGATATAAGTCACTTGCCTGAGAAGATCTAACCGTTGACCTGCTCTTGGTAACCAGTCTATGTACGTGGCTGATCCAGCAAAGGTTCTTGTCAATGTCAAGCCCCAGAATAATGGTCAGGCCATGTCATGTCAAGAAGAGGTATGTTGATTCTCCTTTGTTGGAGATGGTCATTGCCTGGCACCTGCAGTGTTCGTTGCCACCTATGAGCCCAAAGTTGAATGCGCGATACATGCAAACACAGGCTACATCATTATCTGAGGATTGTAAAAGGAGCTGAGTACTACATAATCATCATGAACATCTCCACTTCTCATTTAATAGGAAAGGTCATTGATGAAGCTGCTGAAAGTGATTGAGCTTTGAGTACTGCTGTGAGAAATACCTACAGCGATATCCTAGGGCTGACCCTGACTGTCGAAGCAATGCATTGCCTGATATCCTGACTGCTTCAGACTTGAAAAATAAACAGAAAGTAGGTTAACCCTTGATTAGGTGAAATACGCTCACTATTGCCTGGAAAGGAAGAGCTGATAAAGTTCCTGGCTTTAAAACAATATGTCTTCTACCCCTAGAGGGAAGTGACCCAATGGTTTTATCACTGAACTGTTAATGTTTTAGGGACTTGGGTACCAAGCCCACCAGGGTAGATGGAGGAATTTGAACTGAGTAAAAGTCTGGAATTAAGAGTTTGATGAAGACTATGAATTAATTGTTGGGAAAAGCCCACTGGCTCACTAATGTCCTTTAGGGAAGGAAACTGTCACCCCTACCTGGTCTGGCTGACATGTCACCCACAACAATGTGTTTGACTCTTAATTGCCTTTGAAATGAACTAGACAGCCACTCCACTGAAGGGAAAATGGGATGGGCTACATTAAGGTATCTAAGGATAAATCCAAATTGTAATCCTTTCTTCCGGAATTTAACAAAACATCAGTATGCCTTGTGTTATTTACAACTTGCTCTATTTCAGGGGCAACACTAAGAAGACTGAATTACCACCCATCTCAAATTGTCCTGGAAAGATAGTGATATGAGTTCAGCTTAAATTTCTGGTCATAATTGTTTGGACAACTGAGAGGCACTGAAACTCTGTATTGTATTGACTAGAATCACATGTAGGTCAGACTGCTTCAGCATAGCATATTTCATTCTTTAGTGGTCATTCAACAGCACATCCTCAGTGGGTTAGAATTCTCTCCCCTTTGCAGAGCAGTGAGTCAATTCCTAATTTCTAACACATGCTGTCTTTGCGCACTTTCCTTTTGGAGTGTGGTATCAATTAACTTACTCCGAAAAGGAGATAAGATCAAAGTTTGTTTATATATACTTTCATGGGATATGTTCAAATTGAGTGCACAGCATCCATATCCAAAATGTAACCATTAATCATTTCCTGCACAAACAAGCCTGCAAAATATTGATCTTTTGTCTTGGGAACTGAGCAGTGAGACAACACCTCAGAAAGATTTTCCATTATGTATGAAAGTTGGAGCACAGATACATATACTGCCACATTCTGACTGACACACAACATGACTGACACTTAATCAATACTAGTTGAGTGCAAGTAGAATTGTCCAGCAGGTTTGATACAAATTTAGTTGTGGCACTGCAGAGAGAAATGTCCATTGTTCTCGTTAATAAACTCATCTTTATATTCTGTTGTTCATCAATCTCCAAGTAAATATTTCATTACCTCCTATATTCTTCAGCCAATCCCTTCACTGATAAAGGAACTGTTCCGCAAGTTCTTTCACTTCACAAAACTTGATAACATATTTCCGTGCTCTTGCAAACTCATCTTTATTCAGCGGAATAAAGATAGTTCATAACACTCAGTTTGAGAGTGAGTGCCCAATCAAAAACTAAATCTAGAATAACATGTTTTGAGTTGACTTCTGAATTTTCAAGCTGAATCTGAATAATATTTGTGGGTGGTACGGTGGCACAGTGGTTAGCACTGCTGCCTCACAGCGCCAGAGACTCGGGTTCAATTACTGCCTCAGGCGACTGACTGTGTGGAGTTTGCACGTTGTCTGCGTGGGTTTCCTCTGGGTGCTCCGGTTTCCTCCCACAGTCCAAAGATGTGCAGGTCAGGTGAATTGGCCATGCTAAATTGCCCGTAGTGTTAGGTAAGGGGTAAATGTAGGGGTATGGGTGGGTTGCGGATCGGGTTGGGCTGAAGGGCCTGTTTCCACACTGTAATCTAATCTAATAATTATTTTTCCCACTTAAATCCAAAAAGTGCAAATGAGTATCCGTTCCATTAATCTTTGATGAGACCAGAAAAATAATTTTGCAGATACTGGGGATGTAAAATGAAAACAGAAATGCAGGAAAGGTCTGCTGGTCAGTCTGAAGATCTAGTTCCCAGGAGAAAGCTCTCAGCTTTGCGGTCGGTCAAAAGAATCACTCGGAATGCGGTCTGTTTAAAGCAAGGTTACCAGTTTAATAAAATAAGGTGGCCTGGCTCAGTTTTGTCCAGCAACACTGTGTTCCATGGAGAAATTGTGCAATTACAATTGAATAATAAGCAAATTTTGTATGTCTTTTTAAGCGACAGTACAGCCTTAATTACAAGGAGAGACCAACCAAACGTAATAAGGTGACATGATTGACAGCAGGTTAATCCAATGATATTTCCTTAAAAATGGTTTTATCTTACACACGTCATCATCTCATATTTGCAGTTCAAACGTAGTTTGAGTGGTCATAAAACATAGAACATAGAACAATACAGCACAGAACAGGCCCTTCAGCCACGATGTTGTGCCGAACATGTGTCCTAGCTTAAGCACCTATCCATGTACCTATCCAATTGCCGCTTAAAGGTCACCAATGATTCTGACTTCTGCCACTCCACAGGCAGCATATTCCATGCCCCCACCACTCTCTGGGTAAAGAACCTACCCCTGACATCCCCCCTATACCTTTCACCCTTCACCTTAAATTTATGTCCCCTTGAAACACTCTGTTGTACTCGGGGAAAAAGTCTCTGGCTGTCTACTCTATCTATTCCCCTGATCATCTTATAAACCTCTATCAAGTCACCCCTCATCCTTCGCCATTCCAATGAGAAAAGGCCTAGCACTCTCAACCTATCCTCGTACGACCTATTCTCCATTCCAGGCAACATCCTGGTAAATCTCCTCTGCACCCTCTCCAAAGCTTCCACATCTTTCCTAAAATGAGGTGACCAGAACTGCACACTGTACTCCAAATGTGGCCTTACCAAGGTCCTATACAGCTGCAAAATCACATCACGACTCTTGAATTCAATTCCTCTGCTAATGAACGCTAATACACTATAGGCCTTCTTACAAGCTCTATCCACCTGAGTGGCAACTTTCAAAGATCTATGAACGTAGACCCCAAGATCCCTCTGCTCCTCCACCTTACTAAGATCCCTTCCGTTAACCCTGTATTCCGCATTCTTATTTGTCCTTCCAAAATGGACAACCTCACACTTGACAGGGTTGAACTCCGTCTGCCACTCCTCAGCCCAGCTCTGCATCATATCTAAGTCCCTTTGCAGCCGACAACAGCTATTCATTATTCACAACTCCACCAATCTTCGTATCATCTGTAAATTTACTCACCCACCCTTCAACTCCCTCTTCCAAGTCATTAATAACAATTACAAACAGCAGAGGACCCAGAACTGATCCCTGCGGAACTCCACTTGTAACTGGGCTCCAGGCTGAATATTTACCATCTACCACCACTCTCTGACTTCGACTGGTTAGCCAGTTCTCTATCCAACCGGCCAAACTTCCCACCATCCCATGCCTCCTGACTTTCCGCATTAGCCTACCATGGGGAACCTTATGAAATACCTTACTAAAATCCATGTACATGACATCCACTGCTCTACCCTCATCCACATGCTTGGTCATCTCCTCAAAGAATTCAATAAGACTTGTAAGGCAAGACCGACCC
>NC_057739.1:9284964-9287228 GCF_004010195.1 Chiloscyllium plagiosum | reverse complement strand
CTTGCTTCCCACATAATCCTAGGATATATCCCGTCAGGCCCGGGGGACTTGTCTATCCTCAAGTTTTTCAAAATGCCCAACACATCTTCCTTCCTAACAAGTATCTCCTCTAGCTTACCAGTCCGTTTCATACTCTCCTCTTCAACAATACGGTCCCTCTCATATATAAATACTGAAGAAAAGTACTCATTCAAGACCTCTCCTATCTCTTCCGACTCAATACACAGTCTCCCACTACCGTCCTTGAACGGACCTACCCTCGTTCTCGTCATTCTCATGTTTCTTACATACTCATAAAAGGCCTTGGGGTTATCCTTGCTCCTACCCGCCAAAGACTTTTCATTGGTCAGTTTATGTCTTATGATTCATTTTATGAAGACTCCATTGTCTGCTTTATCTTCTAGTTCAGCTAACTCATCAGAAATGCAGGTTCACAGTGTCAAATCATAACTTGAAGTCATTTTGTCAGGTTATTTTAAATTCAAAAGCCATTTTGTGGTTAATAAAAGCCTACATATACTTGTTGCTCCTGACAACAGGCTAAAATCAGATTTTAAATCCTCAAGTCAGCATCTGTTAAGAGAACCAGGGAGAGAACCAGGCTTAATACTCAAGTCGACTAACTTCTTTCAGAATTGAAGAAATATAGAAATGTAAGGGTTTTTACACCAGAGAAAGTGGTCAAAGCCACATCTTTGAATAATTAAGTATCTTGTAATGCAACAGCCAAGGAGAATGGTAATGAGAATACAGAAGAACTAAACATCGTGTCCAGATGTGATAAGAATAATGAGATGAAATAAAGGATAAAGAAAGAAACAAGACAAAATCAGCAAAACTGAAGCAAAAAGAAAGATAAAGCAGACAGCACAAAATCTGCATACATTTGGAAAGGCAAGGACTGAATCAGGATAGTCAGTATGCCTTTGTGTGTGGGAAATCGTGTCTCACAAACTTGATTGAGGTTTTGAAGAAGTGACCAGAAGATAGATGAAGGCACAGTGGTAGACGTTATCTAAATGGACTTTAGTAAAGCCTTTAACAAAATTCCATATGGCAGATTGGTTAGTGAGGCTAGAGTTGATGTAAGTCAGGCAGCATCCAAGGAGCAGGAGACTCGATGTTTCGGGCATAAGCCCTTCATCAGGAATGTGGGAGGCAAGGGGATGAGAGATGAATGGGGTTTGGGGGTGGGGCTGGGAGGAAGGTAGGTGGGAAGGCAATAGGTGGATGCAGGTGGGGGGTAATTGTGATAGGACAGTTAGTAAGGTTATATCATATGGGATCCAGGGAGAGCTCGCCACCTGGATACAAAATTGGCTTGTTGGTAGGAGACAGAACATGCTGGCAAAGGGTTGTTGTTCAGACTGGAAGCCTGTGACCAATGGTGTGCCACAAGGATCTGTGCAGTGTCCACTGCAGTTCATTGTTTATGTAAACTTTTTGGATAAGAATATAGGAGGCACAATTAGTACATTTGCATATGCCACTAAAATTGGTGGTATAGTGAACAGCAAAGAAAATTTTCTAAGAATACAATGATATCCTGATCAATTGGGGGTCGATAGGCTGAGGAGTGGTAAATGGAATTTAATTTAGATAAATGCGAGGTATTCCATTTTGATAAGACAAACAGGGTTGGGCTTATACAGTCAATGGTAGGGCCTTGGGGAATATTGTTGATCAGAGAGACCTAGAGGTGTAGGTATAGAGTTTCTTGAAATTGGCATTGTAGGTAAACAGACTGATGAAGAAGGCATTTAGTACTCTTGCCTTCATTGGTCAAACCATTGATTGTATGAATTGGAATGTCACGATGTGGCTGTGTCAGACATTGGTCAGACCACTTTTGGAATAGTGCATACAATTCTGGTCACCCTGCTATAGATTAGATTAGATTCTAAAGGCAAGGTTACATTGATCATGGGAGACTTCAATATGCAGGTGGACTGGGTAAATAATGTTGCTAGTGGATCTAAAGAAAGGGAATTCATGGAATGCTTACAGGATGGCTTTTTGGAACAGCTTGTCATGGAGCCCACAAGAGAGCAGGCTATTCTGGACCTAGTGCTTTGCAATGAACCAGACTCTATAAAAGATCTTAAAGTAAGGGAACCCTTAGGAAGTAGCGACCATAATATGATAGAGTTCAGTCTGGAGTTTGAAAGGCAGAAGGCAAAATCGGATGTAATGGTGTTACAGTTGAATAAAGGTAATTATGAGAGCATGAGAGAGGAACTGACGAAAATAGACTGGAAGCAGAG
>NC_057739.1:9276046-9282881 GCF_004010195.1 Chiloscyllium plagiosum | reverse complement strand
TAAGACCGTAAGACATAGGAGTGGAAGTAAGGCCATTCGGCCCATCGTGTCCACTCCGCCATTCAATCATGGCTGATGCTAGGAAATTGTTTCAGTTAAACGAGGAGACTCGGACCCGTGGACACAGCCTTAGAATTAGAGGGGGTCATTTCAGAACAGAAATGCGGAGACATTTCTTCAGTCAGAGAGTGGTGGGCCTGTGGAATTCATTGCCACGGAGTGCAGTGGAAGCCGGGATGCTAAATGTCTTCAAGGCCGAGATTGATAGATTCTTGTTGTCTAGAGGAATTAAGGGCTACGGGGAGAACGCTGGTAAGTGGAGCTGAAATGCACATCAGCCATGATTGAATGGCGGAGTGGACCCGATGGGCCGAATGGCCTTACTTCCACTCCTATGTCTTATGGTCTTATGGCCTTATAGATTCCTGACATTGTGGAAACAGGCCCTTTGGCCGAACAAGTCCACACCGACCCTCCGAAGAGTAACCCACCCAGATCCATTTCCCTCTGACTAATGCACCTAACACTAAGGGCAATTTAGCATAGCTAATTCACCTGACATGCACATCTTTGGATGGTGGGAGGGAACCGGAGCACCCGGAGGAAACCAACACAGGAAGAGTAATATTCAACTGGAAAGAGTGCAGAAAAGATTGACAAAGATGTTGCCAGGACTGGAGGGTTTGAGTTGTAATGTGAGATTGGATAGGCTGGGACTTTTTTTTCTCTGGAACGTTGGAGGCTGAGGAGTTCTATAAAATAATGAGGTGCAGAGATAAAGTGAATGGCAAAAGTCTTTTCACCAGAGTAGGGGAGTTCAAAACTAGAGGGTATAGGTTTAAGGTGAGAGAGGAAAGATTCAAAAGGGACCTGAGGGGCAATTTTTTCAAGCAGAGAGTGATGTATGTATTGAACAGCCTGCCAGAGGAAGTGATAGAGGCTGCTACAATTACAACATTTAAAGGACATTTTGGATAGGGAGGATTTCCAGGGATCTGGGCCAAATGCAAGCAAATGGGAATAGTTCAGTTCGGGAAAATCTGGTTGGCATGAATGAGTAGGACAGATGTGTCTGTTCCTGTGCTGTATGATTCTGTGACTCTAAGATAAAGGCAGAGATTCCCTTGAGCAAACCTTCCTGTATTGTTGCTACTGCTTTACAGAGATTGATGAAAAATTCAAAACAATCGTAAGGAAAAATCTTTTTTACGCAACCAGCGGTCAGGATCTGGAATGTTGCACCTGAGAGGTGGGAACAGATTTGAATATGGCTTTTAAAATAAATCAGACAAGCAGACAGAAGGGAAAAATTCCTGATGAAGGGCTTATGCCTGAAACATTGACTCTCCTGCTCCTCAAATGTTACCTGACCAGTTGTGCTTTTCCAGCACCGCACTCTTGCCTCTGATTTCCAGCATCTGCAGTCCTCACTTTCTCTCAGAAAAGAAAAATAGGCAGAGCAACAGGCAGAGAGACAGCATGGACTAAATGGGCTGAACAGTCTCCTCTGTTACAACCATCCAGGTTTCGATGATCCTATGCTTCTTGTCATTGAACAATCACTTATCAACCTTCAACTTGAAGCTCCCAGAAATCAGCTTTACCGTAAGTAGTAATTAAACTGTAATCCAACATGAGCACAGTGAACAGTTCCTTTGATACAAAAGGCGATAAAATAAAACACTTTGCTAACTTCTGACAATAAACAATTGTATGAAATGCAAAAGCTTGAATCTATCAGTCAATATAGCAGGAAGAAGCAATAAATGAGATAATTCCACGTTATCCCTTTTGAAGACATAGCTGAGACTCAAGGAGTTTAAAAACTCAGACACAGTTAAATAAAACAATCAATCGTTTTAAGAATTTCATTTACAGGCTGAATCTGACACTGAGTGAAACAGGTTAGGCCAATCAAATTCATTGAGGTCAGATTTAATAGCTACAGCCCTGAAGGGACTTTATTCAGAAATGTTTCAACTAATTTCAGAATGCAGTAAAACAACACTTGCAGCAATGTTATCTTGATTCACAATCGAAACATTGTTGCAGAAGGATAAAGAATAATTTGGTTTTATAAAGCATATTTAATGGAAAAAAACTAAAGAAACTTCATATGAAGGTTATCAAATAAAACTTGATGCCAGTAAATGGGAGATATTATGACAAAGTTTGACCAAAGATGTAGACTGTAAGGTCTCCGAAATGGAGAAGATAGAGATATAGATGAGCGATTTATAGAGGGTTCAGAGCTTTAAGGCTTTGCTGAAGGTCTGATACCAACAGCAGTGATAATTAGGGCTATCTCAGAATTGGTGTATGGAGATTTCTGGGGGTTAAATGTCTGGTCAGGATTACAGAGATAGGGAGAGATGAAGTAATGGTGGATTTTGGAACCAAAGATAAAATTTTTAAAACTGACATATTGGCAAACCCCGAGCCAATGTACATTAGCAATCAAAAGGGTGACAGGTGAACAGAAATTGTTATGTTTTAGATTCCAAGCAACAGACTGACATCAAGTAAATGGAGGGTAGAAGATTGAAGTCTGAACGAGGGAATATTGGAATGATCTGGATGAAAGGTGATGAAGGATTAGATGAGCGACTTAACAGCAAATAAGCAGAAGTGGGACACATTTGGATGATGTTAGAGAGATGGAAATGGACAGCCAGTTTAATGGTGCTTGTGTGTGATTGAAGGTGCAGATTGAGTTCAAATATGACACCAGGGTTGTGAATAGTCCAGTTCAATCTCAGTTTCCAGAGAGAGAGGGATGGTGCTGGTGGCTTGTGAAACAAAGACAATGAGTTCAGTGTTCCTAATATCTGGTTTAAAGAACTTTCTGTACTCAATTTTAAACAAATAGTCTCATAATTTAAAGACTATGAAAGGATTGACAGAGATGACGGTGAGATAGAGCTGGTCATCATCAGCATATACATGGAAAATGTTATTGTTGTTTTGTATGCTATCACCAGGGCACAATAGACTTGTGTAATTTCCTAGTTAAACTAAGTAGGAAGAACCATGTTAAACATGGATATCCCAGCTTGACTTTTAGCTAACATGCTTGTATATTACAGCCTGTCTGTGTACTAACATGCCTGTATATCACAGCTTGTCTGTGTACTAACATGCCTGTGTATTACAGCTTGTGTGTGCTAACATGCTTGTATATTACAGCTTGTCTGTGTACTAACATGCCTGTATATCACAGTTTGTCTGTGTGCTAACATGAATGTGCATTATAGCTTGTCTGTGTGCTAACATGCCTGTATATTACAGCCTGTGTGTGTACTAACATGCCTATATATTGCAGCTTGTCTGTGTACTAACATACCTGCATATTACAGCTTGTGCATGTGCTAACATGCTTGTATATCACAGCTTATTTGTGTACTAACATGCCTGTATATTACACCTTGTGTGTGTGCTAATATGCCTGTATATTAAACCTTCTTTGTGTACTACCATGCCTGTATATCACAGCTTGTCTGTGTACTAACATCCTTGTACATTACAGCTTGTGTGTACTAACATGCTTGTATATCACAGCTTGTCTGTGTACTAAAATGCTTGTATATTACAGCTTGTGTGTACTAACATGCTTATATATCACAGCTTGTCTGTGTGCTAACATGCCTGTATATCACAGCTTTTCTGTGTGCTAACATGCCTGTATATTACGGCTTGTGTGTACTGACATGCTTGTATATTACAGCCTGTCTGTGTACTAACATGCTTGTATATCACAGCTTGTCTGTGTGCTAACATGCCTGTATATCACAGCTTTTCTGTGTGCTAGCTTGCCTGTATATCACAGCTTGCCTGTGTAATAACATTCTTGTATATCGCAGCTTGTCTGTGTACTAACGTGCTTGATTATCACAGCTTGTCTGTCTACTAGCATGCTTGTATATTACATCTTGTGTGTGCTAACATGCCTGTATATTACATCTTGTGTGTGTACTAACATGACTGTATATTACAGTTTGACTGTGTTCTAACACACTGCAAATACTAACATGAATTTGTACAAGTATCTTGCATCTCCCCACTTTACTGTGTACGAACACACTTGTATATGTGAATTTTCTTTCCCATTTCTACTTCTCCAGCTCCATGTCTGGCTTCTACTTTTTTTTAACAAGCTGATAATCTGTTGTCCATTTTCACCCAAATATGTGAGTCTTTCAGAAAAGTGCAAATCTAATAGGTAAATAGAGTGACTTATTTTGATGATGTGGTAATTTCATATCAGTCTAGGTTTAGCTCATTGATTGCTTCGTAAACTTGGTTCAAGTTGGTCAGGTGCACCTGCAGCCATCTGCCTCAATTTGTTTTTATTTTGAACCTGTTTTAGTTGATGAAAGGTCCAAGGAATTAAAATCAGCAATACATGTCCAAATTTGATCTTTTTTTTAACCAAAAATGTAATAATCTCTTGTTTGTTTTTATCTGGATTTCAAAAAATGGCTTTGAGTTTAGAAATAAGTGATCGAGCCACAGTGCAACCTTTGTACTGACCATAAATTGATGGCATGTTTGGAACATAGACATCAGATAGCACTTCCTTTTCTTTGAAGTAATCCTAGCATTTTTTAATTCTGATATGATAGGGAATGTCAGTAAATGAACCAAGGGAGTTATGAAAGCATGGGATGACAAATTGCTATTCCATCCATCAAACCAAATCCTCTGCAGATCAAGTACGCTTTTCATTATATTGTGCAGCAAATAGAGATAGCTAGTTAAATATACATCAATATTATTGTAAATATTGAATGATAATCAGAACTATGTTCTGGGCATCAAATTTGCTCCAAAGATTCTCCTAATCTTTGTTTACTTAAGACTACAAGTAAGTTATCACTTTCTTAAAATTAAAGTGGCCTGATACAAAACCTCTGTTAACTTCATTTGTATAGTGTTACAATTGTATACAGATGCCAGGCATTATCTGAGGTTTCAGTGGAGTCTTTACAAAGGGACACATTTGTAGACATATAATAAATTAGATTTGTCATTGTTAGGTTAAGAGGTGTATGCTTATGATCAGAATTGTGTCAATACATATTACTTATGACAAAGATTGTTTCCAGTTCTGATGAAACGTTCCAACATGAAATTTTGACTCCCCTTCTCCTCTGATGCTGCTTGACTTGTGCTTTTTCCAGCTCCACTCTTATCCACTCGGACTCTCCAGCATCTACAGTTGTCATTAGTTCTAGTTCTTTCATCAACTGCTTTTCTGGAATAGAATATTCTCAATCATATTATCAACATCCAATGTCGGCTGGTTAGAGTGAGGTGCAATATTTGACAAGTCAGGTATTGTGTGCAGGATTCCTATAGTTCTGCAGAATTACTGACATACATTGATGATGTAAGTATTTGGAAGATGTGTCATAGAGTCATAGAGATGCACAGCATGGAAACAGACCCTGCATTCCCACATGAGTTATTCTCTCGCCTTTGAAAGGTTTGAATGTTTCCCAGTCAAATTCTCAAAAATCTTTGCCACCATGTCGAAGATTTCTATATATTGCAAATGTACCAATTGCACAATAATGATTGGGAAAACCATAATATGTTTAGTCTATTTTTTGAAGATAAGCCTACATATCGACAATGGTAACTAGGAGACAATGTAGACAGACTTGCAAAGGACCTCTACTGTTCTTCATCCACAGAAGAATCCATACACTAAACAAACAGTTCTTCCTAGCTATATTGGAAATTAAAGACAGTAAGTACCAAACACTTTCATATAATTACCCCCACACTCTGGGTTCCTCAACTGTTCCAGAATCTTCCATCGGCCTCCGAAATCACTCGGGGTGCCATTAACCATGCGGTCGCTGCAGCGCCCACGGCAGCAATCGTCGCCGCGAACCATGAAGTCACTTCCGCCCCCACTGACCTTGCAGCCTCCGCGATCGCCGCCCAGACAACCGCCTAAACGATCGCAAGGAAGATCATCATCGACAGATTCGCGGTCTCCGTGGGGTCCACGGCTATCGGGAACAACACCGTTTCTGCCTTCGCCATAGCCACTTCCGCCCCCTGGGTTGCTGTTGCCGCAGCGACTTCTGTTCCCAGTGACATCACTCACCTGCACAACGACCATGCCGCATGCGTCTCCGCCCCCACGCCGATCTCCGTCACCACGCCTAACCCCGCCCCCACGCCTAACCCCACCCTGCCCCAATCTCCATCCCCGCCCCGATTCCCGCCCCCATGCCTAACCCTGCTCCCACTCCCAGCTCCAGCCCCACACCAGGTCCTAGCTCCCAGGTCCTAGCTCCCAGCCCTGCTGTATTTTCACCATCCCTCCAGAACTACCCCCCTCTGAGGATAAAAGATCAGTCCTCATCAGAGGCCTCACCTTCATCCCCCTACGCTCTCAGATTAACGAGTTCAACACGTGGAGTGACATCGAACAATTCTTCCGCCGCCTTCGCCTCCGCGCCTACTTCTTCAACCAGGATTCTCGCCCACCCTCTGACGACCCCTTCTCCCACCTCCAACACACCCCATCCACCTGGACACCGCGTGCTGGCCTCTTACCCGCCCTCAATCTCTTCATAGCCAACTGCCGCCGCGACATTAACCACCTCAACCTCTCCACCCCTCTCACCCACTCCAACCTCTCACCCTCACAACATGCAGGCCTTCACTTCCTCCGTTCCAACCCCAAATTCACCTGTACCCCCACACACATCATTTACTGCATCCGCTGCACCCGATGTGGCCTCCTCTATATTGGGGAGACAGGCCGCCTACTTGCGGAACATTTCAGAGAACACCTCTGGGATACCCGGACCAACCA
>NC_057739.1:9270804-9276011 GCF_004010195.1 Chiloscyllium plagiosum | reverse complement strand
TCAAGGTGAGGGTGATAGGCCGGAGTGAGGGTGGGGGCGCAGAGGTCAGGAAGAAGATTGCACTTTCCCCTCGAAGCTGCAATCTTCTTCCTAACCTCTCCGCCCCACCCTCACTCCGGCCTATCACCCTCACCTTGACCTCCTTCCACCTATCGCATTTCCAACGCCCCTCCCCCAAGTCCCTCCTCCCTACCTTTTATTTTTGCCTGCTTGGCACACTTTCCTCATTCCTGAAGAAGGGCTCATGCCTGAAACGTCGATTCTCCTGCTCCTTGGATGCTGCCTGACCTGCTGCGCTTTTCCAGCAACACATTTTCAGCAGCGACAATGCCGACATACCTGGCATGTTGCTGCATCCTATCTAAACAGTAATAAGATTGTACATCTTATCCTCCTCACGGTGAGTTGTGATAGATATCAATTTAAGACATCTCCCTTAAAGATACATGCACATTACATCACAATACTAAGTATGGACTTACAGTAACAGTTAAATGCTTTGAAAAGATTGTTACCTCTTTTGAATAAATATACTCAGATGGTTGGATGACCTTACTCATGTGTGCGCAAAGCAAACAAAACATCAAATTAAATATTTTTACAAAAATACAATATTTTAATAAAGATCATTACTGCATTATAGGTGCCCATCTTGAAATCAATAAATTCCGAATTCCTACGCTGATAGCTTTACTTGCTGTTCGTGGAGATGGACCCTGTGTGGTACTCAAAATTCACTCGAATATATACGTAGAAAAATGCATTAGAGTTTGGATGTTGATGATTAATATTACTAAGCTTTTTTCTGCTTATCATGACAAATGTATTGTAGCAGAGATATCTCCCGCTCGGACTGGACTGGTATCGAGAAGCTCTGTAACACATGACAGCTCTTCAAAACATTTATCACACAGGTCAGTGCACTCAATTTTTATTTTCCTTGAACTTTCCCAGAGGAACTGTGCAGAACACAACACTGCTTTCTAACATGTCATTATACCTCCCATTGATCTTCAGTTGTTACCTGTCATACTGAGTTTATCCAGAACCTTGCAAGCAAATGTTTCTGTTGCACAATGGCTTTGTCTACCAGGTAAAGATAAATTAGCTAAAGGGGCTCCAAAATCTTTAGCTTGTAAACTCAAATCAAACAGAACAGAATTTCAATCCACAGGATGGAGTGGAGCATTTGGCTCAACAAGCTATATAATCTTAAAGCCAACAGTTACTCTGAAAGTTAGCTTAGGGCAGCACAGCGGCTCAGTGGTTAGCACTGCTACCTCACAGCACCAAGGACCCAGGTTTGATTCCTGCCTCGGGTGACTGTCTGTGTGGAGTTTGCACATTCTCCCTGTGTCTCTGTTGGTTTCCTCCCACAAGCCAAAGATGAGTAGGTCAGGTGAATTGGCCATGCTAAATTGCGCACAGTGGTAAGTGCATTAGTCAGGGATAAATATGGGAATGGGTCTGGGTGGGTTACTCTTCGGAGGGTCGGTGTGGACTTGTTGGGCCGAAGGGCCAGTTTCCATACTGTAGGGAATCCAATCTTACCTGTGGCAATACTTTAACTACTCAAGTACTGAACACCATAGAAAGTATCCCAAAATATATCCCCAGTTTATGCTCTGCGCTTGGAGAATCGAGGGTATGGGGAAAAGTCTTCACAAAGCAAATATTGAAAATTTCTCTAACAAAATTGCAACTGGGGATCAACTGCATATTACAAAATAGAGAGTGTTCAGTGTTTTTCTTCTGTTGGGTAAGTATAACAAGGGATACAGAATAAATGTGAAATTGAGGTACAGATCATCCATGTTCCAACTGGATGTTAAAACTGTTGCAGTTCGAATCATACAGTCCCTATAATGTGAAAGCAGACTTTTTGGCCCATTGAGTCCATTCCAAACAGCATCCACCCTATCCTTGCATTTTCCATTGTTTATCCTGCAATCACAAAGCAATTTAGCATGGCCAATTGGCCTAACCTTTTGACTGTGGGAGGAAGCCAGAGCACCCAGGCACAGTGAAAATGTGCAAACTCCACATGGATGCCAGAATGGGTGGAATCAAACCCAGGTCCCTGACACTGTGAGGTAGCAGTGCTAACCACTGAGCCACCATGTCACCCAGATGGAGGTGCTGAGTGACCTATCCCTCTTCTGATTATCCTTACAGGATGGACACTGGTTGGATGCTGCAGAAGGAAAATAACACAGATAGTTTTCTACTTCCAACGGCTAACAGGTACATCCTGCTGAAAAATAATCACATGATTTAGCTGACGTCTTCCCCACGGTTAAAAACAGTGCCAACACTTACCGCATAATAACTTGCATTTACATATTACTTTGAATACGGTCTGAATCATCCAGTTGTTAGATGCATGTCAGGATCCCACAAAGGGTTCCGACACACTGATCAGATGGTCATTGCCATGGAAACTTAAACTTCTCATCGTTCATCACCTGATGTCTGAAATCTTCTGAAAAATATCTGCAACTCTAAGTTAGGATCAGAAACTTCATAGGATTGTGTCCTACATACCTTAACAGTTAGCCAGAAAAGGATTTGAGTTAAACCTACTCTAACTCTAGCAAGCTAATGCTTACATTCATGCACAAAACCATACACACACACACACACTCAGTAGCACTAACACATACGTGATAAAGGGCTAATACCCAAAACGTTGACTCTCCTGCTCCTCGGATGCAGCTTGACCTGCTGTGTGTTTTCCAGTGCCATACTTTTCGACTCCAACATATACAAATAAAAATAGACACACAAAAGCTTTATAAGCCAATGCATTATTTCTCCTGTATTGTATTGATCACTTTAAATTACGTGGTTGTATTTTCTTTACCTTAATGAATGTAGACTGGTTGTGGGATAGTACTCTTGCTGAGTTTGTTTCAGGGTGCTGGGATGGAAGATCAGACAGGGTCAGTATCCTGGCCAAAGAATTGCATTGTGTGCTTGAAAAAGGGAAGGCAGGATGGGAAAATATTGGTCATAACACAGATTTGCTAAAGTCAGCAAAATGGTTCTTAAACTGTGCTGGACCTAAAGAAAATGGCATTGTTTCATCATTCAAACTTTGGAGACTGATAAGTGAGTGGGAGGTAATGCCCCAGGCTGCTTGCATTTATTCAAACCTGGCATCCAAAATGGGCCAGAGAAAATGCATCATGCAGTAACATAGCATAACATAACATAACATCTAACCTAAGAGTGCCTTATTAAAAACCAACCGAATGGGCCAAAAACAGGTATTACATTAAAGGGCACACAGATAGATAGAACTAGGAACAGGCATAAAAAAAACATTTGAAAATTACTCAGGTTGACAGCTTGAGAGAAATGCCAGCTTGTGGGCTTCTAAGAACCCAATGTCATTGTGAGTATATCCTATCACTCAGTAGTTTTGTAAGGGGATACCACTTTTAGTGCATGGTATCCAGTTTAATGAACAAGATTAATATTAGAGCCAGAATCTTTAGAAGAAGCATGGGGAGTTGATGATCCTGATTAATCATAGTGATGACTCCATCCAATCACTCACACAGACCTCTTGACTGTTTCCCAATGTCCAAGTGCCCCCACAAATGCTGGACATCTGGCCCCACCACAAACACCATCACCACTCACCCTGCCCCAGCCACCCAAACTAACCCTGCCACCCTGATATCTCAGTAATCTGAACTTTCCTGACTCAACTATCTGAAGGCCACTTCCAGAAGTTCTGATCCATTCTGCCCCCTCACCAAGTCATGTACCACTTTGCCCCCGCACCTAATTATCTTCTTGGTGTATGCAGTTTTCGGAGAGTCTCTGGTTATTTAAAAAGTGTTCATTTATTGAAATACAGCAACTCAAGCTGTGAGCAGGATGAATGGCTTATCTAGAGATTTGGTGAGCCTTATTTGAGCAGATCGATGACTCAGTGGTTAACACTGTTGTCTCCAGCTCTATTTCCCTTTAAAAGTATAATGATTTAAAGTACTTTTACTTCAAACATAGCTAAGCTTGGTAATATCAAAATGAGACACCTTAACATAGTTACAAAGAATCCCTTGTCTGTTGTTTTTAAATGGGGGAGTTACTCCCTTGTCTAATATAAACACTCTAATAACTCTGTTCAAAGAGCAGGATTTCATTTTACAATTAAGGTAGATAATTGAAGGAAAATTGAATAAAGAAATATGTGAACAGGGTGGGCACAAGGGAACAGAATAACTGCTTCTGTAGAGAACAAGCATTTATATGGATGTGTTGGGCAATACAGTCTGTTTTCACTTTGTAATATACGTGCAAAGCTACATTACTTGATATTTTGAACAGCGTGCAGGACAGTGGCACAGTGGCTCAGTGGTTAGCACTGTTGCCTCACAGTACCAGGGAGTTGGGTTTGATTCCAGCCTCGGCGACTGTCTGTGTGGAGTTTGCACATTCACGCCATAATGTGTGGGTTTCCTCCCATAGTCCAAAGATGTATGGATTAGGTGGATTGTTTGTAGTAAGTTGCCAGTAGTGTCCAGGAATATGCAGGCTAGGTGGGTTAGCCATGTAAAATGGATAGGGTGGGTCTGGGTGTGCTGTTCTTTGGAGGATCAGCATGGACTTGATGGTCCAAATGGTCTGCTTCCACATTATAGGGATTCTATCAAAAATATATATTTTCACACAAGACACTAGCCCTTCACAACGCCATCCAAAGGCTTGGTGTCAGGTTCCAAATGTATCCTTTCGAATGCTGGGACCCTGGGAAGCACTGAGGGTCAGGGGAACTTGGTGTGCATGTCCACCGGTCCCTTAAGGTATTAGGGCAGGTAGACAAAGTTGTTAAGAAGGCCTTTACTTGCCTTAACTAGCTGAGGCATAGCAAGCAGGGGTGGTATACTGGAACAATATAACAGGGTTCAGATAGAGCAGTGGAGGGATACAGGATAGCCAGAAGGGACCTGAAGAAAGGGATTAGGAGAGCTCAGAGAGGGCATGAAAAATCTTTGGCAGATAGGATCAAGGATAACCCAAAGGCATTTTATGCGTATGTGAGAAACATGAGAATGACGAGAACAAGGGTAGGTCCGATCAAGGACAGTAGTGGGAGACTGTGTATTGAGTCAGAAGAGATAGGAGAGGTCTTGAATGAGTACTTTTCTTCAGTATTTACAAACGAGAGGGACCGTATTGTTGAAGAGGAGAGT
>NC_057739.1:9155035-9269769 GCF_004010195.1 Chiloscyllium plagiosum | reverse complement strand
TATAAGATGATCAGGGGAATAGATAGAGTAGACAGTCAGAGACTTTTTCCCCGGGTACAACAGAGTGTTTCAAGGGGACATAAATTTAAGGTGAAGGGTGGAAAGTATAGGGGGTGTCAGGTGTGAGTGGTGGGGGCATGGAATGCGCTGCTGTGGGAGTGGTAGAATCAGAATCATTGGTGACCTTGAAGCGGCAGTTGGATAGGTACATGGATAGGTGCTTAAGCTAGGACAAATGTTCGGCACAACATCGTGGGCCGAAGGGCCTGCTCTGTGCTGTATTGTTCTATGTTCTATGTTCTATGTTGATTAAACTAAGCTGGAGTATTGTATGCAACTCTGGAATCCACATTCCAGGAGGGATGTGATAGTACTAAAGAGGGTGAAGAGGAGATATTTTCCTGGATGTTATCTGAGCTGGAGAGTTTCAGTTTTGAAGAGAGATTGACAGACTGGGGCTGTTTTCTTTAAAGCAGAGGAGATTGAAAGGGGACATGATTGAGATATATAAAATTACGAGGTAAATATAGGACAGGCATGAAGAGACTTTTCCCCTTGATGGAGAGATCAATGACCAGTGACCATAGATTTAAAGTAGGGGGCACAATGTTTAGAGGAGATATGAGGAAAAATACTTTCACCCAGACAGTGCTGGGAATTTGGACCTTTACTGTGTGTAACGGTAGCAGAGACACAAACTCTCATAACATTTAATAAGTACCTTGAAGTGCAGTTGGGAAGACATTCATGGCTATGGGCCAAGTTCTGGAAATGGGGTTTAGAATAGTTAGGTGGTTGTTTTGGCCAGCATGGATTCAATGGGCCAAAGAGCCTTCTTCTGTGCTGTAGATCTCAAGCCTCTGGATCTCTCTACTGCTTTCTTGCTTCTTCCAATACATTTTCAACTCAGTCCTGGATGAGTCACACTTTCCTTTCAGTGATGTGGAGGAGTTGGTGTTGGACTGGGGTGGACAAAGTTAAAAATCACACAACACCAGGTTCTAGTCTAACAGGTTTGTTTGGAAGTACATGCTTTTAGAGCACAGTGCTCTAAAAACTAGTACTTCCAAATAAATCTGTTGGACTATAACCTGGTGTTGTGTGATTTTTAACTTTGTACACCCCAGTCCAACGCCAGTATCTCCAAGTAATGTTCAATATCACATTGTCCATGTTTAAAGATCTCATACATAGTTGCCAAATTTTTGTGGGGTCTCTGCTGTAAAGAATGCCCTGGAAATAAAGCCATATTATTCTCTATAAGTTGCCATACATGTTCAAATGATCAATTCAATCAGTAGGATGGTTACCCAGCCTGACTTTACCCTCTGGTTAAGATTGAAAAAACTTCCACCAGGTTTCATCAATGAACAAGAAAACAAAAACGTAACACAATAAACTTATCAACTAACATGTAAAAAATTTTATTATCAATTGCTTACATGCAAGCCTAAAGGTTTTCTTTCTAAACCTTTAAATCCAAGCATGCACATTTTTTTCACGAATTAGAAAAATAGGACAGACAAGATAATCAGTTTTGCAGAAATATTTGGGTAGAAAATATAGGTAAAAAGAAATTAAGTTTATGGATCAAAAGTTTAAACCACAGGGAGAATAAGGAAACCTTATCATAGTTTTTTTTTTAGCTTTAGGTGATGATATCATGTTGTTGTCAACTGCATGGATTCTCAGTTCAGTGGCTGGTCAGTTGTACCTAGGTCTTTTGCCTTGAGTTAGATGTTTCTTTTCTCAGAGTCTTTTACAGTTAGTGTTCTTCCACTTACAGAGTGCGAGGTAGAGTGAAGTCTAGCTTGGCTCAGCCCTTTGGAATTTCACATTTCTGTGTTCCTTTCTCTCAGTTCTTCTGCAAACTGCCACTTAGAACCAATCCAAAATCTTTGGCTGACAGTTTTTTGCTTCAATCCAAAGGCACCTGATGCCAGGTAATCTCTCAAAATGTCAATGGTAGTCATGATTTGGAGGTGCCGGTGTTGGACTGGGGTGGACAAAGTTAAAAATCACACAACACCAGGTTATAGTCCAACAAGTTTGTTTGGAAGCACTAGCTTTTGAGGCATCTAGTGCTTTCAAATAAACCTATTGGACTATAACCTGGTGTTGTGTGATTTTTAACTTCAAAATATTAGACTTCTCCAGAGGTTGTATGCTGTTATGGAACCAATGAGTGAAAGGTACACAGTTTTACCCTTACTTTAGATTACAATACAGTAACTGATTCATTCTCTGCAGCCAGTCAGTCCAAACTTCCATTTTACACTTTATATTTCTATTTTTAAACACGTGTACTCCTTACAGTGTAATGTCTATTTTTAATTATGTCCTAGAGAAGTGGTTTTGGATATTTCTTTCTACTTTACAGGAAATTGTTGCCGCTTTTGCAGAAAAAGGAAACAAAGATGATATTTTTAAAATTTGTACCCATGAAGTCCCAAATAGTGGCTTTGAAAAAAAATAAAAAGTTAAAAATCACACAACACCAGGTTATCGTCCAACAGGTTTAATTGTAAGCACACTAGCTTTCGGAGCGATACTCCTTCATCAGGTGATAGATGACTATCACCTGATGAAGGAGCGTCGCTCCGAAAGCTGGTGTGCTTCCAATTAAACCTGTTGGACTATAACCTGGTGTTGTGTGATTTTTAACTTTGTACACCCCAGTCCAACACCGGTATCTCCAAATCTTGAAAAAAATACACATACTTGTACTTTCTGTTTCAGACATTCGGATTCCATTACCCAAGGGAGGAAGGCAGTAGAAATGGCCAAAGAATCTAATAAACCTGAATGTGCAGAGTTCTGCCATTTTCTGGTCAATGGCCAGTCAAAATATTGACCTAACCAGGACCATCCAGGATTGAACATCCAGGACCATGAAGTGGCATCTGAAGACAGAAAGTTGTTGTCCTCAGGAAACAGGAAGGGGATAGTGATGAGTTCAGGCTTGAGGCACATGGCCAAGGATAGGTCATCACTGGTGACGGCATGTTTGGTGAATGGTAGGGGTTTGGTGGGTTTATCTTCAGTTGTCAGGGTAAGTACAATTGTAAATGGGGTTGGTAAGCGCAAACTTGGAGTACTCTGTGTAAATGCTGGTTCTCGTAAAGAAGTATACATTTATCTCAGAGCGCAACAATGGTTCACCAGACTGGCTCCTGAGAAGAAGACGTTGTCCTTTGAACTGAGAATAAATAAACTAGGGGTTTTGGAGAATGAGAGGAGATCTGATTGAAAAATATCAAGTGGTTAGCACTCCTGCCTCACAGCACCAGGGTCCTGAGTTCCATTCCAGCACCTGTTGACTGGCTGTATGGAGTTGGTGCATTCTTCCTGTATCTGTCTGGGTGCTCTGGTTTCCTCCCACAGTCCAAGGATATGCAGGTTAGGTGAACTAGCCACACTAAATTGCCCAGGGATGTGTAGGGGAATGGGTCTGAGTGGAATGCTCTTTGGAGGGCCAGTGTAGACTTGTTGGGCCAAATGTCCTGTTTCCACACTGTAGGGATTCTATGTTGAGAAAATGGTTCTCTTAGACAGGGAATCTGGAACATGGAGTCATAGTCTCAGAATCAGTGGCAAAAGTGAGGACTGCAGATGCTGGAAACCAGAGTCTAGATTAGAGTGGTGCTGGAAAAGCACAGCAGGTCAGGCAGCATCCGAGGAGCAGGAAGGGCTCCTGATGAAGGGCTTTTGCCCGAAACATCGATTTTCCTGCTCCTCAGATGCTGCCTGACCTGCTGTGCTTTTCCAGAACCACTCTAATCTAGACTCAGAATCAGTGGTCAGACCTTTAGGACTGAGGCAGATTGAAATTGCTTAACTTAAATGTTTGTGATGTTTTGGAATTATTTACTTCTACAACTGTGGATGCCCAGTCATTGGACATTTTCAAGCAAGTGATTGAGAGATTTTCAGGATTTAGGAACAGTGTGGGAAGATAGGGCGCAGATGGAAGATCTGCCAAAATTGTATGGAATGGTGATATAGGCTGGAACTGCCATGTGGCCTTTTCTGCTACTTCTTAAGTTCTTATAAGGGCAAGGCCATCTGAGCTGGTAGGAGTGGAGGGGATCACGATGCGGGAGAGACAAAGCAGACAGGACTAGTTGGTAGGAGTAAGGGAAGTGATCTTGAGCTTCTTTGACAACATACACCAAGTACTCCATCGCTTCCCAGACAATGATTTGCTGAAAAGCCACTCACTTTGTGTGGCCAATCATGTTCATTTCAGAAATAGGCAATACATCCATAAAAATGAAAACTGGTCCCCAATCTCGAGAGCTCAATCTAAGTGCATGAGCAGAATACGTCATAGTATCCCCACTGTGCAGAAAAGGGCCATTTGGCCCATTGAGTCTGCACTGACCCAGCGAAGAACTTTCCACCCAGACCCATTCTTGTATTGATCAAAGTTAAAAATCACACAAAAACCCTGTCCACTCCAGTCCAACACCGATGCCTCCACATCATGTATTTATCATTGGTATTCCTAGTCTGTTGATCACTGGATGCTACAGGATAGTTTCCCATGACCAATTCATCTAATCTGCATAACTTTGGACTGTGGGAAGAAACCAGAGCACCGAGATGAAACCCATACAGACATGAAGAGAATATACAAACTCCACACAGGCAGTCACCCAAGGGTGGAATCAAAGCAACAATGCTAACAACTGAGCCACAATGCCACCCCACTGCCTTGTGGAAACAATCTCAAACATGTCCGGTTGAGATCATGTTGTTCACTTTTAGCTCCCTTCCTGTTGTCCTACCCCATGGCTTGTGTTGATGGAATTTAATATCAAGGTTTTCGCATTTCCACTTCATGATCATCCATAATTCAGTTGGATAAGAGAATAGAACTCTCACTTCTTTGCCTTAACAACATTGTTCAGCCTCTCTACTCAGTCAGAGTAACCATATCCATTCAGATCCAGTGGAACCAGATATCCCAATCAGTTGGGGCTGAAAATGAACCCAGTTTTCCAGTATTGGCCGATATTAAAATATTAGATTTCCACCTATTTTTCCATGACAATTCCAAGCTGAATGAAGCAGTAAAGTCAGCTTGAGGTTATTTCATAATTCATAGCAATAAAATGGAACAGAATTATTATGTTATTGAAACCCTGGTTGAAATTTATGACCTCGTCTCAAAAGGCAGACCAGTTAAAATGCTGAGTCATCATTTTGCTCTTTTTAAAGTTTATTTATTCTGTAAGATAGTCATGAAATTATGACTGTGGAAATTGCTGAATTTTCCAAGGGATGCATTTGCAAAGGAACATGAAGGTTTAGTGATCCAATCCTCTTCATCAGCCTAGAGGGAAGTGACATTTATCAATTTTCTTCCTACTGATTCTTAAATTGTGGCAATAAACTTTAATCATAGCTGTAGAGTAAATTTTCCAATCACAGGCACACAGATAGCTCCTCTGGGTAATATGAAACAGCAAAGGCATTGCACTTTAATCTGTTTAGCACCATGAATGTTAACGCTGCTCTGCACTAGTACAGAGTTTGCTCTAAAGCTGGACAAACAGTAGATCAGGCTGATATACAGAGCTGCTTTCACGTTTTGTTGCTTAGCTGTTGGGATTGCAATGAAGTTGCTGTGACCTACAGAAAAAGGGCCAACTAGAAAAAAAACATGGTATAATGCTTCATGTGTTCCTCTTACATTGAGCCATTTGTTGTCTCCATTTCACATCAGGAGGTGGGTATTGTTTGTCATGCACAAAACCATGATGAACATCCGTCACCTATGAGTGCATAGAGCAACATAGAATAGACCAAAATGGCACAGGAAGGTCAGGGGAGCTATAATTTTTAATTAGGACCAAAATTTAAAATTGACATTTTTCAAGTCTTAAGATTGTGAGAGTTACATCATGGGAAGAAAAGGATTTGTGTGGCTTTGGGAAGGATTATACTCAGCCTTTGGGAGTTGGTTTGAGGACAAGGGAAAGCAGGTCGAAAATTGCATCAGGCTAGTTTGTTCCTGGCTCGCACTGCTTTTGCTGAGGAGCTAACTGGGACTAATGTCGATGACCTACCTGGCAGAGGTGGATATTTAAATCCATTAATGGCAATCCTCCATGGATTTGCAATATCCCCAAAGGCCCCTTGATGTGTTAGTACACATCAGCTACAAAGACAAGACAGGAAGTCAGAGCAGTAAGAGAGTTCAAAACTTTCTAATTACTTTTAGTGAAACCTGGCAAGGCTGGTGCTTTCCAGAGGCAGAGACTTGGCTTTCTATAAAGAGATTCTGAAGTTTCAGCAAGTGGCGCAGTGGCAGCTGCCCTTTTCTGTTACATGGATCCATTACATCACTCAAGTGAGGTGATGGCCTAGTGGTACTATTGGTGGACTGTTGACCAGACAACACCTGGGGTTGAATCCTGCCATGGCAAATGGTGGAATTTTAATTCAATTAAAATATCTGGAATTGGGAGTCTAATCATAACCATGAATCTATTGTCGATTGTCAGGAAAAACCCATCTGGGTTCACTAATGTCTTTTGGGGAAGAAAACTGCCTTCCTTACCTGTTCTGGTTGACATGTAACTCCAAATCCACAGCAATTTGTTTGACTCTTCACTGCTCCCTGAGTAATTAGGGATGGACTATAAATGTTGCCTGGTCAGCAATGTGCTCATCCCATTAATGAATAAAGAAAATACTCCCAGTCTGTTGCATCTTCTCAGTGGCACACTCAGTGTGGATATAGTGCAAGCATTGGATGCCCTATAACAATGCTGTGGAGGAAATCAATCTTCCACCTCCTCTGGCTGCACTGACCAGCACCTTAACCAGGTGCCAACCCAGCAGTGAGCTTTCATTGAGCCTCTCTGATGGATTGAAGTGAAAGATACATTGATTGTGCCAATCGGGTGAGAACCGTAAAATGGTTCTCATGGTCAAAAATATTCAACATCTGGAAAAGCATTTCCTTAAGCGAGTTAGGAAAGTGATTTCACACTTCTTTGGGAAAGTGTCAACATATTATTTTGGTGGCAAGTTAAGGGAATATGTTGATGTTCTTGGTAGCATAGCTATGCACAAATCAAATAACTTTTCTTCATTTGCTGTTGGTTTGTAACACCACAATGCAAGGGAAGCTCAAAGCTCAGCTGCTGACAATCGTCCTTGCAGTAATATCAGAGCTTAAAAGATGTAGGGTAATGGTTCAAAAATCTGACTTTCTCTGATTAGAAAAATCAAAAATGCTGAGCTTCCCCATGTACAAAAGCTACAAAATGAAACAATGATGTCCAGCAATTAGTAAGAAGGTTTTGTGTGTCACAACTCAAGATGAAAGACCATTGATAAAAGTTAGTATGGAGGTATCATAAGCGATTAAGAAGGTGAATGGGATTGGTCTCCCTTACATCAGGGAGACAGAACACTAACTCGTGGAGGATTTCAGGTAACATCTCTGGGGCACACACACCAAACAATCCCACCGCCCTGTGACCAACCACTTCAAACCACCCCCTTCTACTCTCCTATGGACATGCAAGTCCAGGGCCTCCTCCTATGCTAAATTCAAGCCACCCAACGCCTGGAGGAAGAATACCTCATCTTCTGCCTTGGGACTCTCCAACCACATGGCATCAATGTCGACTTCATAAGTTTACAATTCTCCCCTCCCCCTACTTCATCCTAGATCCAACCTTCCAACTCTGCGCCATCCTCTTGACCTGACTAACCTGTCCATCTTCCTTCCCACCAATCCACTCCACCCTCCCCGTCGAACTATCACCATCACCCTCCACCTGCATCCACCTATCGCCTTCTCAGCCCCCTTAACCCCTCCACATTCCTGATGAAGGGCTTTAGCCCGAAACATCGACTCTCCTGCTCCTCAAATGCTGCCTGACCTGCTGTGCTTTTCCAGTGCCACACTTTTCGATGCTGACTCTCCAGCATCTGCAGTCCTCACTTTCTCCTAATAGAATTCTATCCCTTATTATGAGCCCTATAATTGAACAAAAATATAAGGATATTATGCTACAGTTTTACAGTACATTGGTGAGATCTCATCTCAAATATTGTGTGTAGCTTTGGTTTCCTCATTCAAAGGAGAATATTGCATTGGAATCCGTTTCCATGGAGATTGAATACATTGATACCTGGAATGAGCATGTTTGTCTCTTGAGGAACTTGGGCTTGCTTTTACTAGAGTTTAGAAGAGTGAGAGGTGATTTAATTGAATGTTAAGAGGTCCTGGATGGTTTTGACCAGGTGGGAGTGAAAAGAAATTTGGTCAGTGGATGTTCACAAGAATGGTCCCAGAAATAAAAAGTTTAACATATGAGGAACATTTGAGGATTCTGGGTCTATACTCGATGGAGTTTAGAAGACTGAATGGCCTGGACAGAGTGGATGTTGGGAAGATGTTTCCATTGGTAGGAGACACTAGGAGCTGAGGGCACAGCCTTAGAGTAAAGGGAAGACCTTTTAGAACAGAGATATTTGTTCAGCCAGAGAGGGGCGAATCGATGGAACTCACTGTCACCGAAGGCTGTGGAGGCCAGGTCATTGAGTATATTTCACAGAATCCCTATAATATGGAAACAGGCCATTTGGCCCAACAAGTCCACACCGACCCTTTGAAAAGTAACCCACCCAGACCCATTCCCATACCCTATTACACTACATTAACCCTGACTAATGCACCTAACCCACACATCCCTGGGCAATTTAGCATGGCCAATTCACCTAACCTGCACATCTTTGGATTGTGAGAGAAAACTGAAGCACCCAAAGGAAACCCACGCAGACACAGGAGAATGTGCAAGCTCCACACAGACAGTCACCCAAGTTTCGAGTTGAACCCAGGTCTCTGGCGCTGGCAGTGCCAACCACTGAGCCACCTTGCCACCCATATATTTAATAGGTTCCTGATTGTCAAGAGGATCAAGGGAATTACAGGGAGAAAGTGGAAGAATTGGGTTGAGAAACTTATCAACCATGATCGAATGGCAGAGAAAACTCAGTGGGCTGAATGGCCTAATTTCTGCTCCTATGTCTTATGGTTTAAAAGGATGTTCCCTCTTGTGAGTAAGTCAAGAATTGAGGAATGTTCTATTAGCACATAAATAAGAGCAACCTTTCTGCCTTAGAGAGTTGGGTGACTTCGGAACTCTGCCTCAGAAGACAGGTATATGGGAATGTGGAATTCAGGGCACAGCCAATCAGCCATGCTCTTATTGAATGATGGAGCAGGCTTGAAGGGCCAAATACATTTATATGTTCATAATCCCCTGAAATCACAGATATAACTGGTGGGGCGGCACGGTGGCACAGTGGTTAGCACTGCTGCCTCACAGTGCCAGAGACCTGGGTTCAATTCCCGCCTCAGGCGACTAATTGTGTGGAGCTTGCACATTCTCCCCGTGTCTGCGTGGGTTTCCTCCGGGTGCTCCGGTTTCCTCCCACAGTCCAAAAATGTGCAGGTTAGGTGAATTTGCCATGCTAAATTGCCCGTAGTGTTAGGTAAGGGGTAAAATGTATGGGTGGGTTGCACTTCGGTGGGGCGGTGTGGACTTGTTGGGCCGAAGGGCCTGTTTCCACACTGTAAGTAATCTAATCTAAAAATAACTTTGGCAAAATTCTTAAGTATAACTTCAATGGCGACTTCTTCCTGCTGCTAATGTGCGATCTGAGCTTGTACATTCAGGTCATATTCCCTCCCTTTGCACTCCAGTATCTGACTTACCTACCTTTTACTGAGTACTGCCTAGCATATAGCACCCAATCATCACCACGACAGGCTTACTTCTTCAAAGCTGTTCATTACACTGCCAAACCGATCTTGGGTTAAAGTTGCTCTCTTTTAACTTTGTCATTTCCTGCCAAGCCCAAAGCTAACAACACAAAAAAACTGTAAAGCCTTGACATCAGGACTGATTCTTTTTATTTGTTGCAAGTGTAAAATACATTGAAAATTTTTTCTTTTAAATCTGTAACTAGTTTCAGTCGCAGTCCTCAAGTAGAATATCTGTTAACAGCATATACACTTGACAAACACTTTTGAAATTCAGAAGCTGTAAAAGCACTCATTATTGCTGACAACAAAAGGTGGACTTGGCAGTTCAGTGTCAAAATCTTTTGTGTTTAAATATTTAAATAAGTAACTGAGTTGTCGGTAGATCTGGTGGATGCATGATGTATTCACAAGCTTTACTTAAACTCAATGTTCACATCACCAGAGTCTATTCCTGGACCTCTAAGTGGAGACATTTCACTACCAGTTTTTAACTTCTTTAACCATGTTAACCGGTTTAACTCAAATCTGACATTCCCACCTGTAGCAATGTTAACTGGGAGTCAATCCCTGATTGAGATGGCAGACAACTGGAAACAAATGATATTTTCTCAAGTTCTCCCATTTATTTTCAAAATGAAGTTCAGCAAAAATATTACGAGAATAGTTGCATGTTCCCAGTGATATGGATTGTGTTTCAAACGCAAAGTGACCAAATATACAGACCACTTGAAACTGTTCCTTCATTTATTCATTCTTTAGATATGAGTATATTTGACAAGGCTATTATTATAACTCATTCCTTCATTGCCTTTAAAAAGATGGTGGTCAGCTGCTGTTTTCAATTGCTATAATCCTGTGGTGAATGTACTCCTACAGTGCTGTTAGACAGAATACAGCACCAATATATTTCCAAGTTGGCATGCTGGAGGGCAACTTGCCGGTCCACTGTGCACCTTCTGTCTTCATCTTAATGGGCAGTAGAGGAGTTGGGCTTGGAAGATGCTATCTAAGAAACCTGGTCAAGATGCTGCAGGGATCTGGTGGATGATATGTATTAAAGCGTGTTAATTGCAGGTTGGTTGAATAGCAAAAGGTGGTGGGCAGACATTTTCTTGTTAGAGAATGACACGGCCTAGCAATTCTGTAGCAGAAATTTCACTTGCCATTTATCGGCCCAGGCTCAGTTATAGTATACGTTGTTGTAAAATGATGTGATGTATTTTTAAGGGTTTACACCCTTATCTGAAGTTAATAATTATCCATTTCAATACAGGTGTGATGTAGTTTTCCCATGGCTCTACTAAGTTGACCACAGAAGCAGTCATGGTGAGGTGTTTTACATATCCTTCCATTAACATTGTAAGTATATGGTTTTATCTTCAAACACTTAAGCCAGATTACAGCCTAACACATCTTTACCATACAATTTGCATGTTTACATTAACATGGTGGCAGTTACATTCTGCTATTTTAGTTTGTGAAGATTTAAGTAGAAAGCAAACACTCTCAAACCTTTCACATGCAGAAGAGCAGTTGCATCAATTTACTTTATGTAAGTGATTATGCTGCACTGTAGGAATCCTACACACACACACTGTTCCTTTATTCTAGGATATTGTATATTGATCTGGTGCCTGCTAGCTGATCCAATGCAAGACTGTTGAAATTTTGGGAAACTTACTTAGTAGTTGGTAGACACTAACTAATTATGTGCTGGAACACAGATTAATTAACAGAACTACATTAATTAACAGAACCACATCATCTAGTTCGAAGTAAAACTCCAAATGGAGTGAGAAATCAAAGACTGTTGCTTAGTATATCTTCAAAAGATCAGGGAGAATTCAAACACTGCAGACTGGAGGAAGAAGAGTCCTTCTGGAATACATATTGGGATCTGAAAACAGGCTACAAAACAAAGACTTTTCTACTGCTTAAATTTTAACTTTATATTAAACAGTCAATTTATGCACCAAAGTGGGTGTTCACGGTGCAGACTGTCTTTAAAGATGATAACCCTGAGCTATCTGCGCCTGTGTGGTGCTGATTGAATCTTCTTCTTGAGTTAACATTTAAACAATTGTCAGTATTTTGATTTGCTGGAGGTCCTATTATGAGCAGGGTCTATTCTAATAGTATATTAGGGTGGCACATGTGGCACGGTGGCACAGTGGTTAGCACTGCTGCCTCACAGCGCCAGAGACCTGGGTTCAATTCCCGCCTCAGGCGACTAACTGTGTGGAGCTTGCACATTCTCCCCATGTCTGCGTGGGTTTCCTCCGGGTGCTCTGATTTCCTCCCACAGTCCAAAAATGTGCAGGTTAGGTGAATTGGCCATGCTAAGTTGCCCGTAGTGTTAGGTGAAGGGGTAAATGTAGGGGAATGGGTCTGGGTGGGTTGCTCTTCAGAGGGTCGGTGTGGACTTGTTGGGCCGAAGGGCCTGTTCCCACACTGTAAGTAATCTAATTGAATTACAGAATGTTTGAAAACTTGGCTCTGTTTATTAGTTCAGGAATAACTTATACATCAGTTCTCAACAGATATGGTAAATTATCCATCCCGTGGATGACTCTTCATCTTCATTTTTGTCAAATTGTTCCCACACCAATGTCAGCAAATAATCATTTTTTGTGTGGCACACAGAAGTGATTGTGACTGACTATATGCACACAAATGATTGTTTGCAAACATGGGAACAATTTAACAAAATTGAAAATGCAGTGCCATCCAACAGGGTGGATGATTTACCATATCTGTTAAAAACTGATATATAAGTTGTTCCTCAACTAATGGTCAATAACATGTTTTCAAACACTCTGATTTGGCACATGAGTGCATGATGCTCCACCTAGTGGTGGTGTTGGCCACAAACAGAACCCCCTAAAACTGGGAAACAGATGAACAGTGCCACCTTTACCATCAGGTTATAGTCCAACAGGTTTAACTGGAAGCACTAACTTTCAGAGTGCTGCTCCTTCATCAGGTGGTTGTGGAGCATAAGATCGTAAGACACAGAATTTATAGCAAACGTTTACAGTGTGATGCAACTGAAATGATATATTGATAAAGATCTGGATTGTTTGTTAAGTCTCTCATCTTTTAGAATGACCATGCTGGTTTCAGTTCTTTCATATGTAAAACCCAAAACATATTTAAAGTTACATTCTTAAGTGAACTTTAACAAAGATGCCATGTCAGCTCAGATAATGCATTGAAGCTGTGAGGTTAAAGTCTGTCTGTCTGTTTCCCAATGTTCAGACTGATGCTATTTCTAAAAAAAAAGGATTTACAGGATTTTATACTGAATCATGCAGTTTTTGAGCAAAATAAAATGCAATTCTGCAAGTACAAATTCACCCCACAAACTTATATGTACGCATGTGCATGTTGGGGGAGGGGGGCAGGCGGGGCAGTGTGAGTGTCTGTGAGAGAGTGTGTGGATGTATATGTGTGTGAGTGTAAATGGGTATAAGTCTGTGAGAGGCTGCGTGTGTGGAAGTGTATGTGTGAGCATATGGGTCTGTAAGAGTGTGTGTGCGCGTGCGCACTTACGCACAAGCGTGAGAGAGTGTGTTGTGCAGTGGAATCACCTGTAGTATGACATGAACACAAGGTCCTAGTTGAGGCCATCCCTGTGGGTAGCAAACTTGGCTGTCAGCCTCTGCTGAGCCAATTTGTGTTGTTGACGTCCTGAAGTCCAACTTGGAGGATGGTCACCCGAAGATCTGAGGCAGAATGTCCCAGACTGCTGAAGTGTTCTACGACTGGGAGGGAAAACTCCTGTCTGTTGGTTGTTGTGCGGTGTCCATTCATCCACTGCTGTAGTCTTTGCTCGATCTCACCAATGTACCATGCCTCAAGGCACCCTTGCCTGCAGTTTATGAGATAGACAATGTAGGCTGAGTCACATGAGTACCTACCGCGTGTCACACTTAGGTGACCACACTGCACCACACACACACACACACACCCACTCTTATACACAAGCTCTGTCTCATACGCTCCCACACACATACACACTCCCACACTCTCATTCACACATGCACCCCCTCACAAACTTATACCCCTTTATATTTACACACATACCCATTCTCTCTCACAAACACTCACACGCCCACACACACATCCACTTGCACGCACATACATGTAAGTTTGTGGAGTGAATTTGTACTTGCAGAATTACATTTTATTTTGTTCAAAAAGTACATGAATCTCAAACTTTGGGATAAGATTTGTAGCTTGGGTGCTCGTTGTTGTGGTTCTGTTCGCCGAATTTGTGTTGCAGACGTTTTGTCTCCTGTCTAGGTGATATGGAGCCTCCTGTGAAGCGCTACTGTGATGCTTCCTCCGGCATTTATAGTGGTTTGTCTCTGTCGCTTCCGGTTGTCAGTTCCAGCTGTCCACTGCAGTGGCCGGTATATTGGGTCCAGGTCGATGTGCTTATTGATTGAATCTGTGGATGAGTGCCATGCCTCTAGGAATTCCCTGGCTGTTCTCTGTTTGGCTTGTCCTATAATAGTAGTGTTGTTCCAGTCAAACTCATGTTGCTTGTCATCTGCATGTGTGGCTACTAAGGATAGCTGGTCGTGTCGTTTCGTAGCTCGTTGGTATTCATGGATGCGGATCATTAGCTGTCTTCCTGTTTGCCCTATGTAGTGTCTTGTGCAGTCCTTGCATGGTATTTTGTACACTACATTGGTTTTGCTCATGCTGGGTATCGGGTCCTTCATCCTGGTGAGTTGTTGTCTGAGAGTGGCTGTTGGTTTGTGTGCTGTTATGAGTCCTAGTAGTCGCAGTAGTCTGGCTGTCAGTTCAGAAATGTTCTTGATGTATAGTAGTGTGGCTAGTCCTTTGGGTTGTGGCATGTCCTCATTCTATTGTCTTTCCCTTAGGCATCTGTTGATGAAATTGCGGGAGTATCCGTTTTTGGCGAATACATTGTATAGGTGGAAAGAAAATATTGATGTGCCAGAATGTATTCTATTCGTACAAGGCACTTAGTTACCCCTGAGAAGGTGGTGGTGAGCTGCTTTCTTGAATCAGTGCGGTCTGGTTGATGCAGGGAGACCCAGAGTGCTGTCAGGGTGGGATTTTACTGCAAGGCATGTGACACATGCAGATACCAGAAGCTCCAGTTCAGGAAGCAACACAATGATAAACGAGAGGTGAGGTAGACATTGCTTCCAAATCAATCAATGGCAGACACCAGATAAAATAAGATCTATAAGATGTCTACGCAAGACACATAATCCAATAAAGATGACAAAGACACTGATACAAAGTGAGCATACATTTAGCAGAGTCAATGTCAATGAATGTGTTTTCACAATGGGACCAACAGAAGCCTTTTCCACCATCTGGCTGACATGTGTACAAATGCAGAGATAACATCACCCAAATGCCTAACCTGATGCTGGTGAAGATGTCAACACCCCACTACTTTATACACTGAAAGCTGTGTGCCCACAGAATTGATATGTGTTTGTTTAGTTAGCCACGGCTAAACTCATCAGATCCAATTGCTTGGAGATTCTGTCCTTGGGATTCACTGCATTAAAGTGTTGCTATAACAACTCACCCTGGTCACTCCAATTGCAGGGGGACATCTTCTTGATCACCACTTGAGTTTTCATCAAAACATGACAAAGAGACTGCTGTTGAACGCTTTGAGCTAACATTAGGATCAGACCACCAAACTCAACATCAAGATCATTATTCCACTGGCTGGAACTGGATGTGTTTACCAAATCTGAACATGTGAATTGCACCATACTGGGGAACCAATACAGAATGACTATTTAGGAGACAAGTATAGATAAGCTTTCCCTTTCAACACTTTTCAATACTGCTTTGTAACCATGTTGTTACCTTTACCTGCAATGAAATTTGCGCCTCATCAGGCAATACTTCTGTCAGCTCCTCTAACATAAGAACCTGCCATAAGGGACGTAAGGCTAAAAGATTTTATAGATATTTAATTCAGCTCATGGTGCGTACAAACATAATACAAGCACAGGCACTTTGGTGTCTATGCCAATACTAAAATATTTGGTTCTGAACAATAGCACACTTCTATCAGTGCCGCAGGATACAAGCAATCCCTATTAAGATGGAAATTGATATCTTTATACCCTTTAGTCACATGGTGATGATTCCTTGAGCACATCTCTTAGAAGTCTTGAGTGAAATAAAAGGAAAAAGATTAAATCTGCCTATTACTGCAAAGGATAACAAAATACTTGACCTTAACGTAGAACAAAATGCCAAGTACAGTCATTACTGATGGCCCATGTAATCCAGCAGAAATCATTAGCATTTGACCAAAAGCAAAACCTTATCAAGTATGGACCGAAAGTGGTTCAACAGTGTGACAAAACAGTGTGCCACGTTAGAACACGCTATAACCAGAAACAATGTGTAATTCCTTTTATGAATTGCACACAGTCTAAAACACAACCCAAATGCATCACACCTGCCAACCATCAGGCATTCTGAAAACATACAACAGTCTCCAGCTCAGATCACCATTATTAAATCTGGAGAGAGAGAAAAAAAACAATTGCTTATGTTTCAGAGACTTGTAAATTTATTGCTTTGTATCAGGGTATATTCAAACACTGTAGCCCAAATCACCTTTGCAGCAATTTACCATGAAAGTTGTGCGAAAGGACCCTCAGAGATCTCGATGCAATGACTGTTTGGGAATTGCTTGGGAAGTTTAAATTTCCAACGGGCTCTTTCTCTGGAAACCAACCAAAAATTTCTACAACTCTGATTAAGAGTCAGGGATAGAGGATTTCAACTCACTTACCTGAACAGTGACTTAGAGAAAAAAAACTGTTAAAACCTACTTTAACCCTTGGGGAACTATCAAACGTATCCCTACCTCGTCATTTCACCAATGACATCCTGCCCAACTCATCTCTTACAATGAATCCCAACCCATTACTCACTTATCTGTGACACTATCCCCTCACTCATCCACCTGCCACCCTGCGCCCTCACACTGCTTCAGAATAACCGGATTCAAAACATTAACTCTGTTTTCTCTCCACAGATGTTGCCAGATCTGTTGAGTTTCTCCTGCAATTTCTGTTTTTCCTTAATATACAGGATTGCTTTAAAAGTAAACACAATGTCTGAAGTTGATCAAGTAAGTATATCAGGTCTTCATAGGTCCTATAGTAGGTAATGTTATAAATCACCAACTCTGAAAGATAGTAGGGATACTTTTGAAAATATTTTAAAGAATTATTTCAATCTCAGAATGAAAAGATATTTGAAAAATTAAGATTTAGCAGAAGAGTTCAGCTTCCAGGGGAATCAGTCGATAATTTGACTGATGGCCCTTACTGACTAAGTTGAAAACTGTGGCTGCAGAGTTTGAAATCAGAATTTTTAAGAGATAGTCTTTGTTACAAAGGTTGTTGAGTTTTGTCAGATTTCTTTGACAGTCAAAGGAAGATTGAACTTTGGAGAAAGTTATTCAGGTCATGCCAGAAGCAGAAAGATTCACACTCAGATCCTTAGAGACGGTCAATCTCAAGTCAAGAACAGGAGCCATTCGCCATGTAAAGCATGATAAAGACACGCAAAAGACACATGACATGCAACAATCCCCCTCATTATTTGTTTTGACTATGTGAACTTCTGAAATCTGCACTTGACACTGGATTCTGAAAATGAAAGCCCATGCATCAATGTTGTTAAACATTGGAAGGAACTTCAATGTCAATCCAAGGCAGAGAGTAAACCAAATAGCAGATATCAAGGGTCAGTGTCAGTGCTGTGAGAGCAATAAAGGCCAACAGAGACAGGCAATTCCCAGGTTTGGCAGAGGAATGTTATATGTAGGTCTCAAAGAGATGCAAGTGAATATTCAAGTACCTGGATAAATATCAATTTTGTGGGCTTCCTAGTTTAAGATTGCTGTTTGAATTAAGCAGAGTTTGAAATTTGGGGTGGAAATCAGCAAGTTCTGAATAGACCATGTAAGCACTTTATGCATTGCTTACAAAGAGACATGCCAGGTCAGTATAATCGCATCATGAGCTATTAAATGGAGGTGTTTCTAAGCCAGTGACAGCATAATCCTTTAATTAAATTTCTTTAAACCCTCAATTATCCCACTGTGGGTGTTTAAGAACACAAGGAGTAGTCATTATTTGATGCAATTGATCAAAGTACACACAATTACACACAAAGTCAAATTATGGACCTGTGCAGAGTCACACATAATGTATTTTGTTTCATGTAAAGAACTGCCAAGATAAACACCAAATCTCTTCGGTCAACGTTTGACATGCTATGCCTGTCATGCAATACGTATAACATTAATTTTGTGGTTTGAAAAGTTAAAAGTTCTAAGATAATGACTTACATCTGATATGGAAACTAAATACAGAAATAGCACAACATCTGTGGGGGAATTCCCTGCTCCCAGCATAATATCCAGTGCTGTGATATAAGTGTGTGCCCACATCCTTTATTCCTCTCCACTACAGCTGGAGATTTCACTTTTCTCAGCTAAAGTGAAGAAAATTACTCATCTATAAGAAATATCGAGCTCCATGGAGCACAGAAACATCCTCTACATCTTAGCAGATATTTATTCTTCAAGCGATGTCTCAGAATTAGATTATCTGCTCATTAATCACCTCGTATTTTGTGGGATCTTGCTGTGCATCATTCAGCCCAATTCAGCAATTCCTAGGAAGAGCTGCTAGATACTTTCCTGTTATTCCCATTCCCCTATTATTTGCATTGACTGAACGTTGGATTTATTTACAGAACTGGGCAGCACATATTTCTCCTTTTTAAGCATATTCTGAAAATTACTAATGAATATTTGGAATTAAGAGTCCAGTGACGAGCATGAATCTCATTGTCAATTGTCAGGTAAACCTCACCTGGTTCATTAATCCTCTTTAGGGAAGGAAACTACATCCTTATCTGGTCAGGTTTACATGTGATACCACACCCACAGCAATGAGGTTGACTCTTAACTGCTCTCTGGGTAATTAGGGATTGGTAATAAACGCTGACCTAACTAGCAATGTCCTCATTTGTTTTCACTACTTTTTTCAAGCAGCACAATCCACATCATATCAACATGCCATGTTAAAAAAAATGTAATATGTTGCTACCTGCCCCACCATCACTCCCACATCACCAGACATTTTGTCTTACATTTTGGTTGACATTCCTACTTGCAAAAACCACTCAGTTTTCACCAATTTATTTTTATTTACTGAGGGAGCATTGAGTAAAATACTGAGTGATGTACGTCAAGATGCTCATGTTACTGACCTCAGTTGTTTTCACTACTTTTTTCAAGCAGCACAATCCACATCATATCAACATGCCATGTTAAAAAAAAATGTAATATGTTGCTACCTGCCCCACCATCACTCCCACATCACCAGACATTTTGTCTTACATTTTGGTTGACATTCCTACTTGCAAAAACCACTCAGTTTTCACCAATTTATTTTTATTTACTGAGGGAGCATTGAGTAAAATACTGAGTGATGTACGTCAAGATGCTCATGTTACTGAATAGCATTTTCACCAGGGCAGTGTTTAACTCCTGCTCCATTATATGCCTTCCTCTACTCTGCTTTCACAATGACAGAGTAGCATCATCATTTATACTGTGATCATTCGAATAGTTATATCCCATTATACTCTATTTCTCTTACTCATTGTGCAAAAGGAATTTGGTGGGGCAATTTAGCACACTTCCTATAAGGTGTGAATGTGGAGGTGAATTGTGTCTTTGTCAGAAATCTAATTGCGTCATAATATGTTTGTGCGTAACAATTCAGCGTCACTAGCTCATATAACCCAACAGAAGCATGAGTGGGAATAAGATCATATTATTCCACCAAAATACAAACGAGGGCTAACAATTCAAGTGTACTTCAGGAGTGCATGTGGCACTACATCAATGCACACATCTGTTCAAGCACCGCCCATACATTACGGCCTGTGCAGTTCAGTGGCCCTCGATTCACTACAACAGTGAAGCAGCATCTGTTGGAGAAATCCCAGAACACCATCCAGTACTTAGCCCAGTGATGGAAGTACAAGTGCTGTTTGTCCGAGATGCTCAAGGATACACACAACACTGCATTCAAGCTTATCTAATGCTTTCACCAATCTGTGCAAAGGTTCCTAAAAGGTTCTCTACTTGCAAAGTGGTCTTTTTTTATTTGTATGTGTATGTATAATAATTCAGAAGCTAAATTGCAGAATAGGTAATCAGAAACTAAACCTTTATTTGGCTTTATTTACAGAATGGAGCTTCACGTATTTCTGCCTGCTCCCTAACATCTGGTGTCCCAGACGTCTCTCTTTATATGTACTCAAGGCACGAAACCAATCAGTGTCCTTCACTTGCATATGCTTAACCTTAATAATGCATTTAACATATCATTAACCAATTCCAGTCTTTAAATCAAACAATACAGATAATATTTCAAATGAAGTCAAAGAAAAGGGAAAATGATTTTCCATATTCTATACATCACATAATACAGGACACTTGTCTTTTAGAGACCATAATTATCACTTTCTGCAATCAATCCTTTTTGTAAAACAATTTGACAATTAAATATTTGGATTGATTTGAACTGAGATTTGTTTTCTGTGTATGATCTCTTATACACTGGCAAGTTCAATACAAAACATTTTTAAGACACATATATCCTCACTGGTCACAGAAATAAGTCTTGTTTTCTTTGATTAAGGTACTTAATGAATAAATATTCTCAACCTATGTGTCCTTAGCCTTAATAAGGTAATGAACATACAATACACATTGAATAATCAGGCTAGTCATGTCTTCAGCCATAAAAGAGATGAGAAACTGTGAGTGACTTAGAGAAAACAAAGATCTTAAGTGTACAATCAGGATGTTGACTGTTGTAGATGTGTGCTTGTGGTTTGACAGTCAAATGAGAGAGTGGTTAGAGTCAAGACGTTCTAATAATGGAGATGTTTTGAATCTATGTCTGAGATGGAGGTTGAGGTTAGTAAGGAAGGATATAGGCAGCCTGAGAAAAGCAAAGATAATTTATAGATAGCATTACCAATGGTCAAAACTTTGGAGATGCTAAAATAACATATACTGGAAAGATTCAAAATATGACTGTGGATTTGAAGAAGTTAATATTCTTGATGATATGGAACAGAAAGAGGAGACCAGAAATTCCACAGGAAATAACCATAGGGAGTTTAGGTGAAGACCGCATATACTGACGAAAGATTTACTTCACATAACTATCTTAGGAGGAGAACATAGACAAGATTTTGTGAAAATAAATTATCATGAGATTTAGGAAGGTGTTGGAAGGCAAAAACTTTAAAGTTAGTGAAAGAACGTGATATAATGAAGTGAGAGAAGGTTCTGAATGAGGAGAGAAGAGGGATCCAGATGAGTGTGATGGCTTGTAAATATCAAGTTCATAATTCATATGTTTTGTAATGTTAATTATGGGAATTAAAGTTTCAACTGCAGATAGATGGGGTATCTGTTTGAGAAACTGATGAAAATAACTCAATGAACATAACTTAAAAGGCAGCTTGTGTTTAACTTAGAAGAACAAGGATTATAGTGTTTAAACTCCAGCTGGACACATAATGGATCCAGGTAGTCTACACTTATTTCAATAAAAAAGGACATTGTAAATGCCATTTCCAGATCAGAAGAAGGTAAGTTCAAATTGTAAACAAGTAAATTCTTAATAAATGAAGCAATTTTGGGTGAATTATCAATACAAATTATGCATATGGGTTATAGGATCAAAGAGGTAACATAATTTGTTTAGATTTCTATTTACCTTCCAAAAAGCATGCTATATAGCCATCATGATTCAGGGTGGAACCTTATTTGGAAGATTCTTTGGTTTAGTCAGTCCATGTACAATTGCCAACAGAAATACAATTCAGTTTTTCAGCTTTGATTTAGCACAGACTACATACCACTTGATTGAGAGAGCGACAGTATATAATATTAAGTGATATATGTGCTTCAGGCAGAGAATACTATAATCATCATTTACCGTGAGAAGTTCCCATTTGGATTTTGTGAAGGAAAAGCTGCTGAAAACATCAACAGTAATCCAAACATTGTCTTTTGGCTGAAAACAGCCAGCAGAATTAACCTGGAAAGCTGTAGTAAGACAGTTGGGTATTTTAGCAAGGAACTGAGGAAGCATCAGTTCTATGGGTGTTAATGTGAAAATTAGAGGATCACAGAGTCAAAAAGCAAATTTAAGTACCCCATTTTACCTTGGAATAAATATGGGGCATTGAGGACAATTAAAGTTAATCCTGGAGGTCTGTAGCATACCTTTGGGTTGGTCTCTAGAGAAGTGAATGAATCATCAAATTCCTAGAATATATTGGCAGGGATTAAACTAATGGGACTTGCCTTGCTTACTTATTTTCATGCACCGCAAAAATGAGGTAATTGTAACTTCCAGTATTTTCAATTTTCAACATGGTTCAATGTGCTGAGCAATAAATATTGACACCATCAATGACAGTCATATCCCATGAAGGAATAATATAAGATTATGCTGCTTTTTTCTCTGACATCAAGATGTGTCTTGAAACACTCCTATTGACAAAGGTTTTGGTTTATTTGCCTTAATATCCCTTTACATTGTTTAGTTCAAATTTTGTCTACTTTAGCTTCAGCTCCTGCTTTTGATTTGGATTGTTTCAGCATCGTTTATACATTTTCATTATCGAGATCACCATTTTAGCAGATTGGTTTAGCTCTATCCATACAAATATTGACTGAATAGTAAGGACTGTACCTTTATATCGTGCTTTTTAAAGCTATGGATTGACATAAGAGAACTGTTTTAAAGACTGATGTTTGAAAAGGTGTAAAAACCAGTATCCTAATACCCTTGGCAGGTATTTTATAAACAACTGTTTGAAGAAGTAGCAACTGAAGATTGAGTTATGGTTGATCTGGAACTAAAGGGGTTCATAGAATCCCTACAGTGTGGAAACAAGCCCTTCAACACAACTAGTCCACACCGACCCTCCGAAAATTAACCCACCCAGACACATTCTCCTACCCTATTATCCTATATTTATCCCTGAACAATGTAACTAACCTAAGTATCACTGAACACTGTGGACAATTTAGTGTGACCAATTCACCTAACTGCCCATCTTTGGATTGTGGGAGGAAACCGAAGCACCTGGAAGAAACCCACGCAGACACGGGGAGAATGTGCAAACTCCACACAGACAAATGCCCGAGATTGAAATCAAACCAGGGTCCTGGCACTGTGAGGCAGCAGTGCTAACCACTGAGACACCGTGCCACCCATAAGAATGCTACCTATTCAGGATTCAGCTGATTGAATGATAACTGTCCCACAGTTAATTGAGTCAGCTACAGTGTTAACCTTTTCACTTGATTGTTGAATTTTTGGCCCTTAAAATGGAGGAAGAAAAGAGAGATTTACAAGTTCTCGTCCAACATTGTCTCTAAATTCCCAGAACTATATATTCTTGGTCTCACTCAGGATGTTTTCGTTTTGGTTGTGCAAAGCTTACTGAAAAATACTTGATCTTTCTCATTTTGGAAAGGTGCCTCCCTTTATTCCCATGTTCCTCAAGATGTCAAGTCAAGGAAAGTCCACTTTTGTGGACTTCTGCAAGGAATTAGCTCAGTAGTACAAGTGGTTCTCTTGGCTTTGTCTCTGATCTGATAATTAAGCTGCCCCAAAGTAACGGACTTGTACAATGTAAGCAGTTAAGGAGGGATAGTCCTCTTGCTTAATCTGGTGTGTAGTGATTGAGTTGATGATTTCATAAATGAGTAACCGAGTGACTCTGGCCTTGCGTTACAGTTCCAGTCAGAAGTTGGATGCTGTACAGTTTGGAGCATCCTTCTCCTCAGCCTTACCATCGTGTAGTGTAAAAATAAACAAATCAATGCTGACAAAAAAAAATTGACCTGAGCTCGTTGAAATACCCAAAGAACCCACATGAAAATATGATCACAGGCATTGAATGGAGCGATCTTTCCCGAAGTGAGAATAGGAAATCTGTCATTGATCTCAGCATCAGTGGTTGAGAGATTGTGCATAAAAATGTCTTGTCGCCAGTTGTGCATTGATTCTGTTCCTCATCAAAAGCTATAGATCTCCCACTCAGTAAATAATTAGCTTCTACGATCGTGTTCCAAGGTCATTCTGGATATAGTTGGGGGATGGGGCAGCTCACCTATAATGAATGACCCCTGTGGGTGCTGTCGGAACAGGGTTAGCCAATAGAATGTATCTCGATATATTGGGGAGGGGTATGTAGAAATAAGCTAATTACAAATGTGAGAAGTATAGTTCCTTCTCAGTGCGATAAAACTGGAACCTAAGGACAATTAAACAAAATAAACAGTGTGCTAGGTCTCATGAGGTTGTTTAAGGCTGAGCAACCTTTTATATCAGATGGGACTGTTAGCAAATGGTTGAAGTAAAACTTGTTTCGGTACGAAATGAGTTTGCTTGCTTAAGTGTGAAATCTGTCTTCTTGTCAGCAAATATTTATTTACTATTAATAAAGACCTCTGAAGGGGTTTGGTAAAACAGAATTATGTTGCAAATTATTCATGTTCACCAGGGGACGGATGAGTGAGGATTCTTGAAATTTGGAGTTACCAGTTCCTCTCCGTGTTGTAAATATAATTAAGTTGGAATGTAAAGCAAGTAAATATCGCAAGAGGTAATGTAAGAGGTCATGTTTCTGCTGCTTTCTTGCTTTGGGTAGAGAGAATTGTATAAATCTACTCAGAAAGCAGAATCTGAGGCACTTACATTCTTATCATAGCGTTTGTTTTTGTTCAAAGGTTTAATTGCATTTTTGAAACTCTCGTTTCAAGAAACAACGTGGAGACTCTACATGTGCAAGAAGACTAGTGGCAGCAGGGAGTCTTTCTCTGGTATGTGTCACATCTTCCTTGGGCACCAATCAGCTCCAATCAAATAGATAGCTTTAGCCTGTCTTGAAAGCTCCAGTCTATTCTCTCTGCAGAGTTACACCACTTGAGAAAAACCTTCATTGGTGAAGATCAACCACATCCCATCATGACGTGCATGCCTTTTCACATCTCTCTCCAGCTCCCCTCCCATATCTGCTATTTGGCTCCATGTATCTCAGCTCTCTCTGAATGCTTTCATGTCTCAAATGCCCCTTCCAGGTATCCCTGCATCCTCCACACAGTTGCAACCAGACCCTGCATGAGGTTTCCCAATTTGTTGCAGTTCCAAACGGGATACCCCCAAATCATTTATCGCCCAGGTTAGGAGGGTTGAACGGGCTCCCCTTCTTTATTCACACGCTTCCTCAGTTGGTCAAACAGGATTAATGTGACTCAAATGAAGTAACATTTTAAATGAAGCTAATTTAAACCAGGTTTCTTAAGTTAGTGAAGAGTTTGTTTCTTAATTACTAAATATAAGAAGAATTAGTAATAAAACACATTTATACACTTAATGGTAAGCTCCTGGGAAATGTTGCTGGACAAGGAGACCTTAGAGTGCAGGTTCATAGTTTGTTGAAAGTGGAGTTGCAGATAGACAGGATAGTGAAGAAAATGTTTGGTTCACTTGCCTTTATTGGTTAGTGCATTGAGTATAGGAGTTGGGAGACCACATCATGGCTGTACAGGACTTTGATTAGGCCACTTTTGGAATACTGCGTGCAATTCTGGTCTTCTAGCTAAAGGAAAGATTATGTGAAACTTGAAAGAGTGCAGAAAAGATTTACAAGGGTGTTGCCAGGGTCAGAGGGTTTGAGCTATCGGGACAGGCTGAATAGGCTGGGGCTATTTTCCCTGGAGCATCAGAGGCTGAGGGGTGACCTCCTAGAAGTTTATTAAATCATGAGGAGCATGGGTAGGGTAAGTAGACAAGGTCTTTCCCCAGGGTAGAGGAGTCCAGAACTAGAGGAAATAGATTTAAAGTGAGAGGGGTAAGATTTAAAGGGACCTAATGGGAAATGTTTTCATGCAGAGCGTGGTGTGTGTATGGAATGAGCTGCCAGAGGAAGTAGTGAAAGCTGGTACAATAATAATATTTTAAAAGTATCTGGATGGGTATATAAATAGGAAGGATTAAGAGGGATATGGGCCAAGTGCTGGCAAATAGGACTAGATTGGCACATAGAACATTGCAACACAGTGCAGGCCCTTTGGCCCTCGATTTTGTGCCAACCTGTGAAACCAATCTGACGCCCATCTAACCTACACTATTCCATTATCATCCATATGCCTATCCAATGGCCATTTAAATACCCTTAAAGGTTGTTTGTCTATTATTGTTGCAGGCAGTGTGTTCCATGCCCCTACTACTCTCTGAGTAAAGAAACTATCTCTCACATCTGTCCTATATCTATCACCCCTCAATTTAAAACTATGTCCCCTTGTGCTAGCCATCACTATCCGTGGAAAAAGGCTGTCTCTGTCCACCCCATCTAATCCTCTGATTATCTTGTATGTCTCAATTAAGTCACCTCTCAACCTTCTTCTCTGTAATGAAAACTGCCTCAAGTCCCTCCGCCTTTCTTCATAAGACCTTCCCTCCATACCAAACAACATCCTAGTAAATCTCCTCTGAACCTTTTCCAAAGCTTAGGAAGTAGTGAAAGCTGGTACAATAATAACATGTAAAAAGTATCTGGATGGGTATATAAATAGGAAGGATTAAGAGGGATATAGGCCAAGTGCTGGCAAATAGGACTAGATTGGCACATAGAACATTGCAACACAGTGCAGGCCCTTTGGCCCTCGATGTTGTGCCAACCTGTGAAACCAATCTGACGCCCGTCTAACCTACACTATTCCATTATCATCCATATGCCTATCCAATGACCATTTAAATACCCTTAAAGGTTGTGAGTCTATTATTGTTGCAGGCAGTGTGTTCCATGCCCCTACTACTCTCTGAGTAAAGAAACTATCTCTCACATCTGTCCTATATCTATCACCCCTCAATTTAAAACTATGTCCCCTTGTGCTAGCCATCACTATCTGCGGAAAAAGGCTGTCTCTGTCCACCCCATCTAATCCTCTGATTATCTTGTATGTCTCAATTAAGTCACCTCTCAACCTTCTTCTCTGTAATGAAAACTGCCTCAAGTCCCTCCGCCTTTCTTCATAAGACCTTCCCTCCATTCCAGGCAACATCCTAGTAAATCTCTTCTGAACCTTTTCCAAAGCTTCCACATCCTTCCTAAATATACCAAGTGCAGCCGCACCAGAGTTCTGTACAGCTGCAGCATGACCTTATGGTGCCGAAACTTAATCCCTCTAGCAATAAAGGATAATACACCGTATGCCTACTTAACAACCCCATCAACCTGGGTGATATCTTTCAGGGATCTATGTACATTGATACCGAGATCTCTCTGCTCATCTACACTACCAAGAATCTTACCATTAGCCCAGTAATCTTTATTCCTGTTAATCTTTCCAAAGTGAATCACCTCACATTTTTCTGCATTAAACTCCATTTTCCACCCCTCAGCCAAGCTCTGCAGCTTATTTATGTCCCTTTGTGATCTACAATATCCTTTGTCACTATCCACAACTCCACTGACCTTAGTGTCATCTGCAAATTTACTTAAGCATTCTTCTATGCCCTCATCTAGGTCATTTATAAAAATGACAAACAGCAGTGGAACCAAAACTGATCCTGGCGGTACACCACTCGTAACTGAACTCCAGGATGAATATTTCCCACCAACCACCACCCTCTATCTTCTTTCACCTAGTCAATTTCTGATCCAAACTGCTTAATCACCCTTAATCTCATGCCTCCGTATTTTAGGCAATAGCCTACAGTGGAGAACCTTATCAAATGCCTTACTGAAATCCATATACACCACATCAACCACTTTACCCTCATCCAGCTAATAGGTCACCTTCTCCAAGAACTCAATGAGGTTTGTGAGGCATAACCTACCCTTCACAAAATCATGTTGACTATCCATCATCAAATTATTCCTTTCTAGATGATTATAAATCCTATAATCTTATAACCCTTTCCAACAATTTACCCACAACTGAAGTAAGGCTCACTAGTCTATAATTACCAGTATTTCTACTCCCCTTCTTGAACAGGGGACAACATTTGCTATCCTCCAGTCTTTTGGTACTATTCCTGTCAACAATGATAACTGAAAGATCAAAGCCAAAGGCTTGTCAATCTCCTCCCTGGCTTCCCAGAGAATCTTAAGATAAATCTTGTCTGGCCAAGGGGCCTTAACTATTTTGACACTTTTGCCAGTGACTTCTCATGTCCCCTCCTGGCTCTTCTTAGTTCTCTCTTTAGGTCTTTCCTGGCTAACTTGTAACTCTCAAGCACCCTAACTAAGCCATCACATCTCATCATAATATAAACCTTCTTCTTCTTCTTGACAAGAGATTCAACTTCTTTAGTAAACCATGGCTCCCGCGCTCGACAACTTCCTCCCTAAGGTAAATACTTATCAAGGATCTGCACTAGCTGTTCCTTGAATAAGCTCCAGAATTCAGTTGTGCCTATCCACTACAGTTTACTTCCCCATCCTATGCATCCTAAATTTTGCTTAATCACACATAAATGCCTTTCCCCCAGCTTTAACTCTTGGCCTGTGATAGATACCTCTCCATTTCCATCACAAAAGAAAATGTAACCACATTGTGGTCACTATCACCAAAGTGCTCACCTACCTCCAAATCTAACACCTGGCCAGGTTCATTACGCAGTACCAAATCTGATGTGGCCTTGCTCCTTGTTGGCCTGTCTACATACTGTATCAGGAAACCCTCCTGCACACATTGGACAGAAACTGACCCATCTGAAGCACTTGAACTATAGTATTCCCAGTCAATATTTGGAAAGTTAAAGACTCCCTTAACAACTACCCTGTCACTCTCGCTTGGATAGAGGATCATCTTTGCTCTCCTATCCTGTACATCTCTGGAACTATTCAGAGGCCTATAGAAAACTCCCAACAGGGTGACCTCTCCTTTCCTGTTTCTAACCTCAGCCCATACTACCTCAGTCAACAAATCCTCAAACGTCTTTTAGAATAAATTTAGAATAATTTAGAATATCTGGTCAGCATGGGTGAGTTGGACCGAAGGGTCTGTTTCCATGCTGTACATCTCTATAACTCTATGACTCTCTGACTTACATACAGATTAGAAATAAGTGGTGACACTAAAAGGATAAAGTCTTTTTTTGAAAAAAGGAAATATATGGATCAGCCTCTGAATTGTACATGGGGGGTTGGGGTGGGGGGGGGGGGGGGGGGGAAATTTAACTGAGTGGCCATTACAGTAGAGGTTACAGATAGTACTAATGCACAATTCACAGTTTTGCAGATAGGTTGAGATTCTGCAAGTATGACTCCCTTTCACCATGGTTGATTTCCAGCAAGTAAGATGAGAAAGAGTGTCATAGAGTCATAGAGTCATAGAGATGCACAGCACAGAAACAGACCTTTCAGTCCAACCTGTCTATGCCGACCAGATATTCCAACCCAATTTAGTCCCACCTGCCAGCACCTGGTCCATTATCCCTCCAAACCCTTCCTATTCATACATCCATCCTGATGCCTTCTAAATATTGCAATTGTACTAGCCTCCACCACTTTATCTAGCAGTTCATTCTGTACACATACCACCCCCTGCGTGAAAAAGTGGCCCTTCAGGTCTCTTTTTTATCTTTTGCCCTCTCACCCTAAACCTATGCCCTCTAGTAGTGGACTCCTTCACCCCAAGGATGAGACTTTGTCTATTGTTTTACATTTGTCTTTTGTTTTCTGTTTCGCTGTTGTCTGGTTGTAATAAAGCTGATTTCTAGCACTCAGAGTGAAACATTATTTTTACATGCATTGTCTCTACAGGATAGGTCTTTATCTGTGACATTCAGAGCATGCTATAATGCTCAAACCCAGGTTGCTGAACAAAAGAACTTCAGACCCATTAATACACTGTAAAACTGTTGTTTTAAATTTATGTTCCTGTGTATTCTTCAAAGAGAAAAATAGGTCTAATATTTTTTGGGTGTCTCAGTGTTGAGCACAGGTTTGTGAATCCTCATTATCTTTGTAGACATGAGATCCTAGTGCAGTATGTTTCTACTTACCTCTTAATTTACATCAAGGTAAAAAAACTGCAGATGCTGGAAGCTAAAGTAGACAAGCAGGAGGCAGGAAGAACATAGCAAGCCAGGCAGCATTAGAAAGTGGAGAAGTCAATGTTATGAATGTTACCCTTCTTCAACCCTTGTTCTCCCCTTCCACAGGGTGGAAGTGGAGTTCAGATAAGGGGGAGGGTGTTGCGTGGGGAGAGGGGACGGGGTGGTGAGGTAGGGATAGGTGAACACGGGTAGAGGGTACAACCTGGCTGGTCGATGGGAAGAATGAATCCAGTTGGTGGCAGGGAGGAAGCATCAGTCAGAAGAATGGAAGATGTCTTCTCTACAGTGGGGAGACCAACCATAAACTAAGGGCATGTTTTGCTGAGCATCTCAGCTGGGTCTGCAGGAGCTGACCTGACCTCCCAGTCACTGCCCATTTTAATTTCCCTTCCCACTCCCTTTACGACATGACCATCCTTGGCCTCCTCCATTGCCATAACAAACCACACTGCAAACTGGAGGAACAACACAGCCAGGGCAGCCTATAGCCTGGAGGACTCCACACAGAGTTCTCTCCTTTCAAACAATCTCCTTTCCCATCCCCTGACTCCCTTCCCAGTCCCTCCTCCTTCATTGTTTTCCACTTACTGACCCATTCTCCTAGCCACCAACCAGATTCATTCCTCCTATCGACCAACCAGGTTATATCCTCTGCCTGCGTTCACCTATTGCTACCTCACCACCCCACCTTTGTCCCCGCCCAAAACCCTCCCCCACACTTCCCCCCTTTTATCTGCAACTCCCCTTACACCCACTCCAAGTCCTGAAGAATGGGTACACCCAAACTTTTGACTTCTCCACCCACTGATGCTGCCTGGCCTGCTGTGTCCTTCCTGCTTGTCTATCTTAATTTATATCTGCAACTATTTTTGGCTGTACCAGCTGTCTATTAAAAACTATATTTTAGAATTATTAAAAATATCAGCAACACTCTGGGGCTCTAAAACATGAAATCTATGCCACCCAACTTCATAACACCTTCCCCCTTAAGAAAAAAACAAACCATCATAATGAAAAGATGGCTTTGTATTTTTCTCTAATCCTAACATACAATATCAAAATATACATATGACTTTAATCCAAGTACATATTAACTTTCTCCCACCGATATATAACATTGAATAGATGTGTCTTATCTATACTTGATCAGTTAAATCTGCGATAACGCATCGCGATTACATTCTTACAACCCGCAACATGCATGATATGTAAACTAAAAGCCTGTAATATAAGACTCCAATGAAATAGTCTCATTTTCTTGTCTTTAAAGCCTAATTAAGCATGTAAGAGGAATGCAATCCATGTACACAACCATCTCTGACACATTGTTCGTAACATACACATTAAAATGTTGTAAGGCCAGTAGCAAACTCAATAGTGCTTTTTCGATCATGGAGTATTTCCTCTGGTGGATGCTGAGTTTCTTTGAAAAGTAACCAACTGGCCGTTCAATCCCATCATCAATCCCAGTACAGCTCCAAATCTTTTGGCACTACCATCGATGGCAACTTTAGAAGGTTTTGAAAAGTTTGGTGTCGCTAAAACTGGTGCTTAATATTACCAAGATAGATTTACTCAAGGGCTGCTGGCAGGTTCCCTTGACTGCTCACGTAGTCTCCATTTTCCTACCATTGGATGAATCATAGCGGTGGATAATATTGCTTTTAAATAGTTGAATGCCTCAAAAAACACACACATACATATACAAACATTCATTTTCTTAGTCTCAGTCAGTCACCTTTTCAGGTTTAATCAGTTCTCTTGAAATTCTAGACAGAGCATCTGTAATCAGATTTCCTGGCAAAAGGTGGGTGATTTTCAGGTAGTATGGACATAGAACATAGAACAGAACAGCACAGGAATGGGCCCTTCAGCCCATGATATTGTGCCAAAAATGATGCCAAATTAAACTAGTCCATTCTGCCTGCCCTTGGTCCATATCCACCCATTCCTTGCATATTTATGTGCTTATCTAAAGGTCCTTTAAATGCACCTATCATATGTGCCTCCACCATCACTGTCTACCTGTGACTCCACTTTCAAAGAACTGTGAACCTGAACTCAAGATCCGTCTGTTCCACTACACTCCTTAAGGCCCTATCATGAGCCATGAAACTTCTACATTGATTTGACTTTCCAAAATGCAAAACTTCACACTTATTAATATTAAAATCTAATTGCCGCTTCTCTGCCCAGTTGCCCAGCTGATCAAGGTCCTGCTGCAAGCAGTACAGTAGTACAGCAGCGCTTCACTGGAGGCTCCACAGCACTGAGAATGTCACCCAGAAAGGGGATGGAACATCTGTAAACCAAATTCACAGCTTGGCAAATATAACCACAACAATTGTTATCCTCATTCTCTGGGTTGATAGTAATGGGACAGACCATTTCCTGTCCTCCCCTTCTCTGCTGTGGCGTTTTAAACAGGATCCAGCCTTCAATATTTTCCGCAATTTATGGTCTCAATCAGACAACTCATTAGTCCAAGCTCCTTTGCTACTATATATGGGATTCTGGACCATCCCTTTCAGAGTTCCCCTGTTGCTAATGGGAGCACTCCTGTCTCCACGCTGAAAGGTTCGGACGGTGACATGCTTGTTTGATTTTCATTCCATCATTGTTTGGGAGATTGTTAGAAACTTGGCCAGATCCCACGCAATTTGGGCTTTACAAATTATGAAGAAACTTGAGCCATCCTGAGCCTTTCAACAGCATAGAACAGAAACATACAGCATAGAACATAGAAAATAGAACACAGAACAGAGAACATAGAAGAGTACAGCACAGGTACAGCCCTTCGGCCCATGATGTTGTGTCAAACATGACGCCAAATTTAACGAATCCCTCTGCCTGCCCTTGGTCCATATCCCTCCATTCCTTACACATTCATGTGTTTATCTAAACAAATCTTAAACACTCCCATCTTAACTTCCCCCACCACCAACCATGGCAGCGTGTTCCAGACTCCTACCACTCTTTGTGTAAAAAGACTTGCCCCTCACATCGCCTTTGAACTTTCTCCCTTTGACCTTAAATGCATGTCCTCTAGTTTCAGACATTTCAACTCTGGGAAAAAGATTCTGACTGTCAACCCTAACTATGCTTCTCATAATTTTAAAGACCTCTATCAAGTCTCCCATCAGCATCAAAACAACCCCAGTTTTTCTAGGCTCTCTTTATAGCTCATACCTTCTAATCCAGGCAGCATCCTCGTAAACCTCTTCTGCACCCTCTCCAAAGCTTCCACGTTCTCCCTGTAATGTGGTGGTGACCAGAATTGAACACAATACTCCGAGTGTAGCCTAACCAAAGTCTTATAAAGCTGCAACATTGTATTTAATTCGCCTGACCATTGTATTTAATTCCCTGAAAAATAAAGGCAAGTATGCCATATCTACTTGCCTGGCGACTTTCAGGAAGCTATGGACGTGAACCCCAAGATCCCTCTATACATCAATGCAGCTCAGGGTCCTGCCATTAACTGTATACTTTTCCTTAACATTTGATCTCCCAAAGTGCAGCACCTCATACTGACCTGGATTAAACTCCAGCTGCCATTTCTCTGCCCATATCTGCAACTGATCTAGATTCCGCTGTATCCTTTGACAACCTTCTATACTAGGCACAACTCTACCGATCTTTGTATTGTCTGCAAAATTACTAACCCACCAATCTACATTTTCATCCAAGTCATTTATGTATATCGCAAACAACAGCGGTCCCAGTATGGATCCCTGTGGAACTAGTCACAGACCTCCAGCCTGAAAAACACCCTTCCGCCACTACTGTCTGCCTTCTATGGGCAAGCCAATTTTAAATCTATGTTACCAAGTCACCATGGATCCTATGCATCTTAATCTTCTGGATGGGCCTACCATGAGGGACCTTGTCGAAGGCTTTAGTATAATCCATGTAAACACCTTTCACTGCTCTATCCTCATTGATCACTTGACAAAAATTCAAAAAATTCAATCAAGTTAGTTTCTGCCCTGCACAAAGCCATGCTGATTGTCCCTAATTAGGCCATGCTTTCCCAAATGCGTGTGAATCCTATCCATAAGCATTCTCTCCAATAACTTTACAACCACCGACGTGAGACTCACTGGTTTATAGTTTCCTGGATTATTCCTATTTCCCTCCTTGAACAGAGGAACAATATTAGCTACTTGCCAGTCCTCTGGGACCTCTCCAATGGCTAGAGAAAATGCAAAGATCTTGGTCAAGGCATCAGCAATCTCCTCTCTTGCCTCTCTTAATAACCTGGAGTAGATACCATCAGGCCTTGGGGACTTATCCACCTCAATGCTCTTTAAAAGACCCAACACCACTTCTTTCTTGATATCAAAATGCCATCGCATATTAGCATGCTCCACACATATCTCTATCCTCCATATTTCTCCTGGGTGAGTATTGATACAAAGTACTCACCTACATCTTCTGCCTCCAAGCACAAGTTCCTTCTTTTATCCTTGAGTGGTCCTACCTTCTCCCTAGTTATCCTCTGTTTTTTATGTATATATACAATGCCCTGGGCTCCTCTTTAACGCTACTTGTTAAGGTCAATTCATGGCCCCTTCTTGCTCTCTTAATTCCCTGCTTCAGTTCTTTCCTGCTGCAGTTTTCAACCGCAACACTGAACACCAAAGGTCAGATCAGTCCCAACTGCAAGTTTGACCTGAATTGAGTCAATTAGTCCCAGGCTTCCCTGCTACTGGCAACCTCAGAACCATTGGACTGGGAGGAAGGAGTTACTCCTGATTGTTGTTGGGAGTTTCCAGCATTTTAAAGGTTTGGCTAAGGGTTATGCTCCCCTATGGTTGAGTGTTTGGTCAGCACGCATCATCCATTGGAAGCCTTAACTCTGTAGAACCTTACAATGAATCAATGACTTCAGGAGCGTTTGTAGAAAATCGGCAAACAGAAAAATGATGCAAATGTTTCTTGAGGGGACTGAAACTTGGATTCAAGTTTAACTCATCAGCAAAAAAAGACCAACTTCCTCTCAATGGAAGTTCAGGTCTAAATAGAATGAATTGATGGCAATGGCACGTCCAAGAGACAATGGTGTCCACTGTTGCAGTATCCATATGGATCATAGAGATGGTCACTGTTGACATGCAATAGAAAGCATCCTTCTGAAGTTGAACCACAATCCATGCGCTCTCTCATCATCTCTCACACTGGCACCTTAATGATGCTCCCCCTTTCATCTTGGATTTGATTAAAGGCTCTTCATTCAACCACTGAGGATTGGATAGAATCTATTCAAAAATTAGCCTGGTGAAATGAAAAATTAGGCAAAAAAGGGAAAAGAAATATCCTCCTTTAGGTCAAGGGGTAAATTCAGCCACCAAAGTTGGGTTAAATTTTCATAGATCCCATTAATTCACATGTATAGAATTTTTCAGCCGAAGTTTCAGAATCAGCTGGAAAGCAGTTAGGAATCCTGATATTTGAAAATTTATCACTTTATTCTTTCAATCTAATTCATCATAAGAGATATGGAGGGTGCAGTTTTCAAATCCGAGCTCTGACTCTTATTGAATCAGAAAGAGTATTGCTTCCTTGCAAAACGCTGTCCACAGCTTTTAGGTTAAATGTTGAAAATGCACCCATTACCTTAGTGCAGAAGCTGTTGCTAAGTGACAGCAGCATTGATGCATTAGGGTTTTCCACTTCTGTTTGTTCAACAATTAGAGCAATAAAACTCCAACTTCACTGCTCTTAAAAAATATTGTTGGAACACTGCTTTGTAACAAACAAATAGACCATAGTCTCGTTTAACCATTGGACACTCCGGTCCCAGGGAAATGCAGAGTGAATAGTTTGCAACCTAATAACATCCAGACATGTTCATATTACAATTCTCATAACTATAGATGAATCTCAGTTTGGTATGGCAACTACTCTGCCCACGACCATAAAAAAAAACGATAGTGAGTTGTGAACACAGCCCAATCCATCATGTAAGCCAACTGTTGACTCTACCTATGTTTCTCACTGCCTCAGAAAGCCAGTCAACATAATCAAAGACCCCTCCCATTCTGGTTGTAATCCCTGCCAACCTGTCAAGCAGAAGGTACAAAAGCTTAAACACAGAGACCAACAGATTCAAGAATAGTGCAGTTCAGCTCAAGCTGGTAAAACATCACCTACTTTTCTGCTTGGGGACCCTGCAGCCTTCTGGACTCAATGTCGAGTTCAGTAACTTCAGGGCTTGAGCTCTCCCATATCCTTACCCTAGCCCCCACACACCAGGCCTTGTTATCACATAGTCTGCTATTATGGGAGGCAATGGCTAGAGTTATTATCACCACACTATTAACCCAGAAACTCAGCTAATGTTCCGGAGACCCGGGTTCAAATCCTGTCACAGCAGATAGTAGAATTTGAATTCAATAATAATCTGGAATTAAAAAGTTAAAAATCACACAATACCAGGGGCTATCACCTGATGAAGGAGCGTCACTCCGAAAGCTAGTGTGCTTCCAATTAAACCTGTTGGACTATAACCTGGTGTTGTGCGATTTTTAACTTTGTACACCCCAGTCCAACACCGGCATCTCCAAATCATGGAATTAAGAATGTATTGATAATCACGCGACCATTGCTGATTGACAGGAAAACCCAACTGGTTCACTAATTTAGGGAAGAAAACTGCCATTCAGGCCTACATGTGACTCCAGACTCACAGCAATGTGATTGACTGTCAACTACCCTTTGAAATGGCCTAGCAAGTCATTCAGTTCAGAGGTAACTAGGGACAGGCAATAAACTTTGGCCAACCAGTGACACCGGTATCCCATGTGTGAAGTAAAAAAAAACACATGACCCATTGTTAGCAACTAACAGTCCCCCTTAATAGCTATTCACCTTCTCAGCCAGATCATTATCCACTCCTATATCTACCCAACTGCCCTTCTCTCTCTTTGCACTCTATCCCCATCTACCGTTTTATAATACCTCCATTCCCCCCACTCTAAATTCTTCATTTAAACTAGCATTTTCCTAGCTACCATTGGTTCTGAGGAAGGGTCACTCAACCCAAAACGTTAACTCTGATTTTTCTCCATAGATGCTGCCAGACCTTCTGTGCTTTTCCAGCAATTTTTAATTTTGTCTGATTTCCGGTATCTGTGGTTCTATCTTTTTTTAGATTCAAGAACAGCTTCTTCCCCATTGTTATCAGACTTCTGAGTGGGCCGCTCAAATTTTAAATTTAATGTTGACCTCACTCTTTGAGTACCTTCTCTGCAGTCATTACATTATATTCCTCACTCTGTTCTATTACCTTTGTGCACTTTGTATGGTATGATCTGCCTGTACTGTACACAAAACAAAACTTTTCACTGTATCTAGTTACATGTAACAATAATAAATCAAATCAAATCAAATAATTGCATCCAATCCCAAGAAATCAAAATATTCCAGAAATAATCAGCAGGAAAATTCCAGTCTGTGGAAGTAGCTGGGATGAAATCGAACTGAGTCATTTTGCTTGAGTACTAAACGGCTCTCTTACTCATGAGCACATTTATGTATAAGATTTATTTACTCTGCACATCAAGAGGAACAAAGCATCATCCACCAGACCTAAGCAATGGCAGCTTTCAGGTGATGCAACAGCTGAGGGCACCATAGGGCTTTAAGTTTCCTGGAGCTGATAAGTCAGTCACCATTCAATATCGAACACCACACAACAACCTCAATAATATTAATAAGGATGCACAAGTAGGAGGTGTTTTTGGAAAATAGCTGAATATAGAGCACGTAACATCAGGAAAAGAGATAAGGGAGAAAACAGGCAGACAAACAAAACATAACCTGGAAACTATCAGAGTATAGTATTTGCGGAACCATGAGAACAATAACAAGATAATACCCTCATCCCCAGAGTTTACGGATCATAATATGATTGAAACTTCAAACATTCTTATAAGCCATTGAAAATTAAAATGAGATTCCAATGTATCCTTCTCCCCAGTATCTCTGTTCACGTGGGTGGCATGATAGCTCAGTGATTAGCATTGCTACCTCAAAGCACTAGAGACCTGAGTTCAATTCTAGCCTTGGGTGACTATCCATGTGGAGCTTGCACATTCTCTTCAGTCTGTGTGGGTTTCCTCTGGGTGTTCTGGTTTCCTCCCTCAGTCCAAAGATGTGCAAGTTAAGTGGATTGGCCATGCTAAACTGTCCAGGGATGTATAAGTTAGGTGGATTAGCCATGGGAAATGCAGGGTTATGGGATGGATCTGAATGGGATGCTCTTTGGAGGGTCAGTGTGGACTCAATTGGCCTGCTTCCACACTGTAGGGAATCTATGGTATGCTGCACAGCTCTTCATCAATGCTTTTGTTACCTCCAAGTTCAGTGATTCTAATTTTCTCATGGTTGGCCTCTCAAATCTCCCATTCTCCAGAAACTGAAGTCCATCTGAAACTCTGTTGTCGATATCTTAAGTAGTACCGGGTCCTGTTTATCTCGCACCCTTGTTGTAGATCGGATGGATGTAAGAAATAGCAAGGGCAAGAAGACACACTGATGGGAGTATTCAAGAGACTCTTAACCCACTTATCCAAAAAGGAAGAGTTCAGGCTGGCTACCTTAACATCTGTCGCTGGGGAAGTGTTAGATCTTCATTGTAAATATGTAATATTACAACATTTACAACGACATAAAATATTCAAGAAGAATCAGCATGGCTTCATGAAGGAGAAACCATTCTGATAAATTTATTAGATTATTTTAAGGAGATACCAAGCAGGAGAGTTAAAGGGAAACTAAAATATGCAATATAGTTGGATTTTCAGAAGGTGTTCAGTGAGGTACCACACATTAAGCTATTTAATAAGATAAAGGGTAGAGGGGTATATTTAATGACCTAACCTTGACAGTCCTTTGCGATAAATAATTTCAGAGTCACTACTCTCTGAGAGAAGAAATGCCTCCTCATTGTTGTCTCAAGTGGGCAACCCATTACTCTGACATTATTCCCTCTGGTCCTGGACTGCTCTAAAAGGGTAAACAATCAATGAATGGACAGACGATTGACTCACCAATGGAAAACAGAATGTTGGGATAAAGAAGCATTATCAACAAGTCAACCCATAACTAGAGAGGAGTGAATCAGTGCAGGGACCACAATTATTTCCAATATATATTAATGACTTGGATGAGGAAAGTGAATACATTGCAGCCAAGAGATGACACAAAAATATCTGGAAGCCAAGTGGTAGGGATGACATAAAAGGTCCGCAGAGAGATAGACAGATCAAGAGACTGTCAAAGACTTGGCAGATGTAATGTACTGTGGGAAATGAGGTTTTGAACTTTGGCAGGTAGAATAAAAGACTCGAATATGATTTAAATTCAGAAAAAAAAAACATGCTTAAACCTGCAGCGCAGACTAATTTGGAGACCTGTGTATAAATCACAAGAAAAAGAATACAATTTCAAGTAATGTTGGTCTTTATTTCAAAGAGAATAGAATACAAAAACACCGTGAAGTCTTGCTAAAACTATACAAATCATGACTACACCTGGAGTACTGTGAACAGCTTTTGACCCATTATTTAAGGCAAGATATACTGGTATTGCAGACAATCCAGAAGAAAATTCACTAGTTTAATTTTAACAAGCAGAGATTGAGTAGGGGTTGCATTGACTGGAGTTTAGAAGTGTGTGAGAGACAACCTTATTTAAACGTGTAAGCTTCTTCGGGGGTGTGGTAGTGTTAAAAAAAATTGATTGTTTACCCTTTTAGGATAGTCCAGGACCAGAGGAAATAATCTCAGAGTAATGGGTTTGCCCATTTAAGACAGCAATGAGGAGGCATTTCTTCTCTCAGAGAGTAGTGACTCTGAAATTATTTATCACAAAGGACTGTCAAGGTTAGGTGAGTAAATATTTTCAAGTCTGAGACAGACAGATCTTTAGTTAGTAAAGGTTATGCGGAAAAATAGGAAAATGCTGTAGAGGATTATCAGATCAACCTGACCTCATTGAATGATGGAGCAGATGCGATGAGCAGAACAGGCTGCTGCAGCTCCTATATCCTATCACCTTATGGCCTCCCTACACTTGCTGGCTTGTATTGGTTTGCATTCCCACACCAACCCCATTAGGACATTCTCTTCTTCATGTTTCATTCCTTTTTCTGCTTTATCCCTGTCCATCCCTATAACTTACCGACTTCTAACTCTCTTGAGAAACTTGCTTTCATCCCATTCTCACCTCTTATCAATTTCTTATTTTTTTCATTCCAGCCTAGGTACCAAGCTCTGGGAATTCACTCCCAAATCCTCACTACATCCTTATTCTCCTATTCCTCTTTAAATATCCACCTTCGGGCCTATCTTTTTGTAACCAAGCTTTAGGCCCTGTTTCAGCACAATATCAGTTTTTGTCTGACCATGTTCTTCCAAATCAGTGGTGATTTGTGCATTTTACTGTGTTATAAGGTTGCACTGGAATGCAAATTGTTCTACCTGAGGTGTGTTGTTAAATGGCATAATTTGTTTTATTATCTTTTTTCTTCTTTTGCTTTGAAAGTGATGCTAACTGTAGATGACAACTGCAAGGGTCCTCTTGTCTTCGCTCTGTTTGCACAGACACAAGAGGATTAATGACCGTGATGTTCCGATTGCCAGCTTAGTGAGTGATGATGCTGAGGTAAATTGTAAGAGTTCTCATTTTCAGTGGATATTACAAATGGAATCCTGTTCTGATAACACTTAACTATGCATGTACTGCCATCAAATGGCAAGTTCACACAATTGTCTGCTCATATTCCAACTGCTTTCAGATCAAAGGCATTCAAATGGAGCACTTAGCTACTACGGCACAAAGCCATCTAAAGGGTGGAATTTAAACCATCAGTGAAAGTATTGTGAACTCACCCAATTTATTATTATAGAAGAAAGCAGCACACCTAAGATAGAAACTACAACTGCCCAACAAAAAAATAGGAATTGGAAATAAATAATTATCAGGTCTGGGATCGGCAGTATCCGTGGAAAGAAAAACAGTTATAGTTTTGAAGAAACATTATGTCTGACTTAAACCGACAGCTCTGTTTCTTTTCCACTGTTGAATATTTCCAGCACTTCATGATTTTAATGCTGTATGTGGGAAGCTATAGTTCATAGAGGAACATGCACAATTTAGTCTGAAGCAATGGATAGCAATGGTAAAGGATCCATTTGCAATCCAGAAACCTTTCCAATTCCTACTGTCTGGGCTGTGCCTGTTGGACCATGCCTGGAATACTGTGTAGAATTTTAGTCTACTCATCTAAGGAAAGAATTACTGGCATTGGAGTTAGTCCAGAGACAGTTCACTAGTGCTGTCTGCCTGTCTCTGTGACTGACTATGAAGGATTCAGAGGTCAAGACCTTGATCATCAAATCCTTGTGAGTAATGTGAACTTGGAGCTCCTGATTCAGAGGCAGACACATTACGCAATGTGCCACTTGACCTGCCCTTTTACCCAGTACTGAGAATTATTCCAGTATTTCCAATCAGCTCCTGGCTTCCCGTTGCTCAGGGATGTTTCAGAAAGCCCAGGAAATGTAGAATCATTCTCATAGCACCATAGAATCCCTATAATGTGAAAGCAGGCAATCCAACCCATCGAGTCCACACTACCCCCACAAAGAGCATCCCACCCCTCTAACCTAGCCCTGTAACTCTACATTCCCCATGGATAGTTCACCAGGACTGCACACTACAGGGCAATTTAGCATGGCCAATCCATCTGACCTGCACCTCTTTGGACTATGGGAAGAAACCAGAACACCCAGAGGAAACCCATGCTAACACGGGGAGAATGTGTAAACTCCACACAGACAGCCGCCTGATGCTGGAATAGAACCCAGGTCTGTGGTGCTGCAAGGCAGCTGTGCTGAGCACTTTAACCACAGTGTCACCCCAATTAAATTCAAAGGCATGTTGACATAAAAGGCAACCTGCCACTTCCACAGGGGCAGTGTGAAGAGCAGCTTATTGTGCCTCAGTTAAACTCAGACTACAACAGCGTTCCAAGCATGGTCCAACAGGTACAGCCCAGGCAGTAAGATCTGCCACTGGATCTTTTACGATCACTATCCGTAGCTTCAGTGTCCAAAGTCCGGTGTTTCTGAATGATCTATAACACATGACGCACAGTAGTAAAATGCTGATTGAAACACAAGCTGCTGTGCATGCATTTCTGTCAGACTTAACTCACTGCCAGCAGCAAAGTACATGGACTTCATTGGTTCAAGTTCCAAATCCATCAAACTTTCTTCCAGCTGCCTGTTTATAACTTTTTAAACAAACAATTTCCTTCTTATTAATATGTTTTACTATTTGCGCAGAAACGTACCCAACATCTTAAGCCAAAGTAAGGTACAAAAAAATCCACTATGAACCACTTTGCACATTAGACAACATTTGCAGTTGTTTACAGGATTCCCTACAGTGTGGAAACAGGCCTTTCGGCCCAACAAGTCCACACCGACCCTCCAAAGAGCAACCCACCCAGACCCATTCCCCTACGCTCATCCCTGACTAATGCACCTAACATTACGGACAATTTAGAATGGCCAATTCACCATACCTGCACATCTTTGGACTGTCGGAGGAAACCAGAGCACCCGGAGGAAACCCATGCAGACACGGGGAGAACGTGCAAACTCCACACAGATAGTTGCCCAAGGCGGGAATTGAACCCGGGTCCCTGGTGCTGTGAGGCCCGCAGTTAGCACTGCTGCCTCAGTCCAAAGATGTGCGGGTTAGGTGAATTGGCCATGCTAAATTGCCCGTAGTGTTAGGTGCAGGAGTAAATGTAGGGGAATGGGTCTGGGTGGGTTGTGCTTCGGAGGATGTCGATGTGGACTTGTTGGGCTGAAGGATAGGAGGATAGGAGGTTTGAGATCCTGATGGAATGATGGTTCTTGTCCATTGGATGAACAGAACTAGATACAAACAAGGAACCCATGTTCATCATCTGAACACTTACTAACCATATGTCCTATGCTCACATCCAAATCATTTATATAAATGATGAAAAGCACTGATCCTTGTTTCATACTGCTGGTTATAGACTTCCAGTCTGAAAGGCAACTCTCCACCACCATCCTCTGTCTTCTGCCTTTGAGGCAGTTCTGTATCCAAGTGGCTGGTGGTCCCTCTATTCCATGTGATCTACCAGTCTACCATGAGGAACTTTGTTGAATGCCTTACTGAAATCCATTTGGATCACATCCACCACTCTGACCTCATCAATCCTCTTTGTTACTTCTTCAAATAACTCAATCAAGTTAGTAAGATACAATTTCCCATACACAATGTCATGTTGACTATCCCTAAGGTAAGAAATGTGGTAGAGTCACACATGAAGTCCACTGAGGCCTATCCCGACCTCGGGAACAACTCACTGCATCTGTTAACTAAGGTCCGAGTGTTGTGGTGAGATTCTTACCAAGCAGTAGTGAGTTGTCTGTTATGAGGGATTATTGCTTGTTAAAGATCTTATTAACTACAGATCTCAAGCAATTTTCTATCATATCACTCTTCAGGAGCAAACTGGACTGAGGGAATTCATAGAATTCCTACAATGCTGAAAAATCCCATCAAGTCCATACTGACCTTCTGTAGAGCATCCAATTCAGACCCAGGCCCCCAACCAATCCCTATAACCCCATATTTACCATATCAATCCACCGAGCCTGCACAATTTTGGGCAGTGGGAGGAAACTGGGGAGCACCTGCACAGACGTGGGGAGAATATGCAAACTCCACACAGCCAGTCACCCAAGGCTGGAATCAAACCAAGGTCCCTGGTGCTGTGAGGCAACAGTGCTAACCACTGAACCACCATGGAATTCAGGGCAAGGCCTGTTGATTCCAACTTAACATTTCTTCAAAGGACCTCCATGTTGGAAATGGGACACGAACAACATAGGGCCTGCTCCATGGATATTGGTCAACACCACCTCATGGCCAAGCACATTGGCACCAAACATGCAGCAGCTCTAAGAACCTTCTTAGCAAATCTCAGAGCCACGCTGAGTGGGGTAGGAGGTTAATGAGGCATAGGCGAAAGTGAAGACTGCAGATGCTGGAGATCAGAGTCAAGATTAGAGTGGTGCTGGAAAAGCACAGCAGGTCAGGCAGCATCCAAAGAGCAGGAAAATCGATGTTTCGGGCAAAAGCCCTCCATCAGGATAAGATGTAGGGAGGACATTCAGTTAGCCATGTGAAGACACGCCCTCCATGAAACGCAACAAAACTGACCCTTACTCACAACAAAAAACAAGATTCAGACCCTTGTGCTTCCTTTAAGGCAACAGGAAACTCCATGTTCTTATCCATTGGCATACTCTTCATTGAATTTGGGAAGGTCCTGCAAGCAAGTGAAGAGCAAAACACCATCTCAGCAAGGCATGGGGGAAATGAGCAGTAAACCTGCTTTAAGCAGATCATTTCAGTAAAATTCTCTCAAAAAATCCATTACAGGCCAATTCACAAAGTAAAATTTATCACATACATATTGGAGGTGTGAGTGGTCCTTTTACTGTGATGCCAGATTCTCTGTGTTGGAGAAGGAATCTATATTCCAGGTGCATAGCTACCAATGTTGGATAATCATTCAGAAAGGAATTGCATTATTCGTGTGTCAATATAGTTCCATCAAAAACATATTAAAAATAGATATCACTCAATTCAATAACTATCTCACACAATGCTTTCGGTTGGCATTCTATTTGGAGTCAGCTGACCATACACAGGAATCTGACAGCTGATAACAACTTTATAAACGCAGGAAAGATACCTTTTGATCCGTTTTGAGTGGAAGGAGTTGATTGACAGCTTGATGCCCAGGCACAGATTGTATATTTTGGTTTCCTAATATATTTTCAATTGTCAGCTGTGATGAGGTTACAGCCTGTGAAGAGATAGTCATGGAAACCTTGTGATCGTTTGGTGAAGCCTCATGTACACATTTTAAAGTACAAATACTGTTCCAGGTTTTGTATTTCACTGGGAAAAGTGCTCTTTAGAATCTTATCTGTGTTACTTTTGTGCCAATGTAATTCAATTTAAGCTTTCAATAAATGAGAGTGATTTTTGTATATTGACCATTCGTCATTTTTCCTTTTACTGATCTGTGCTCTGATGACAGTATTGCAACAAAGGTATTCAAAAACTGTTCACTTTCCAATTTTCACTTGATGATTGAGATCCATCATCTGCACTCTGTTTGGAAAGAACTTTTGAGACACAATAAGAGACATTTTGGGACAAGGATTCATCAATACCACAATCAACATTGTTCCCAAAAACATATTTGGGACCACACCCAAAGGCAGTGAGGTTCTGCACTTCTCTACCATCTTGTAATAGTCACTAGGAGAAGCAGAGTGCTTAGTCATGACCATGTTGTTTGGAGTTCCTTTTCGGGTTCCTCGAGCAATAGTAAGAAGACGAGAGTGCAGGTAGAGTGACAATAGTTGTTGACGGGCAGAGTAGCATGAGAGTGAAGAGGGTTTCAGTAAGAAGTTCTAACCACTGACACTTGATGTGGGCAATTTGAATTTTAACAAAGCCTTTGACAGTATCCAACATTGTAGACAGGTCAGAAATGATAAAGCCAATGGATCTTGAGGAGATTGGCAATATGGATCCAACTGGGTTCAATGGGCAGAACCGAAAGTTGATAGCTTAGTTAATACTTGGTTGTTTTATTAATGACATGTTACTTTCATGGTGTTCAGCAGGACCAATGCAAGTTTATTGTTTTTAGTGGTAAATAGCAATGATTAAGAATTTTAAAACCCGAGATTTTAAGCATAATAAATAGGGATAGCGAAGTTTATGTTAAAATCATAGAATTCCTACAATATGGAAAGAGACTCATTTTCTGCTCCGACTTTCTGAAGAGTATCCCAGCCCCCCCGGCCCCCATTCTATTCCTGTTAACCCACGTTTACCATGGCTAATCCATCTAGCCTGGACATCCCTAGACACTATGGGCACTTTAGCCTGGCCAATCCATCTGCCCTGCACATCTTTGGAATGTGGAAGGAAACCAGAGCACCCACCCGAAGGAAACCCATATGGACACGGGGAGAATGTGCAAACTCCGCGCAGACAGTCACCCAAGGATGAAATCAAACCCAAATCCCTGGTACTGTGAGGCAACGGTGCTAACCATTGAGCCACCATTTTTCTCTCTGTATCTTACTGGACACACGTCATTAACTGCCTCCCTCAACTGTATGTGTGATTTTAGTCCCACCTCATCACGGGCCTTTCCCAGAACAACTCACCACTCACTGGATCACTGGCAAAGGGCCAGCATCCCCTGCGCCTGCACCGTCTTTGAAAGGCTGCTGTGCACCCAGACAAATGTTGATAATTTGGCATTGAACCTCAGCAACAATATGATGACAAATTGGCCACAAGGCCACATGATAGTCAGCATGGCTGACACTCCCTCGCACACAGGACTCCAAGCTCTCACCCTGGTCACTGTTTAATCATCAGGCCACACAGTTTAGCTACGTCCTGTCTGTACACCCTCTTTAATTCACACTATTCCGTCACCAATGTCCAAAGTAAACCCACTACTTACCATGGTCCAGTAGGGGACCATCAAAAACAGGTAAGCAATGGTACAAATACAAATGTGATCTTTTATGTACAAATGGCAAATGTGAACACAAACAAAACCAAGAGAGACTGAAGTCTGATCCCAGGATGCAATCTAAATGTTGACATTGTGACCAATGACCATTCCATTCCATGATGGTTGGCTGCACTGAGCTCTTATCCACTGGGAGTCGATTGTATGAGGTGCTGTCCAGCTTGTAGCATCCAACACATCTGGGCTCTGTCAGGAACAAGGACAGCTTCATCCTCTCAGTGTCCTTATCCTCATCCTCTACCCTCAGTTCCTCTGCATCTAATACAGATGCATAATCCTTTATCCGAAATGCGCGGGGCCAGCTGGTTTTTGGAATTCAGTACTTTTTGAATTTCAGAATAAGTGACAGTTTGATGGTAAAAAATTTTAAAATCTTACTGGAGGAACATGCTCACAAAGAAAAACAGGCCTTGAGACAGAATTGACGCCTGCCAGTGCTGGGCCACGCCCACCCACCTCACACCTGAGTGACATGCATCAAGTGGGTGTCGACTTGGGATAACTGTTTGCATGTCAAACAACCTTGTTAATGAGAAAAAAAAATTCATAAAAAAACTTTCAGACTTTGGAGCTTTTTGCATTTCTGGATTTCAGATAAAGAATTGTCTATCTATCCATTATCTCATTGCATGCTGCACACCATCCTGGCTATACTGGAGGGCCTCCCAACCTATTCTTGTCCAAGATGTGGAACTGAATCTTCACTAGTCCCACTATCTGCTCTGCCACTGCCCTGGGTGAGGGATGGGTAGCATTGTATCAGTGCTCCATATCAGGCAGGGGATTGAGTAATGGTGTCATGAGCCATGCTCAGAGTGGGTACTCCTTGTCCTCAGCAAACAGCTTTGTAAGGCACCTGGACGCTCAAATAGGTACACGAGGGTGTTCCAGGATGTAGGCATTTTGGCAGCTGCCAGGGAAGTGGACACACACCCTCCAGGAAGTGGTAACGATGATCACAGATCACCTGAGCATTATTGGAATGGAGCCCGTTCCTGTTGATGAATTCTACAGTGTTAGATTAGATTAGATTACTTTACAGTGTGGAAACAGGCCCTTCGGCCCAACAAGTCCACACCGATCCGCCGAAGCGCAAACCACCCATTACCCTACATTTACCCCTTACCTAACACTACGGACAATTTAGCATGGCCAATTCACCTGACCTGCAATTCTTTGGACTGTGGGAGGAAACCAGAGCACCCGGAGGAAACCCACGCAGACACGGGGAGAATGTGCAAACTCCACACAGTCAGTCGCCTGAGGCGGGAATTGAACCCGGGTCTCTGGCGCTGTGAGGCAGCAGTGCTAACCATTGTGCCACCGTGCCGCCAATTGTGGTACTGCCCTCTCAGTGCCACGTGGGTTCAGTTGATGGCACCTTGCATCCGGGGGAACTGTGCTATGTTCCTGAATCCTCCTGCCCAGACTGCAGCACTGACCTCATTATGGGGGAATGAAATGCTTTGTTGTGACTAGATGGCATTAGTTACTGTCTTGATGTATGTGTGGTTGCCCGTGTGAGAGATTCCAAGGAGTGATTGACAGATCTCAAAGGCTTTGTCAGTGGGATACCCTGCAGATGACGGCTGAATACACTCCACTCGACAGCAAGACATGCTGCACCTAATGACAGAGGCGTAATCTCAGAATAACAGGTCACCCATTCAGGACAGTGGTTCGGAGGAATTCACTCTCCCAGAGGATATTGCATCCAAAGAATTATTTACCACAAAGATTTGTTATAGAGTCGTACAGCACAGAAACAGGCCCTTTGATCCAACGCATCTATATCAACCAGGTTTCCCAAAGCTAAACAAGTCCCATTTGCCTGCATTTGGCCCATGTCCATCTAAACCCTTCCTATTCATGTACCTATCCTAATAACTTTAAAATGTTGTAACTGTGCCCACTCTATCACTTCCTCTGGCAGTTCATTCCGCATACACACTGCCCTCTGTGTAAAAACGTTACCCCTCAGGTCCCTTTTAAATCTTTCCCTAAACCTGTGCCCTCTAACTTTGAACTCCCACCCCTTAGGGAAGAGAATTTTGTGTTTCATCTTATCTATGCCCCTGATGATTTTATAAAGTCTTGGGTTATTACGTATATTCAATATTATGGGGGAAATGCAGGAAAGTGGAGTTGAGAATTTCACCAAAGATCCTTAGACAGCACTTTCCAAACCCACAAACACTTTCATCTGGAAGGCTAAGGGCAGCAGATAAATGGGAACACACCACTTTAAAGTTCCACTCCAAGCCATTCACCATCCTGACTTGGAAATATATTGCTGTTCCTTCACTGTCGCTGGGTCAAAATCCTGGAATTCTCTCCCTAATGGCATTGTGGATCGATCCATAGCAGGTGGACTGCAATGGTTCAAGAAGACAGCTCACCATCACGTCTCAAGGGCAACTAGGGACAGACAATAAAAGCTGGCCCAGTCAGTGATGCCCATATCCTACAAGTGAACCAAATCAGCCAAGATCTCACTGGATGACAGAGTGGAATTGATGGTCCATAGGTCCTGCTTGTGCCCTTATGTCTTATGATATTCAATGAGAATGAATGTGGTCTTCAGAGAGGTATTCAGCAAGAACTCTGAGAGAAAATAGGTAAATTCATCTTTATTTAACTCAAAGCAGTTTCAGGAAAAATGTTGCCCAGGATGAACTAAAGGGATAAAATTATTGGATGGTGTTACAGTATACAGTAACTCTTCAGAAATCACTTGGTGTTTTATAGAATTTGAAACACTGTTCATGAAATCATTTTTGCTTTCCAACACTGTGCACTTTCACATTATTTCCCATCATCTGATAAATATTGCACTTGACACTAATTGCTGCAAATCTCATGATTATTAGTGTGAGAATACTGTTAAATAATTATTTTGTCTTTTTTAAGAGATTATTTTGAAATAAGAACTTAAAGATTATTAATGACAATAGTACTGAAAATGTATTGTTGAAAAGAACTAGACAATTAAATACAATTAACTTTGCATGCGGATGTATAAAGTTCTACTTTTGTTGAATAAGTTAATGCAGTTTTGTAAAAAGATATTTTTCCAAATATCAAACATCAAGTTACCAGCTCTTTTGTAATGCTCAACATAGTTTAAATAATAATTGTGTTTCAGGCCTCTTTTAGTAAGGTAGTTGTTTGCCATTGTATTTTAAAATGCTCCTGATCAAGAATGGATTAAACCCAAGAGGCTGAAAGGCCTGGTCCTGGACCTCAGAGTCCAAAGAGGCAGGATTTATGCAGCTCAAGGTATACAGTTTAGTCATATCAAATCTAACCTCAAATTTGTCCAATGGGCCAGTACTGTTTTTTGAAAACATATCACAATGTTTGTATTGCACCAAGCTCAGAAAAATAGATGGCTAGGCCAAATGGTACTTTCTAAGCTGATCCTGCTGAAAGCCATCTTTGTGGTTCTAATGCATGTTAATCTCTGGTTTTGCAATTAAATTCTGAAACATCACCACGGCACTGAAGATGTAAGGAATAAAAATTGAAATTCCTTGTGAAATTCAGTTTTCCCAGCACTTGCTGTTTTTATTTAATATCCCCAGTATCTACAGCACTTTGTTTTTAATTAAGGTGAAAGGGGCATTAAGAGTTTTCATATTCTCAGTACCTAATTTGTCCACCCATTGCAGTGCAACTGTTTGCAAAGATTGCTGGGAAATTAGCTAAAAAAAGGGGAAGGATAGGGCAAATGCTAGTTGTGCTCTCAGACCAGATCTTGAGAACTGTCTCTAGTTGTGTTGATATTTACATACTGGAGGCAAAGTTTGACAACAGCAAGGACTCTGATCCCTGAGCTTCCACCCGTCAAATTATTTAATCATCATCAACACCTCAAAGAAATAATCAGCCATGGTTAAACAATAGCGTACGCACAATTCTGAGCACTGCAGCTTAAAAAGAGGTATTTTTGATCTTGACAGCAAGCATAACACTGATTTACAATGGTGTTAATCGGACTTTATAGACGAGATGGTCATGGAGTCATCCAGGTTTACAGCATGGAAACAGGCGCTTCAACCCAAACTTGTCCATGCCACTCAGTTTCACAATTTATACTAGTCCCATTAGCCTGCATTGGTCCCATATCCCTCCATATCTATTCCATCCACATACCTGGACAAAAGTTCATTAAATGACAGAATTGTACACACTCTACCACTACCTCTTTCATACTCACCACCCTCTGTGTGAAAAAAAATGCCCCTCTGGACCCTATTGTATCTCTCCCCTTTCAATTTAAATCTATGTCCTCTATTTTTAGACTACCCTACCATGGGGAAAAGCTGTTGGCTATCTAACTTGTCTATTCCTCTCATGATTTTATAGACCTTTATAAGCTCACCCCTCAGTCAACTACACTCCGGGGAAAAATGCCCCAGCCTATCCAGCCTTTCCTTGTAACTTAAACCTTCCACCCCAGGTAGCATCCTAGTAAATCTTTTCTGCACTCTTTCTAGTTTACTAATATCCGTTCTTTAGTAGGGTGACCTGAACTGCACACAGTACTCCAAATGTGGCCTCATCGATATCTTGTTTAGCTGCAACAAGACTTACCAACTCCTACTGTCAATGTTGAGTGGAAGGTTAGACAAGAAGGCTTGTTCTTTTTGGGGTATTGAGATTTGTAGAACTTTGAGAATAACATATATAGAGAAGACTGGGAAGCATCTTCCAGGGGTTGGAGGTGGTGAATGTAGGAGAGTCTAGGACAATGTGAGAATCATTTCAAATCAGAACCAGGCTTTTGTGGAGAGAAATTGGGCAGCTCGTTTTCACACATAGTGGGTAAAAGGATGGAACTCTCCCCTCCCCAGAAGTCTCAGAGTTAACTAATCATTTCAATTTGAGATTGACAAATTATTGCAATGCAAGGATCTGGAGCCAAACCTGGTAGATGGAGTTAAGATACAGATCACACAGGATCCCAATGAATAGCAGAACAGGGTTGAAGAGGCTTGTGCCATATCTTAGATTCCTATGTTCTTTAAATTTCATTGCTCAAAGGAATCCAAGCCTAATTTGTACAACTTTGCCTAACAATTTAACCCTTCCAGTCTAAACATCATCTGATAAGCATGGGTCACAGTGAGAAGGATATCTTTCCTACAGTGAGATAATCACTGAACATATTACTCTGAATGGGGTCCTGCTGAAATATAAATCTACCTCATTGTATTCTAACCTTCTAGGCATAAAGACTATGCATTGAATCATCCTTTTTGGTTAGAATTGGAACCTCGACACTTGATTTTGGTGACTTCTTTACTTGGAACCTCAAATCTTTCAACTTTTCCACGGTGCTTAGCTTCTTTATTCTTGTGGTCTTGTCATCATTCAAGAACTTCAAAATTATATTGGTGTTTTTTCTCTAGCTGGTCTGAGATTTCCTTAATACATTGCAAGTTGTGTTTCAATAAATATCCTGCCAACAACAAAGCAGTGTTTATATTGAACTTCCAGTCCATCCTAAATATATTGCAACTTAAAGAAATGATGAAGGAAGTTGTGTTTATTCTTCAGTCAGGTGTATTCATTTTATTTTGGGACAGCAGGAGGGAAGAGAGAAAGACACATGCAAGCACAGCTATGTCGGTGTTAAAAACATGGGAATTACACACCACTTCCCCATACAAACAGACACTTACATACTCACGCACACACACACACACGCACATACACACACGTACACACACACAAACACACAAACACTGGCATACACACGAACACATATATACACACAGACACACTCACACACACGCACACAAACATACACACACACACAAATACTCAAAAGGGAAGTAAAATAAAAATAGTGAGAAAGAAGCACATCAAGAGACACTCAAGCATTCAAAAATGCTTTATTAATTAAATCCAGTGTTATAACAAGAAGAAAACTGGCATATGGAGATTAATTAGCATTCTTGATAGGAATTCTGTGAAGAACACACTTTCAACATTTTCACATGGATATCCCCATCACCTACTCAAGATGTTCAGGCAGTCATTGCCATCAATAATAATACACATATCCTCATTTCCAAGTGAAAGGTTGTGTCTCTATTCCCATTGCTCTGTTTCTGGAATCCTGCCAACAGCATCAGCAGCAGCAAAACCAATGTGTGCCTGCAGTGCTAACTCCATTCCTTTGGCAGGCGTTATCCTTGAGACAGCTTGGCTGTGCTAATCTGTGTTGGCATCCACACTCCAAATGCATCTTCTGTCAGAAGCATGGAGCACCATTACATCCAGAGATTTGAGGAGACACCTTGAGCTGCAGCTTTTAAACAACCTTGAAATAATTGGATTTGTAGCATATACCACTGGGTACTTGCAAAAAAGCCATCACTCCTGTCAGAATTCAAATAATTGAGACAACATGATTTCAAGTTTTGCTGCCGGACTTACAAAATAAAATTAAATAAAATGAGTTCTCAGCGGAAGCTTTGGATATCAACCAGGTGACCAATTGACAGAAGGAGTGAATCCAAATCATTACTGACATCTCTGTTACATACGTGAACATGGAGCTGTTCATTCGATTAGTTTTTCCCTCTTTTCAGCTCCCACCACCATCTGTCATAACAGGGATGTGATCTTCATTGAAAAAGTGTTCAGAAGTATCAATTTGTTAAATTTGGGAGGGGTTTAGAAAAAAAGACAGACTCAAGTGCTGAGCATGTTCTCAATTTATGCTCTGCTACAGTCAGTAATTGATTACGCGAATTACTGCATTTACAGAAACAGGATACAAATACTTCCACAAAACCAGCAATTGTTGCCTTGGGTTGAATCTTACACAAGTGTCATTTCCATTGAGTTTCATGGAGGGTTTCTTGCCTTGAGGCCAGAAAAGGGTTTTCTCACACTGTCATCTCAATCTCACCTCATTACCTACCTACCCTGCTCCTATGGAGGGTGGCAAGGTGGCTCAGTGGTTAGCACTGTTGCCTCACAGCGCTAGGGACCCAGATTGGATTCCAGCCTTGGGTGACTGTCTGTGTGGAGTTTGCACGTTCTCCCCATGTCAGCGTGGGTTTCCTCTGGGTGCTCAGGTTTCCTCTTACAATCCAAAGATGTGTAGGTTAGGTTAGGTGGATTTCCCATGCTAAATTGCCCATAGTATTCAGGGATGTGTAGGTTAGGTGCATTAGTCAGGGGTAAATGTAATTAGGGGAGGGAAAACAGTTTGGATGGGATACTCTTTAGACAGTCGGTGTGGACTGGTTGGCCGAAGGGCCTATTTCCACACTGTAGGGATTCTATGATTCTATGCGATACCGCCCCTCTTGTGTTCGATACTAGTCTGATACTATCGCTCTCCGTAGCCTGAGGAGCTCCGTAGCCTGAGGAGCTTCACCCCACATGCTTATAAAATTTGCCTTGGACGTAGCGGAGAAGGGGAAACAAGTGCCTCACTTTGAGAGGAGGGACCTGGAAGTGTTGGTAAACAAGCGATACAGAGGGAAGAATGTTTTTGAGACCAACAGAGGAGCTCATGACACCAGATTCTACTAGCCTGCTCCAAGGTTCCCATCCAGGTCAGTGCATTCTCAGCCATTTGGCAGAATGTAGACAGAAGGTCAGCAACTTGCACTAGCCTTCCACCATCTACTCTCTGCCACCTCACACTCTCTCTATCTCTGCTCCTGCACTCACCTCCCACTAACTTTGATGCTCTCCCACTCTCAATGTTGCATGCTACATTTTGCCTCATTAGCTCTTACCCATGCAGCCACTCCTCTTCCCCCAACACTATTACCCCTAGATGGCTTTTGCATTTCTACCCACTCACTTGGGTCACCTCGCCATCTTGCCCTCACCTGCACCAGTCACTTTCATCTCACCCAGTCCTTCTCTTTCTCCCAGTCCAGAAGAAAATAACCTAGGATAGGGCAAAAAGAGTCAAGACAAGTCTTGGGTGCCCAATGCCAGGGTTCGTCACTCCCAGGGAACTTTTAAAGCGTGAATTGGTCAAAATGCGATTCTGACCCCATTAGTTAAATGGCGCTGCTATTATATGACTTTCTAATAACACGGAGTTGCACGAGAGCGGAACTATCGTGTTATAGCAGGATTGACCGTACAATCTGGAGAAAAGAAGATTGTGCATGGCTGTCAGAATGGGACTAGATGAATTGTTGTGTGGGAGTGTGGTCAAGTAACTGTGGACCCAAAATTGGTCATTCTAAACTAATCCACAGCCAGAAAAATCAGGGCTGACAGAAAATTGGCCAAACTAAATGAAACAGCAGCCAGCAGCTATCAGCTGCAGAGATCAGTGGAAAACCAAGGTCTCAAAGGCCCAAGGGAACCAGTTACAGTCTAATGGTTGTGTGTTGAAGAAGTATCAATCAGACTTTTCGGCACCTTGACCTCCAGCCAGTGCCTGAGGATGTGCACTTTACACCTCCCCAACATGACAACAGCGAAAGGTATTGGTGTGACCCCATTGGATGCTTTGAACCCATTGGCCAAAGGCCACAGAATATTCTGGAAGGTCAAGGGCAAGCGGGATAAAAATACACACCAGGAAGCCACCCCCTCAGTGAAGACTCTTAGCAAGATTCATGGTGGAAGACCATACAGCAACCCAAGAAGACTCAGAAGAAGATCCAGCGTGACCTGCAAGTCCCACTTTCGTGGAAGAGAGTCAGTCCGACACCAGAGAAGGAGGAGATTCCAATGGCCCAACTCAAACACATGCATCATTACGGGTAATATCCTTTCTCAGATGGATAGAGCTAGATAGAGAGTAAATATTGTGGGAATTTGAGAAATGCTCGCATGATGTTTTTAAAAAGAATTATTTTGTTTATAAAATTGAGTCAAAATTGATTTCTGTGTCCCTTTGTCTGTCTCACTGACAAGAGCACTTGCATAAAGTATTTTCAATATATAAACTACTCAAAATGTCTATAGCATGGATAACAGACTGACAAAATTAGCAAAGAAAGTCTGAACAAGGATGAATTACTGTCAATAACTTAAATCTCAAATTAGATACAGCAGTACAGTGAAGGATGTCAACAGCATTATAGTTTCATCAGTAGACTAGTAAAACCCAAAACTAATGACCTGGAGATGTGAAGTCATAGCCCAGAATGGCAGCTGCAGCATTTAAATTCAGTTAATTAATTAAAAATCTGGAATTAAAGACTCTTATCAGTAATGTTGTCCATAAAGTTACAACATTGCTGTAAAATTTCATCTGGTCTTTCATGGATTTTAGGGAAAGAAATGGGAAATTAGCCATCCTTACGCAAACTGGGCTCCACCCCTACAGTAATGTTTTGTAACTGTTCTCTGAAATGACCTGGTAAGACATTTTGTTGTGTAGAAATGAACATTAAATACAGGCTTGCCACTGACACTCTGACAGTATCAATGAGTGAAGACAACAAAGAAACAGAAGGAAGGAAAAGTAAATAAATTAAGAGAAAGAGAAGCAAAAATTTCTCATCAAAATTAGGAGAAGGTTTGGCCCTTTGGCCCTTTGAGACTGCTCCACCATTCAATATGGCTGACCATCTACCTCAATGGCCTTTCCTGCTTTCTTTCCTTACCACTTCTGCCTCTCGTACCTAAAAATGTAGCAATTTTTTTTTAATAGACTTAGTTACTTTGCCTCCACACCCTTCTGTAGTAGCGAATATCACAGGCGGCCCATTCTCTGTATGGAGGAATGTCTTCCTCATTTCAGTCCTAAATGGCCTTATCCATATTCCTAAAACTGCGCCAATAGTTCTTGACTCTTCCCTGCATGTAATCCGTATAACTTTGTTAGAATGTTATTCATTTCAATTAGATTATCTCTCATTCTTATAAATTCTACTGAATGCGGGGGCCCAACCGAAAAACACTGAGTTCCAAAGCAAAGAATCCTCACTAGACGCTAACCTTCTCGTGTCTGACAATCATTGATATTAATATTTATACTTTTGATGTTAATATTCAGAGGTGTAAAACTTGTCTCCTTTTCTGCTTCATTCTTGCGTGTTTTTATACCAGTTGGAATCAAGACAATTACCTTGGCCTTGAATGTGAATAAGTAATATTCTTGATTTAACCCTAAGACCTACTGTGCAATTTTAAAACTGGCTTCATGAAAGAGGTGGAGGTGTGCTGGGAAACATGTAAAAAATTAAACCATTCTGCTTAAGGACAGAAGGCATGGAGGGGACAGTCTATCTTTTCACCCTGTCTGAAACTATATGATGTCTGAGTGAGGAAGATTCTGATTTAATCAGGGTTGTGCTGAAGAAAGTGTTCTTTAAGATGAGCATTACCAAAGAGTGTAACTAGACACAGTGCTTCTATCGGCTGCTAGCTTGTCAGTGTTGTTTATAATTCTATAGTAGATTGTAATAATACAGTGATGGATGCAAATCCTTTCATCTTCAGTAGGTGTATTTCAGTGTGTAGCTTAACTTCCACCATCAGTAGTTGACAAGCATATTGAAAAGGTCAATCATTGACTCTTCCTTTCGTTTTCAAGGACCTTGCTGTGTGTAAATGTACCATATTTCTTTACATTTCAACAATGAACACAGTTCAGAAATACTTTGTTGACTATAAGGCACTTGGGATGCCCTGAAGTTGTGAAAAGATTCTATACAATTGCAAATCTCTTGTTTCTTTCCTCCTTTACAGGTTATTGCATTAAAGGCAAAATTTAAGTCTTCTCTCTTTAAATTGTGTGTGAAGGTGAGAGTGAAATATTGGTTCTAAAATCCACTAGGCTTAGTTTAATAAAAGCACATTTAAAATTCACTCAGAAAGTTAAGATAACTTCAAGAATCAATCCTCAATTGCAACTTAATGGCTATAACCCGACTGCAATGAAATTTCAAAAGGAACTTAGATGTTTTCACATGTATCAATACTGAGCCTCCTGGAGTTGTTTTTCATCCAGAATGAATCATTATTTTCTTTTCATCATCTTTGATAAAATACTTAAAGGATGGTTCCCCGCTGAGGGGGAAAAAATCGCTAGTCCTTCTAGTTATTTAAAGGCTTGAAATCAGCAGAATTCATTCAAATCAACAACGTAAACTTTGTTTTTCCAGACAATTAAATAATTTGTGTCCTTGAAGGTAAATTTGCACAAAGATTTTCATCCAAGGTAGTAAAATCCTACAATCCTGTTTTACAACTTTGGTAAAAGAATATAACTATCTAAATTCAGCATCCTGGAGGATATGTCAGTCAGACAGTATTATTTCCATACAGGGTCCCCATTGTTTTATTCTGTTAAAACAATTCCGCACAATCTACTCCAAATCTGAAGTTAATTAAATGTATCTGTGCAATAATCATACTATGTGGTTTAAGATTGCCTTACATGATTTGCATTTGTGAATAATTCTTTTTAAAAAGCAAAACAATACTGAATTGATAATAGCAATTTTTCGTCTGCTGATCCACTGTCACTAGTTCGGTTACTTTATATGAATAAACATTTTCTGTATTGATAGGAATATAACCTTTGCTTACTAGTAGAGTTTGTGTCATTTAAAATGAAGCTTTATTTTATTGTTCATTCATGTGAGGTAGATGTCACTATCTGGGCCATCACTGATTGTCTATCTCTAATTGCCCAGAGGATCAGCCATATTGCTGTGGGTCTAGAATCACATGTAGGACAGAACAGATAAGGATGGCAGCTTCCTTCCCTATTGGATATTAGTGAACCAGATGGGTTTTTCTGTCAATGGACAATGATTTCAGAGTCACCATTAAACCCTTAACTCCTGATTTTTATTGAATTCAAATTCAACTATCTGCAATAGCTGGATTTGAACCCAGATCCCCAGATCATTAGCAGGGTCTTTGGATTAATAGTCTAATGACAATAGCACAGGCCATTGCCTTTCCTTTCAGGAAAGAATAAACTGCACTAATTTAGAGTTGAGATTGTGGAGCTGGAAAAGTACAGCAGATCAGGCAGCATCCGAGGAGTAGGAGAATCGATGTTTCAGGCATAAGCACTTCATTAGGAATTGATGAAGGGCTTATGCCTGAAACATCGATTCTCCTGCTTCTCAGATGCTGCTTGACCTCCTGTGCCTTTCCAGCACCGTACTCTCCACTTTGATCTCCAGCATCTACAGTCCTCACTTTCTCCTATACTAATTTAGAGATTACCCAAAACCACTCAGTGTGTGGTGATCAAGTAGACAGCTAGTTTGATCTAGTCTGAGCTCTGTTAAATAAAAGGAAACAGTTGTAGATGTAACAAACTCAGATTTTGTGATATTGACAAACCCCACTTCTGCCTTTGCTTTTGCCTCACCAGTAGACCTCTCAATATCTCAGAGAACACATTGTCCTTACTATGTCATTAGTAGCATGTGCTCTGCAAATTCCTATTTGCTAATGTCTGGGCACTTGTTCCAAATTTGAGACAATGGTCACACTGACTATTCAAGCATAATCATACTCTACAAATTAAGCCTTTGATCTATGATAACTGCTTTTTTGTGTGTGTGACTTTAAAACCTTTGTTACAAAGAGAAATAACTACTTTTAAAAACCCTAAATTGCTGTGATGGCTGCATAATTTCACAGCAAGGAATCTGATATCAATTGAGAAATCAGTTTTTTGTGATGACCGTTTCCTACCATGTGAAGGCAAACAGGATTCAAGAAACTGTTTATAAGTGATTCTCAGCCAATTGAACAAGTTAGAACTGGAATCAGGTTACAGAGGTGCAGACATACAGTGAGAAAAAGGCATAGAAGGATATGCTAGCGTTCTCAGCAGAATCTGCCTGTTCTCTGCAGTAAAATAACTAGTTACCAGTTACCTAGTTTAGAATTGATTCACCAGCAACATTTCCCAAGTAAATCAGTCACTCTATACTTCTTACAAATCTACAGATATTTTTGAAAAAGTCAACTGAACATGAAAGGCCTGACGGGCTGAAACAATATCATTTTAACAACGATCTATATGTGTAAAAAGGGATGATTAAGGTTTAGGTCAGTAGTGCTATATATGCCAATGATTCACAACTATTTATTTGTAGTTATAAAATGTGGTGCTAGAAAAGCACAGCCAGTCAGGCAGCATCTGAAGATCAGGAGTGTTGACTCTCCTCAGATGCTGCCTGATTGGCTGTGCTTTTCCAGCACCACATCTGCAAGTCCTTACTTTCTCCTATTTGTAGTTATAGTCTAATTGCTTATAGTAAATCATACTTTTTATTTATTACACAAAACTGTTTCATGCTTTTTGTCAATCTTGTTCTGGAAGTCAGGTAAATTGGGCTATTGTAAGTGATTTTATGAAAGTTATTAAAATTTAGAATGACTCCGGGAGGCTAAATTTATATTGTAACAAGACTAACACCCCAGACTCCTTCATCACTGTCCCTGAGTATATTCCGCCCCAACTAGCAGATCAGTACATTCTAAATGTCCTGTTGATGAGTATATTTAAGAATGAAGTTGATATAATTTTACACACTAAGAGAATTGAAGGATATCAGGGTGGGATAGAAAACTGGAGATAATGTAAACGTTCAGCAGAATCACATTGATTGGTCAATATCAGACCAATTTCCTCCTCCTCAGCTCCCCAGCATCATGGGTTTCAATGTTTAATTAATTCAGTTTCACTCCAAATTTTAGCAACAAACAGTTGAATGGGCCCTGTTAACATTCTGCCAGTAGTATGGAGGTTGTGTGCTCCAGAACTAGCCATTGTCTTAAGCAAGCTGTTCCCACTTGCTTGCAACATTTCTACGTACATAGGATATGGAAAATTGTCCAGGTACTTCTTGTCCACAATAAAACACAGGATAAATCCAACATTGTCAAGTAGCACTGTAACAGTCTGCTGGAGTGTGAAGGATGCCTTTACTGAAGATGTTCTGGCTATAACCAGACCGATAACCTAACAAGAGCACTGGAAGGTTGCAATGTTATAGCATACGAGCAGTAGCAGACCATTCTGCTACACAGTCCTCTGCCACCATTATATGAGATCATGCCTGATTGTACCTCAGCCCATTTCCACACTTTTGCTTCATTTTCCTTCATACTTTACCCAACAAAATCCATCTATCTCAGTGTGGAAGATTTCAGCTGACACAGCTTATGCAGTCTCTTGGGAGAAACTTCAATATTTTCACTGTCCCCTTAATGTTTTACTATTTCACTTCCAAAAATTAGGCCTAGCCCTAATTTTAAGAATATGTATTCCACCTCACCCTCCAGCCCATGCTAGTCCCAGCAGCAGCTTCTTTGTTCTGTTAAGTCCCTTCATTATTTCATGACTCTGATCAAGTCACTCTCAAACGTTCTAAATTCAAATGTTTTCAAACCAAGGTCATGTTAGAATTTTGGGTGGCATGGTGGCTCAGTGGTTAGCACTGCAGTCTCACAGCGGCAAGGACCTGGGTTCAATTCCTGCCTCAGGCAACTGTCTGTGTGGAGTTTGCACATTCTCCCCTTGTCTGTGTGAGTTTCCTCCCACAATCCACAAGATGAGACTGGTACAATTGCAACATTTAAAAAAGCACTTGGATGGGTATATGAATAGAAAGGGGAGGGATATGGGCCAGGTGCTGGCAGGTGGGAATAACTTGGTTTGGGATATCTGGTTGGCATGGATGGGTTGGACCGAAGGGTCTGTTTCCATGCTGTACATCCCTATAAGTCTGTGTGCAGGCCAGGTGAATTGGCCATGCTAAATTGCCAAGTCAGGTAAATATAGGATAGGATGATGGGTTACCCTTCAGAGAGTCTGTGTGGACTTGTTGGGCCAAAGGGCCAGTTTTCATACCGTATTTTATTTCTAACACCTTCCTTGACCTCAGGAAGTCACAAAGTACATCACAGCCAATTGAATCCTTTGAGGTTTAGTTATTGTTATAATGTAAGAAACACACAATCCAACTGGCAAGGTCCCATGAGCAGGAAAGTGACAATGACTAAGTAATCACTTGACTAAAGATGTTCAAAGGATAAACATTGTCCAAAGTATCAGTGATAGCTTTAGTCTTCTTCGAGAGATCATATGGAACCTTAGTTTAATGACTCATCAAAAGACAACAGTACAACACACAGTCAGCGATAGACGAATGTTTTGGCTAGGATTCATATACTAATTTCCTGGAGTCCAACTCAAACCCACAATGTTCTGACTCAGAGGCAAAGGAAGCTACTACTGAGCCTGGGCTCAAAACCTCTTCTTATAACACAATCCATTTCAGGACAAAGTTAAAAATCACACAACACCAGGTTATAGTCCAACAGGTTTATTTGGAAGCACTAGCCTTCGGAGCACTGCTCCTTCATCAGGTGGTTGTGAAGAATAAGATCATAAGACACAGAATTTATAGCAAAAGTTTATGAGCAAAAGGCATTATGAGTATCTGTGACAGAGTGTGTGTATATTTGTGAGTGTGAGTGTAAAGGGGTATAAGTCTCTGAGAGGGTGCATGTGTGCATGGGTGTGTACGTGTGAGTGTATGAGAGAGAGCTTGTGTATGAGAGAGGGTCTGTGTGAGTGTATGGGTCTGTAGAAGTGTGTATGTGTCTGTAGGAGTGTGTGTGTGTGTCGATGAGCCAGCATCTGTCTGTGTGTGTGTGTAGTGCAGTGTGGTCACCTGTAGTGTGACATGAACCCAAGGTCCAGTTGAGGCTATCCACGTGGGTACCACCCTCTGCTCAGCCACTTTGCGTTGTTGCCTGACCCGAAGTCTGCCTTGGAGGATGGTCACCTGAAGATCCAAGGTTGAATGTTCTCCTGAAGTGTTCTCCGGTGGGAAGGGAACACTCCTGTCTGTTGATTGTTGTGTTGCCGTAGCCTCTGCTTGGTCTAGCCAATGTACCATGCCTCAGGGCATCCTACTACCAACTGATGAAGGAACAGTGCTCCAAAAGCTAATGCTTCTAAATAAATCTGTTGGACTATAACATGGCATTGTGTGATTTTTAACTTTGTACCCACCAGTCCAACACCGGCATCTCCAAATCATTTCAGTACAGGTGTCATTCTGGGGAAAGATTCCAAGATCGAAACATTTTGCCAGTTTGGGTATCAATGTCACAAGATTCAGAGAAATAAGCAAAGATGAGGAGAATTAATTCATAGAGTCACTGTCATAAATCAGGTCAATCAGGTGTTTTTGGTAGCATCAATATCAGTGTTGTGAAAGTTATAAATCACACAACACCAGGTTATAGTCCAATAGGTTTATTTGGAAACACTAGCTTTCGGAGCTCCACTGTTTCATCAGGACAATTACCTGATGAAGGAGTGGCGGTCCGAAAACTTGTACTTCCAAATACACCTCTTGGACTATAACCTGGTGTTGTGTGATTTTTAACATTGTCCACCCCAATCCAACACCGGCATTTCCAAGTCACAGTGTTGTGAAATGGATAGAAACTTAATGGGAGAAATATTTACCACCAGTTACAGGTGATTTTTTTTTTATTCACAGATACATTCACATGACGTACTGCTGTAAAATTATTTTAGGCTAGTTGTTCTCACTAACTAAGTTAAGGACAATTGCTAAAAATTTTAAATCCTTTTTTGATCACCTTGCAAGCTTTGAAATTAACAGTTCAAAGTAAAGCTTTATAATTCAAATGAAAACATTGATACTGTGCAGTATTGATACTTCAAAGCCATGCTTAATTGAATTGAATTTTGCTTCTTTTGGCCTCTGCTCTGGATGTCTATATATTGGACATCAACAGGATCAGAGGGAAAGAAAAATTCTTTCAATTTTTATATTGATCTGTTGTGCTGAAAAAGTATCTGTAAAAATCAAGGAGAATTGCGATTTTTCCAAACTTCTTAAGGAGCTAATTTATCTCTGAAATTATTAAATTTTTAAACCTATCTCAATTTGAGTACCATGAAAATGAGTGATGCCAGACAACAGTGATCTCTGCTCTCCTTCCTCAAAGGTCTTGCTTTACAAAGTTGCCTTTCAAAACTTTAGAATTCCCAGAAGCACTTCACATGCAATGAAACAATTTTGGAGTTTAATATTGTTGAAAGAAAAGAAGTGCCCAGCCAATTACTTTAAGCAGACTTCCATGAAAGGCAATAAGATAAAGGGACAGACAATCTGATTTGATAACATAGCCAGGACACCAGAATCACCATATCATTCTTGGAATTATACAGTCAAATGTTTTACATCTTCCCAAGAAAGAAAATTGTGCACATCTAAGAGACAGCACCCCCTAACAAGCCTCAGTTCTGTTCTAAAGGTGTCAGCCCAGATTAAATGTTTCAGTCTCTGCAATGCAATGTGAAGCCACAGATGTTTGACTCACAGGTGAAAATGGTTGAACTGAACCTTGAACTGAGAGCTAAGTCCAAAATATCAGCATCAAGATTTCCCATGTCAATAAACAGCTCTTGCCATTTGAACTGGTGGAATATATGTAGTAGGGATTGCCACAGGTTGGTTGGACCATTGCATTTCAAGGTATGTTTGATTGTACATAGTGTCAACATTTTCAGATGGCACAAAGTGCAGTGAATGATAAGAAGGATAATGATAATTTTCAAGAGGACCCAAACTGGCTGGTGGGATGAGTAGACACCTCACAGATAAAATTTATGACAAAGCAATGTGAAATTGATACTTGTTGGGAGAGAGGCCAAGACAAAGACATTACAAAATAACCTGTGCAATGATATGGAGCGTGCAGGACACCAGGTGCCAACATCTCAGGGAAGACTCCATGGGCAGAGTCCATCCACAGATCTTGGCATCCGACATGTACCACCTCATTCTATCATCATGGCACATGCCTAATCCACATACAGTGTGGTTCTGTGCATCGATGTGGCACTCTGGAGAACCACCAGTCCCTCTCGTTGAAATGCAAGGACGCTTTCTGTGCAGGGTCAGGCATCATAGTGTGAACTGACATACATCTCAGTAATCTTCACTTGCTCCCTTAGCACTCAGTCATTTTGTACCCACTTCAATACTCACAACATTCTTGCCTTGCAGGGCTATAGGAAAAAGGCAGGGTAGTGGAATTCATTGGATATGGAAGAGTAAAGACAAGTTGGACTGAATGGGTGGCTTCTAAACATATGCGTTTGAAGTGTTAAGGCCACAAATGATGTTTACAGAAAAAACATAAGCTCGCATTGTAAAATTGTGTCAATTATCCCATTTCTTCACATGAGTATTTGTATACTTAAGTTTAAATCTAAAAAGAAATTTGTGAGTTTGGGGGCAGAATTTTATGCAATCCAAGTTGTGACATGTTCCAGTGTCTTCATTCCCATTGTGTGCATGAGCTTCATAAAAGGTTTGTTAATTTATTCCTCTGTTTACTCAGTGCATCTAGCCGATTGTCCGACAATTCACCACAAGTCAGTATTTCACCAATTACTCTTTGGTTACAGGCATTAGATTTGGCCACACAATTGGGAAATTGGAATAATCAGAAGCAGAAAGTTGCTGCCAAACACTGAAGAGATTATATTGATCAGACCTCTTTTCAAATTTGCAGACATCTTCCAATTAATTAATCTTCCACTTGACAAATCAAATCCGCACGATGACTAGAAAGACGATTCACATGGTACTCATGAAGAAATGAATACCATCTGCAATTGAGGCCAAGATCTATGAACAGTAGAATAATCCATTCAATTTTCTTCAGTAAGTAGTCAAGTGTTTTCTAGCACATGACAAAAATCAGCATTACATATCATGGGCCACAATTCCAGTCAGACTCATAATCTAAAGAAATTCACTTATGCTTGCTAGGACCAACATACATTGTTCAATTCTGGTTTCCTGGCTACAGGAAAGATGTTTTGAAACTTGAAAGGGTTCAGAAAAGATTTACAAGGCTGTCACCAGGGTTGGAGGGGTTGAGTTATAGGGAGAGGCTGAATAGACTGGGGCTGTTTTCCCTGGAGCATCAGTGGCTGAGGAGAGACCTTATAGAGGTTTATATAGTCACGAGGGGCATGGATAGGGTGAATAGTCAAGGCCTTTCCTCCAGAGTCCAAAAACAGAGGACATAGATTTAAAGTGAGAGGGGAAAGATTTAAAAGGGACCTAAGGGGCAACGTTTTCATGCAAAGGGTGGTCCATGTATGGAATGAACTGCCAGAGGAAGTCATGGAGTCTGGTCAAATTATAATTTTTAAAAGACATCTGGATGGGTCTATGGATAAGAAGGATTTAGAGAGATATGGGCCAAATGCTGGCAAATGGAACTAGATTAATTTAGAATATCTGGTCAGCGTGGACGATTTGGAGGCAAGGGTCCGTTTCCATGCTGTACATCTCTATGATTCTATGATTCTATATGCAGGCCTTGCCCCATGCAAGTGGAATGAACATATCCACAATGCAGTTTTTTGGATTAAACAAAAGTATAGGAGTCAATGGTTTCCCTGATCCATTGTCCTTGGCAACACCTTGATCTATTGGAGTCAACATACTGCTCAATCTACATCCTATTGAGTAGTGATAGTAGTAGCATAGTCCCAGAGTACCATAGGACTGCTCTCTCCTTAGGTAAGACTGGCAATGTCTTATCCTGAGGTTTACCATGCCTCAGGCAAGGGGTGAGGTCAGAAAGGCAGGTCTTTCATGGTGACCTTAGGCAGCGTGGAAATAAACCCACACCAGTGGCATCAGATTGCATTGCAAAATGGATGTCCAGCCAACTGAACAAATCAATCCCCATCATCCCTGGTTATAAATTGCTGGCTGCCTTTGAAATGTGGCATTCTTGCACCCAGTCTGATGAAACAGAAAGATAGGACATTCAACAGCGTATCTCTTTTTTTTCAGCAATACACAAGTGCTATGCGACCAAGCAGCCAAAGGTTTTATATCATAAAACAATGGCTTCTTTTCTTGGAGCACAGTCAGAATCCACTTACCGTGGAGTCAGAAGATAATGAGTTTGACTTTCCCTCTTAGTAGCTGAGCATCAAAGATAAATTATCAGCCCTAATAATACTGAGGGTCCATTACAATGTCAAATCTGACATTCTTCAGATAGGTCACTCAATCGGATCAGGTACCATGGGTCCATCTCAGCAGTTGTGAAATATCCCAAGGCATTTTCTTTTAGAAAAGTAGAGGATTTCTCCTTGGTGGCCTGGCTCTGCTAAAAGATATATTCCTCTAAAGCACAAAAACAGAATAGGAAAAAAATGAGTCAACTGTGGTTAACAAAGGAAGTTAAAAGTTATATTAGATCAATGCAGGAGGCTTCAAAAGAAGCCATAAAAATATTAATAAGCTTGAGGATTGGGAGCATTTTCAAGTTCAGCAGAGGAGATCAAGAAACTGATAAAGAAAGGGAGACTCGAGTACAAATGTGAAAGAGCAGGGAACATAATGAGGGATTATTGGTACAAAAAGGGATAAGATCGGCAAAGACAAATGTGGATCACTTACAGGAAGACAGAGCAGAATTCATAACGGGAAATGAGCAAATGGTAGAGAAGCTAAATAACAACTTTCTGGCTGTCTTCATGGGAGAAGGTATAATATATCTTGCAGAAACAATAGAGATCCAAGGGATTTGTGAGAATAAGGATCTGAAATGCATTGTTACGATCCGATAAATAGTATTGAAGAAATTAATCGGGCTACAAGTTGACAAATCCCCAGTTCCCACTGATTTATAAACTAGATATTAAAAGAGGTGATTAAGGATGTAACAGATGTGTTGCTGCCATGGACAATCACATGTGTAGGAAATGGTTTCTGTTGTAAAAACCTGTATTCCAGCTGGAGTCACTGTGGAACAGTACTAATGGCAGGCAGTGCAACAGTTAGGGGAACAGACTGGCACTTCTGTGGTCATAGTTGTGACTTCAGGATAGTGTGCTGCTTCACTGGTTCTCAGGATAAAAACTAAAACTAGAGGGCACATGTTTAAGGTAAAATGGGAAAGATTTAAAAGGGACGTAACAGGCAACCTTATCACACAGAGGGTGTATGTGTATGGAATGAGCTGCCAGAGGAAGTGGTGGAGGTCGGTACGATTACAATATTTAAAAGGCATATCGATGGGCATATAAAGAGGAAGGGTTTAGAGGGATACGGGCCAAGTTCTAGCAAATGGGACTAGATTAAAAATCACACAACACCAGGTTATAGTCCAACAGGTTTAATTGGAAGCACACTAGCTTTCGGAGCGACGCTCCTTCATCAGGTGATTGTGGAGGGCTCAATCGTAACACAGAATTTATAGCTATAAATTCTGTGTTACGATCAAGCCCTCCACAATCACCTGATGAAGGAGCGTCGCTCTGAAAGCTGGTGTGCTTCCAATTAAACCTGTTGGACTATAACCTGGTGTTGTGTGATTTTTAACTTTGTACACCCCAGTCCAACACCGGCACCTCCAAATCGGGACTAGATTAGTTTCAGATAAAGCTCAGCATGGACGAGTTGGACTAAAGGGTCTGTTTCCATGTTGTACATCTCTATGACTCTATGACCACCCCCTGCAGGTGCCCCTCTAAGCTACTCACCATCCTGACTTGGAAATATATGGCCGTTCCTTCAGTGTCACTGGGTCAAAATCATGGAACTCACCCAGTAATAGCAATGTGTGGCCCTAAACCCCAAGAGCTGAAGTGATTCAAGAAGGCAGCTCACTCACCAAGATGGGAGTTGCTAGTTTTGCCCTTGTTGCCAACATCTCAAGAATGGATAAGAAACACCAGCCTGACAGAAGGTGTCTCACGCTGACTGATTCAACCTTGCATTTTGATTCACAAGGTAACATCATGAGAAAAGTAATTTACTTCTGCCACCTGACGATGATCTTACATTGATCCACTTGTGGGGATTAGCAAATTCTTCCAAATATGGCCAAGGTGGAAGAATGGAGGTTTTCAGACAGTGAATAAAACTGTGGAACTCAGGCATCAAAAACCTAATATCACCTCGAATAAAAAGATAAACTGGGTTTTTGAGCTGTAACCTTGAGTATGTCTGCACTCGCAGCGCACTGGGGAGAGAGACTGAGGGCACATGCAATGATTAGTTGAGTAGCCTTAACAACACTGCTGTGTTTAACTGGCCTGGCAATGGGATCACAGTGCAGCATGACTGTAACATATAACTCAGCACCACAGCCAACCTGCAAACTGCTTCCATTCCTGAGTCTGTTCCCAAGTCGATACACAATACAGGACAATATAAAGCAGCAGTTTGTAAGTACAGAAAACATTCGTAGGCCAGATATTTATATTAACACCCCTGTTTGAGATCATATTCATATGTATGAGCATTTGAAAATTAGGGGCCCCCTTTATAAGAAACATTGAATCTGTGGAAACAGAGCTACTGACAGACATTCTTTCATGGGGAAGGTGAAGAGCCAAGGATGGTGATTTACATTGACACCGTTGACATAGTTAGAAAGAAAGATGAGGTTCTGAGAGTAACATTTAGGATTGAGGCAAGTGACTGAAATATCACACATCTAAGGCAATAATCGCAGGAATAATCCCAGTGCTAAGGACTACTGAGAATAGAAAAAGGAAGATTGGGCAATTTATAATATAATGTGGTTGGAAAAATGGTGTATGAGGTAGAACTTTAGATTTCTGGGCCATTAGGACCAGTTCCAAGGCAAGTGGGACCTATATCCACAAAGTCCAATGATACCTGGGATTGATATTCTCACAGGGAGAATTGCTAGTGCTGTTGGGGCTGGTTTAAACTCTCTTGTTGCAGGCGGTGGTAGCAAACAGAAAGGAAACTCAGTTGGGATTAAAACAAAGTAGGAAATAGACAAAAATAGACAAAGCAAGCAAAGGGAAGGGCAAAAGCTCACAATGAAAATGGACAGCAGCAAAAGTTAATGTAAGAATCAATCAAGATCTATCACAGAATGGTGTTGAATTGGAGAATTAAAAGTACTTTATCTGAATGCAGGTAGCATTTGCAACAAGATAGGTGAATCGATGATACATGGAGAAGTAAAAGGTTATGGTTTGATTGTTATTACAGACACATGACTGCCAGGTGGCCATATACATCGAAAGATATTCAACATTCAGGAGAAGTAGACGAAAAGAAATGGATGTGATGTATTGCTGATGGTACAGGAAGGGAATCAGTGGATTAATGAAAAATGATCTCCAGTTAAACAAAAAAGATAGGGTCAAAGAATCGTATAGCATGGAAACAGACCCTTTTGTCCAAACAGTCCAAACTGAAAATTATTCCAACCTAGCCCCATCTGCTTGCTCCTGGCCCATACCCTTCCAACATTTCCCATTCATGTGCTAAGTATCTTTTAAACATTGTAACTGTGCCTTCCTCAGGAAGTTCATTCCACATGCGAACCAACCTCTGTGCAAAACATTTATCCCTCATGTCTTTTTTTAAATCTCTCTCCTCCCACCTTGAAATCCCCCTTCCTTGGGAAAAGACACCTACCGTTAACCCTATCTGTATCCCGCATGATTTTATAAACATCTCTAAGGTCACCTCTCAACCCCCACCCCCCCCCCCAAGCTCCAGGGAAATAAGGCCCAGCTTAACCAACCTTACTTTATAACTCAAACTTTCTATACCCAGCAACATGCTGGTAAATCACCCCGGACCATCTCCAGATGAATAATATTCTTCCTATGGCAGGGTGACCAGAACTGGACACAGTATTCCAGAAGAGGCCTCACCAATGTCCTATAGAACCTTAACATGACTTCCAACTCCTACACTCCAAGCGCTGAACAATGAAGGCAAGCATGCCAAACACCTTTTTAACCACCCTGACAATATATTGTAGAATCTGTTTCAGTGGACTAAGAAATAGCAAGGGAGAGTGAACATTTGTAGGCTTAGTTAATAGGCCACCAAACTGTCATGGTAATGAAGAGCACAACGTACATCAGGAGATTAGAGATGAATGTAAAAGGGGAATGGAGTAATCATGGGCAACTTGAATTTAGGTATAGACTAGCAAAATCTGCTGTGGTGGAAGAATTCATGGAATGTGTTTAAGAAAATTTTCTGGAGCAAAATCCTGACTGGAACACAGGCTATTTTAAATCGAGTAAGATGCAATGATAAAAAGTTAATTAATAATCTTGTTTCAAGTAAATATTTCCAGACATATCAGAAACTTTGTCTTTATGATCCCTCTGGAAAAAATCCGAGGGCACAATAACCTTGTTAAATGAGTAGCATCGTCACATCTCCCCCTTAAAAATAAACGATCAATATCCAAAGATGACTTCATTTTAAAAAACCTTAGTCTTAATTTGGAGATGCCAGTGTTGGACTGGGGTGTACAAAGCTAAAAATCACACAACACCAGGTTATAGTCCAACAGGTTTAATTGGAAGCAGACTAGCTTTCGGAACGTCGCTCTTTCATTAGGTGGTAGTGGAGGACACAATTGTAAGGCACAGAATTTATAGCAAAAATTTACAGTATGATGTAACCGAAATTATACATTGAAAAATACCTTGATTGTCTGTTGAGTCTTTCATCTGTTTGAATACAATGATAGTTTCACTTCTTTCATGTGTAAATCACAAAACATTTTTTTAAAAGTTTCATTCTCAGGTTAGCTGTAACAATTGGTGTTAGCTAGACAATATGTCGAAGGTGTTAGCCCCCTGTGATCTCTGTCTATGCCATGATGTTTAGATTGATTCTAATCTAAAAAGTGAGACAACAGAGTTTTACATGAATTCATGCAGTTTTTGAGCAAAGTACAATGTAACTCTGCAAGTACAAATTCACCCCACAAAATATATGTGTGTATGTGGGTCTTTGTGTCTGTCTGTGTGTGTGTGTCTGTCTGGGTTGGGGGTTGTGAGTATGAGAGAATGTGTATATGTGTGTGTAGTGAATGGAGAGTGTCTTAAGTCTGTGAGGTGGTGTACGTGTGACTGTGGGAGTGTGTGTGTGTCTAGGGTGGGGTTTGTGAGTGTCTGTGAGAGATAGTGTATATTTGTCTGCATGAGTGTAGAGTGGTCTAAGTCTCTGAGAGGATGCATGTGTGAGTGTGGGAGTGTGTGTGTCTGTAAGGGTGTGTGTGAGTGTCTGTGTATGTGTCTGTGTATATGTGTGTCAGTGTGTATGTATGTGTGTGCATGTGTGTGTGCAGGAGTGTCTGTGTGTGTATAGTGCAATGGTGGTCACCTGTAGCGTGTCATGAACCCAAGGTCCCGGTTGATGCCCTCCCTATGGGTATGGAACCTGGCTATCAGCCTCTGCTCGGCCACTTTTTGCTGCTGCCTGTCCCGAAGTCTGCCTTGGAGGATGGTCACCCGAAGGTCCAAGGTCGAATGTCCTGAATCGCTGAAGTGTTCCCCGACTGGGAGGGAACATTCCTGTCTGTTGATTGTTGTGCGGTGCCCATTCATCCATTGCTGTAGCCTTTGCTTGGTTTCCCCAATGTACCATGCCTCAGGGCATCCTTGCCTGCAAGGTATAAGATAGACAACATTGGCTGAGTCACATGAGTACCTGCCACGTACACCTCCCACTCAAGGACAAAGGAGGAAAGATATGCATGGAGTCAGAGAAAATGGGCAAGATTCTGAATGAGTACTGTGCATTGGTATTCACCAAGGAGAGGGACATGGCGGATGTTGAGGTTAGAGATAGATCTTTAATTACTTTAGGTCAAGTTAGCATGAGGATGGAGGAAGTGTTGTGTATTCTAAAAGGCATTAAGGTGGACAAGTCTCCAGAACTGGATGGGATCTATCCCAGGTTACTGAGTGAAGTGAGAGGAGAAATAGCTGGGGCTTTAACAGATGTCTTTGCAGCATCCTTAAACATGGGGGAGGTCCCAGAGGATTGGAGAATTGCTAATGTTGTCCCTTGTTTAAGAAGGGTAGCAAGAACAATCCAGGTAATTAAAGACCTGTAAGCCTGATGTCAGTGGTAGGGAAACTAGTGGAGAAGATACTAAGGGATAGGATATATACCCATTTGGAAGAAAATGGACTTATCAGTTAAAGGTAGTATGGTTTTGTACACGGAAGGTCATGACTTACAAACCTAATAGAATTCCTTGAAGAGGTGACAAAGTTGATTGATGAGTGAAGGGATGTAGATGTCACATACACGGCCTTTAGTAAAGTGTTTGATAAGGTTCCCCATGGAAGACTGATGGAGAAGGTGGGGTCCAGGGTGTTCTACTTAGATGGATAGAGAACTGGTTGGGCAACATAAAACAGAGAGTAGTAGTGGAAGGAAGCTTCTCAAAATGGAGACCTGTGACCAGTGGTGTCCCATAGGGATCCGTGCTAGGACCACTGTTGTTTGTAATATACATAAGGAAGAAAGGTGTAGGTTGCCTCATTAGCAAGTTTGCAGATGACACTAACATTGGTGGAGTAGCTGATAGTTGAAGGGAACTGTCAGAGAATACAGCAGAAGCGAGATAAATTGGAGAGTTGGGCAGAAAAATGGAATTCAATCCAGACAAAGGCAAGGTGATGCATTTTGGAAGATGCAATTCCACAGTGAACTATAAAATGAACGGAAAAGACCTGGGGAGAATTGACGTACAGAGAAATCTGGGTGTTTAAGTCTGTTGTCCCTGAAGGTGGCAATGCAGATCAGTAGAGTGGTCAAGAGGACATATGGCATGCTTTCCTTCATCAGATGGGGTATTGACTACAAGTGTTGGCAGGTCATGTTACAATTGTATAAGACTTTGGATCAGCCACATTTGGAATACTGCATCGCCACATTACCAAAAGGATGTGGATGCTCTGGAGAGGGTGCAGAGGAGGTTCACCAGGATGTTGCCTGGTATGAGGGTGCTAGCTATGAGAGAAGGTTGAGTAAATTAGGATTATTTTTATCGGTAGAATGTGGTTGAGGGGGGACTTGATTGAGGCCTACAAAATCATGAGAGGTGTAGACAGGGTGAAGTACTCAATTACTAGGGATCACGATCAAATTGAGTGGGGCAAAGTTTAGGAGAGATATACATGGAAAGCTTAGGGTGTAGGCTTGCTCGCTGAGCTGTAGGTTTGATATCCAGACATTTCATTACCTGGCTAGGTAACATCATCAGTGGTGACCTCCAAGTGAAACGAAGCTGTTGTTTCCTGCTTTCTATTTATATGTTTGTCCTGGATGGGGTTCCTGGGGTTTGTGGTGATGTCATTTCCTGTTCACAGAGGGTGGTGGGTAGAATGCATTGCCAGCAGAGATGGTAGAGGCAGGAACGATAGCATAATATAAGATGTATCTAGGCAAACACATGAATGGGCAGGGATACAGATCCTTAGAAAATAGATGGCAGGTTTAGACAGAGGATCTGGATCGGCGCAGACTTGGAGGGCCGCAGGGCCTGTTCCTGTGCTGTAATGTTCTTCATTCTTTCTTTCTACTTGAATTGTTTTATTCTTAAACTGTCCATAACTCCCTTGAATAATTTTGATGTGAAGTTTGACCCTAGATCTGATTGTATCTCTGTGGATAATCTATATCTAGTGAAACATTTGAGTAACTCCTCTACAATCCTTCTAGCTGTGATATTGTGTAATGGAGTGGCCTCTGAAAATCCAGTGGACACATCCATTATTATTAACAAATACTGATTCCCACTTTTTGTTTGAGGTAGGGGCCCTATGCAATCAATTAAGATTCTTGTAAAAGGTTCCTCAAGTACAGGGATAGGTATTAAGGGTATGGGGTTTATTACTGCCTGTGGTTTTTCAATTAACTGACATGTATGACATGTCTGGCAAAATTTAATTACATCCTTTTGCAGCCCAGGCAGTAAAAATATTTTGTATTTTAGCTTGAGTTCTTCTTACCCCTAAATGATCCCCCCAATGGCAGTCCAAGTGCTACCCACAACACCTCCTTTCTGCAAGCCACTGGCAATACAACTTGATAAACATCTGCCCATTTCTCATTTGCCTGAATATGTGATGGTCTCCATTTCCTCATCAAGACATCATTTTTAAGGTAGTAGTATTCAGGGATACATTCGGATTCTCCCTCCGTGTATGCCTTTTGATATAATTGCTTTAAATTTTCATCTTTCTGCTGTAAGTCAGCTAATTTATCTGAGCTAAAGATTTCTACTTTGTCAGCCATTTGCTCCTGTTTTGTGTCAACCATTTGATCAAACAGGGTCTCTGCTAACACCACGTCAGCATTCTTAACTGTACACTTTGATCTCTTCTTTTTCAACTGGTGACTTTGTGACTTCATCACCACACAGTCAGAGAAAACCCCAGGATATGCGTCTTTTAATAGTTCAGTTGGCTAAATTTCCACTGACTTTTCAACCACAGTAGGCAGCACTCCTACCTGTGAACGAGCTATATCGTTGAAAAGGACAAACTGTATTCCTGGAGCTGAGAGTTTGTCCAGTACTCCTACCACGACTTCTCCATTCTTCACTGGACACTCTAGCCTCACTCTATGTAACTGAGCTCTTCTTGCGTCACCATGAATTCCCATTATTAACATCTTTTCCGGCAATATTCCTTCAAAGGTACATATCTCCTTATTTTCCAACATCAAAAATTGAGGGGATCCTGTATCTCTTATTATTGTAACCTCTTTACCTGCTACTCCTGGCCTATGTGAGTAAACTTTACCTTTGCAGGTATATGGTTTAAGAAGATCCGGCACCTCCTCCATAACCAACCTCTGACCAGATGTACATGCTGGTGCAGCTTTTTAACTTACACTGTGCTTTCCGTTGCCAATCCAACAAAATTCACGGACTTATCCTACATCTGGCTTCCCAGTGCTTCTCCTAACCCACCAACACTGTGATTTCACGTGGCCTTCTTTATTACAGTGAAAATACCAGAGGTTTTTAACTTCTGTTTTCCCTTCCAGGATTTCCTTTTTACCCTGTGGTAAGTTATCCTTATGACCTTCACCGAGATCTACCTTTCCCTTACCACGTGGGGATTTTTCTTTTCCCCAGTTTCGATCCCTCACGGATTGAAATTGATGTTGGAAGCCAAACTTTGATTTATGAACCAATGCATAACCATCAGCCATTTCTGCTGCTAATCTTTCTGTTTAATTTTCTGCTCTTCCACAAGAGTTCTCACTATTTCAAGAAGTGAATTTTTGAATTATCTCTCTAAGAACATCGTAGGTTTGCACTATTTATAATGCCCTTATCCACCTTCAAAATTAGAACATAGACCAATACAGCGCAGTACAGGCCCTTCGGCCCTCGATGTTGTACCGACCTGTGAAACCAATCTGAAGCTCACCTAACCTGCACAATTCTAGTATCAATCATGTGCCTATCCAATGACCATTTAAAAGCCCTTAAAGTTGACGAGTCCACTACTGTTGCAGACAGAGCATTCCACACCCTTACTAAAGAACCTACCTCTGACATCTGTCCTATTTCTATTAGCCCTCAATTTAAAACTATGTCCCCTCATGCTAGCCATCACCATCTGAGGAAAAAGGCTTTCACTGTCCACCTTATCTAATCCTCTGATCATCATATATGTCTCAATTAAGTCACCTCTTAACCTTTTTCTCTCTAATGAAAATAGCCTCAAGTCTCTCAGCCTTTCCTTGTAAGACATTCCCTCCAAACCAGGCGACATCCTGGTAAATCTTCTTTGCACCCTTTCCAATGCTTCCACATCCTTCCTATAATGTGGTGACCAAAACTGTACACAATACTCAAGTGTGGCCACACCAGAGTTTTGTGCAGCTGCAACATGACCTCACAGTTCCAAAACTCAATCCCTCTACCAATAAAAGCTCATGCCTTCTTAACAAATCTAGCAACCTGGTTGGCAACTTTCAGGGATCCTTATACATGAACACTGAGATCTCTCTGGCCAGCCCAGCAGCTTATCTGTGTCCCTCTATAACCTGCACATCCTTGCGCACTATCTACAACTCCATCAACTTGAGTGTCGTCCACAAGTTTACTAACCCATCTTTCTATGCCCTCATCCAGTCATTTATAAAAATGACAAACAGCAGGAGTCCCAAAACAGATCCTTGCCATATACCACTAGTAACTGAACTCCAGGATGAATGTTTCTGATCAACCACTACCTTCTGTCTTCTTTCAGCTGACCAATTTCTGATCCAAACCACTAAATCACCCTCAATCCCATGCCTTCATATTTTCTACCATGAAGAATCTTACAAAACACTTTACTGAAATGTATATATGCTACATGAACTGCTTTACCCTCATCCACCTGTTTGGTCATCTTCACAAAACCATGTTGACTATCCCTAATCAAATTATTACTTTCTAGAACTTTACCCAAAACTTTACCCAAAACCGAAGTAAGGCTCATTGATCTATCATTACCAGGCTAGTTTGATCCTTTCAAACTCAATGTAAGTTTAATCATGGTTCCTCCTTAGATTCCTGAAATGCTGTCTGTAGGCTTCTGGCACAAGGTCACGTGCACTTACAACGGCGTTTTTCACCTCCTCATACGCCCCAGACACCTTCTCTGATAGTAATCTACCTCCAAGTTTTGGTTGGATCAACAAAACCCACATGGTCTCTGGCCACTGTATTTGTTTAGCCACCTTTTAAAATGAGATGAAAAAGGCTTCTACGTCCTTCTCATCAAATGTAGGCAATGCTTGAATATATTTAAGAAGATCCCCACCAGGCCTATGGCTGCCACGGATTTGCTCATCCTCACTCTCTTCCTCACTCAGCTCACCTTCAGCTTTCATCTCCATCCTTTTAAGCTGACATTCCAGTCTAAGTGCCAATTTCAGAAGTTCAAACTCTCTCTTTCTTCCTGTCCTCTCTCTCCTTTTCTCTCTCTTCTCTTTCTCTCTCTTTCTCTCTCTTCTCCTTTCTGTTCTGCTAAAGCGATATTGTCCTTTTCATTTTGTTCTACTAGGGCCTTTCGTTTTTATTTTCTTTCCTCTGCTTTTAATCATAATCCAAAGTTTCATTTCTCTTTCTCTTTCTTTTTTCTTTTGCCTCCAACTCAGGCTGCTTCATTCTCAACTGAAGTTTAGCCATCTCCAAAGATTCTGACTCTGTTTCCAGAAAATTTAAATGCTGAGCTATTGCTGTAATCATCTCTCCTTTCCTCACAGGGAGGGAGCTCCAAATCCAGCTTGTCTGCCTATTCCGGCAGCTTTTCCTTGTTCACCTTTTGAAAAGCCCCCAAACTTCCACCCTCCGAAAACTCTTAGTGACTGAAAGAGCCATTTCTACACCAAGCACTATTTAAACCAACCAAATCCAACACCTGGAACGAAAGACGCTCACACCTACCCTCGCTGCTTTTGAGTACAGCAACCCCAATCTCAAACCGGAACTATTGAACGAATCCCGCAAAGAGCCTCCGATCTGTTACAAACCAGGCCAGATCCTCTCAAAACATTTCAGGAATGCAGCTCAGACCTAACTTTTTTAAGCAGATGTAGAGCGGATATTCCAGGAGTGATGTAAACACTTAGTTTTAAACAAAACAGAATTTATTTAGAGGCTACTGAATGAACAATGAACATAAGAGAACCAAATTTAAAATAACTTAACCTATCTGAAAACCCAATCCACTCTATCGCAGCTTAATGATGCTGTTCCAAATACTTGCAACATCCCCATAAACACCCCCTTGGCTAAAAAAAAGTAAACTCAAACACACGTTCGTACAGGAGAGATGTCAGAGAGAGAGAGGGTCAGCATGGAACTGCTTCTTTGGATTCCCAGCTAAAACCTAACCAGCAGCTACAAAAGAAAAGCTGCTAATACCAAACCAAACTGAGCCCTGCATTGGGAGAACTGACCATTGCCCTTTCATTGCACAAGTGCTTTAAAGAAAAAACATTTAAAATCTTTTTCAAGTTGATATCTCCAGACGTAGCAGAACCCCTGCTTTTATGGCATCTCTGAAAAAAAGCAGAAGGGCTTATGCCCGAAACGTCGATTCTCCTGTTCCCTGGATGCTGCCTGACCTGCTGCGCTTTTCCAGCAACACATTTTCATCAAGGACAACATAACCTTGTTAAAGGAGCAGCATCATCGTCACACATGGCTAACAAAGGAAGTTAAAGATAGTATTAGTTGAAAGGAGGAGAGTTATAAAGTTGGCAATGTATTGTAAGCCTGAGCATTTGTAGGATTTTAGAATTCAACAAAGGAAAGCCAAAGGTAAAGAGAGAAGAGAATAAGAATGCAATGGAACAAGAAACATAAAACACACATTGTAAATGCTTATGTAAATATCTAAAAGAGAAAGATTAGCAACCGCAAATGTGGGTCCATTACAAGAATAAGTAGTATTATTTAGATCAGGAAATGGAATTGGATAGAAACAATGTGCAAGGCTACAGGGTAAAACAAGAGATTGGAACTTGATAGTGAAGCTCATTTAAAGAGCCAATGCTGGCACAATAGGCCAAATGGTCTTCTTTTGTACACTAATAATTTATGTCATTCTGTGTAATAGAGGGATGTCAGAAAGGCTAAATACTATCTTTCTGTCTTAACAGCAGAAGACACAATAAATCTCCCAAAATAACAATCTAAGGGCCCAGTACATAGAACATAGAACATATACATGCCCTTCAGCCCTCAATGTTGTGCCAACCTGTGAAACCAATCTGAAGTCCATTTAACCTTCACTATTCCATAATCATCTATACATTTATCCAATGACCATCTGAATGCCTTTAAAGTTGGCAAATCTACTACTGTTGCAGCACCCTTACTACTCACTGAGTAAAGAAACTACCCTTGACATTTGTCCTATATCTATCACCCCTCAATTTAGAGTTATGTCCCCTTGCGCTAGCCAAGTCCATCCGAGGAAAAAGGTTCTCACTGTCCACCCTATCTCATCCTCTGATTATCTATGTCTTTATTGAGTGACTTCTCAACCTTCTTCTGTGTAATAAAGAGTTTTGTACAACTGCAACATGGCTCCGAAACTTAATCCCTCTGCCAATAAAATCGAACACACCATATGCCTTCTTAACAATCTTATCAACCTGGGTGGCAACTTTCAGGAATCTATGTATATGGACACCAAGATGTCTTTGCACATCCACACTGCTAAGAATCTTACCATTAGCCCAATACTCTGTACTCCTGTTACTCCTTCCAAAGTGAATCACCTCACACTTTTCTGCATTAAACTTCATTTGCCACCTCTCAGCCCAGCTCTGCAGCTTACCTATGTCCCTCTGTATCCTGCAACATCCTTCGGCACAGTCCACATCTCCACTGACCTTAGTGTCATCTGCGAATTTACTAGCCCATCCTTCTACACGCACATCCAGGTCATTTATAAAAATGACAAACAGCAGTGGTTCCAAAAAAGATCCTTGTGGTACACAACGAGTAACTGAACATTTGTGCAATAGCCTAACGTGGGGAACCTTAAAATACTTTATTGAAATCCATATACACCACAATAAACCTCTTTACCCTCATGCGCCTGTTTCATCAACTTTTCAAAGAACGCAATAAGGTTTGTGAGGCATGACCTACCCTTCACAAAACCATATTGATATCCCGAATTAATTATTCCTTTCTAGATGATTATAAATCCTATCTCTTATAACCCTTTCCAACACTTCACCCACAACTGAAGTAAGGCTCACTGGTCTATAATTACCAGGGTCATTTCTACTCTCCTTCTTGAACAAGTGGACAACATTTGCTATCTTCCAGTCCTTTGGCACTATTCCTGTAGACAATGATGGCATAAAGATCAAAGCCAAAGGCTCTGCAATCTTCTCCCTAGCTTCCCAGAGAATCCTAGGATAAATCTCATCCGGCCCAGGGAACTTATCTATTTTCACACTCTCCAGAATTGCTAACACCTCCTCCTTATGAATCTGAATCTTGTCTAGAGTAATAGCCTGTATCTCAGTGTTCTCCTTGACAACATTGTCTTTTTCCAGTGTGAATACTGACGGAAAATATTTATTTAGCGCCTCTCCTATCTCCTCGGACTCTATGCATAACTTTCCACCATTGTCCTTGACTGACTCTAATCTTACCCTCATCATTCTTTTATTCCTGATATATCGAGTGAAAGCCTTCGGATTCTCCTTGATCCTACCTACCAAAGAAATCTCATGTCCCCTCCTGGCTCTTTTCACCTCTATCTTCAGGTCCTTTCTGACTAGCTTGTAACTCTCAAGCATCCTAACTGAGCCTTCACATGTCATCCTCACATAAGCCTCCTTCTTTCTCTTGACAAGAGATTCAAATTCTTTAGTAAACCACAGTAAGTGTGAAACTGAAAGCGATTAGTTCTCTTTAAAAGGTAGTATCAGAGAAATTAATAGAATTCAATCTCACAAAAATCTGGGGCCCAAAGACCTTCAACTGAGACTGTTGAAAAAGATGGCTATGAAGATAACAGATCTCTCAAAATGCTTTTCATCCAAAAATGGGACCTATGAATTGGAAGATTCTGAATTTAAACACAATGTTTAAGAAAGCAGAGTAACTATAGATCTGTTCACCTGACTGCATTAGTAGGGGAAAAAAGGTAGAATATATTTTAATGGATGTGGATACTGGATATTTAAAAAATAATTGTCTGATTAGATTGAATCTACATGGATCCATGAAGGGAAATTCCTTTTGGTAAACCTGATCATGATTTGAAGGTGTTACTAGCAAAGTCAGTAAGGGGAACCAATATAGTATGTGTATTGTAATTTGATAAGCTTCCACACAGGAGCTTGGTAAACAAAATGAACATATAATACATTTGGTGAGATCACAACAACCTGGACTGAGGATTGGTAAACAGGGAGAAAGCAGAAAGTTAGACAAAATGAGTCATTAGTCAAAAGGTGTGGTGCTGGAGAAGCACAGCATGTCAGGCAGCATCCGAGGAGTTTTCGAGCATAAGCCCTTCATCAGGAATGTGGGAGCAGGGGGACCGGGCACAAGGGGGCTGAGAGACAAACTTCATCCACTGTATCCATTGCTCTCAATGTGGTCTCCTCTACATTGTGGAGACAGGACACCAATCTGTGGAATGTTTTAGAGAACATCTCTGGGACACGCACACTAAACAATCCCACTGCCCTGTGGCCAAGCACTTCAACTACCCCTCCCATCCCACCAAGTATATGCAAGTCCTGGGCCTCCTCCACTGTCAAATTCTAGCCACCAGACGCCTGAAGGAACAACCCCTCATCTTCTACCTTGGGACCCTCCAACCACACGGGATCAATGCTGATTTCACCAGTTTCCTCATCTCCCCCCCACCTTATCCCAGATCCAACTTTCCAATTCGACACCGCCCTCTTGAACTGTCCTACCTGTCCATCTTCCTTCCCACCTACTGCTTCACCCCCACCTCCATCTACCTATCGCATTCCCAGATACCTTGCTCTCCAGTCTCACCCTCTTTCTATTTATCTCTCAGCCCCCTTGACCAACTTCCCCCCGCTTCCCCAAACTCCACACTCTTACCCCCACAACACCCACATCCTTATGAAGGGTTTATGCCCGGAACGTCGATTTTCCTGCTCCTCGAATGCTGTCTGACCAGCTGTGCTTCTCCAGCACCACACGTCTTGACTCTGATCTCCAGCATCTGTCGTCCTCACTTTCTCCAAGATGAGTCATTATCAGATTGACAAGCTGTGACCAGTGGGATACTACAAGGGCCAGTACTTGAGCCCCAGTGGTTCACATTATATACCTCAATGATTTGCAAGGAGCGTCCAATTGTAATAATCTCAAGTTTGCAAATGATACAAAACTTGGTGGAAATGTGATTTGTGAGGTGGACGCAAAAAGGTTTCATGAGGAATTACTCTCATGGAATAAGTGAACAAGAGCAAGGCAAATGAAATGCCAAGTGAATAAGTGGGAGATTAACCATTTTGGTTAAAGGAAATAGGGTGCATTTTTTTAAAAAATGTGAAATTAGGAAGTGTTGATATCCAAATGCACCTGAAAGCTAAAATGCAAGTACAACAAATAATTTGGAAAGCAAACTCTTTGTCAGCCTTTGCTGTAAAAGGATTTCAATGCAAGAGCAAAGTCTTACTTCAATTGTATGGAACACTGGTGAGATAGTACCTGGAATATATGCAGTGATGGTTCACCAGACCCACCCCTACGATGGTGGACCATCCTATGAGGAGAGATCGGGAGCTATAGAATATTGAGAGCCAATCTCAGAGAATTATACAAAATTCTTAAAGGGATAGGCAAAGCAGAAGCAGTAAGTATTATGCCCCCAGGTTCTTGGGTTGACAATGAGGGGAAACAATCTCAGGATAAAAAGTATGCCATTTCGGACAACGATGAGAGGGAGGACCTCTTTATCCAGAGGGTGGTGAATCTTTGGAATTCCATACACCAGATGACGGCATGGTGGAACAGGCTGAATGGTCTACTCCTGTTGCTGGGATGAACATCTTCCAAGCATCCATTGATTCTGGAACAGTGTCTGAAGATTGGATGGTTGCAAGTCTAATCCCATTATTTCTGTAAGAAAAATAGCAGAAGTTGGGGAATTAGAGACCTGTTAACCAAATGTTAGTTGCATGGAAAATATTTGAATATGTTTTAAGGCTACAATAACAGGATGCTGAGATTCGAGACATATAAAGATTATAAAGAGTCAATCTTGGTTGCCAATACTGCTGGAGGAGGTTTCTACCAAAGTAGATAAAGACATAGAGCATTTGGATTTTCCGAAGGGTTCAGGAGATTGTGAACAAAGTTAGAACACATTTAGCAGGGATAATGTACCAGGGATAATGTATCAAAGGAGAGACAACAAATAGTAGGAATAAATTAGTCAGTCATTCCCAGGTTGGCAGGTTGTGACCACTTAGTACTGCAAGGATAAGTTCATAGGCTACGTCAAAAATTTTATGTGAGGATCAAATGAAATATTTCCAAGTTTGTAGATGACACACCTATCTGGGATGTGTATGCTGAGGATTATGCAAAAAGCTTTCAAGAAGATATAAAACAAAAACAAAAATTGCTGGCGAAACTCAGCAGGTCTGGCAGCATCTGTGGTGAGAAGCAGAGTGAGTGTTTTGAGTCCAGTGACTCTTCATCAAAACTGATAGCAGCTCAGAAAAAGTGGTGTTCATCTTGAAGAGGGGACTATTGATAATAGGCCAGGACAGAATAGAAGCTGAAACAGTGGTAATGAGGGATGAGAGTAGGAGGGATTGGGTAGGCTGTACTGAAACATGATAGGACTTGGTATGGGAGTGGGTTAAAAACATTCAGGGATGGAATGAGACTCTAAAGTGATTGATGTCGATGATGAATCCTCGAAACCAACAAGGTCTTCAAACAGAAAGTGAGGTGTTGTCCTTCCAACTTAAGCTGAGCTTCACTGGAGCACTGAAGCAGACCTGAGACAGAGATGTTGGCCAGGGAACAGAGTGATGTGTTGATGTGGCAGGCAACTGGAAGTTCAGGGTCACTTTGGGAGACAAGATGTTCTGCAAAACAGTCGCCCAGTGTGTGTTCCTCTCCCCATGTAGAGGAGGCCACACTGTGAGAATATAAGTGACGAGATTGAATGAAGTACAGGTAAAGCATTGCTTCACTTGGAAGTATGTCTGGAGTCTTGGATAATAAGGAGGCAGAAGGTAAAAGGACAGGTATTACACCTTCTGGCCTATTCCTGACCTTGTGTTTTATTACTGATGTGTGTAATATCTTCTTTCAAGCACACAGGCTTTCTTGCATAACAACAGTGATAACAATTCAATAGTATTTTGGGACAAGTTGACTCAGGTTTAAGACTGTACATGGAAGAAGTCAAGCTGAAGCATGATAAAAACTGAGGTGCAATAGAAAGGAAAGATGCTTGAGATGCAAAGCCAGAAGAGAGCAAGGGCACAAACTTGTAGTCAGAGCTGGGAGAGAGTTCTGAGCAAACAGTGAATGGTGATTCGGTGGTTCTGGAAGGGAAGAGGAGTGGCTGTTTTATTGCTAGTCCTTTTGTTTTTGGCTAAATTTCCATTTGCAGCGCATTGCCTGTTCCTCCGGCATTGTGAGGGAATTGATCATTCAAGAAAGGGAGGCCGTGCTGCAGTGGTAATGCCACTGATCAAGTCATCCAAAACCCAGGTTGATATTGTGCCAATCTAAGCTCAAATTCCAACCAACAGATGTTAGAATTTGAGTTTAATACAAATCTGGAATTGAAAGTTAGTCTAAAGGCAGCCATCTAACCATTTCTGATCATCATTAAAACTTAACTGGTTCATAAATGCACTTAGGGAAGGAAATTTCTGGTCTGCATGTGACTCCAGACCAATAGCATTGCAGATGACTCTGAACCGCCCTCTGAAATGGCCCAGCAAGCCAGTCAGTTCAAGATGAATTATTGACGGGCAATAAACTTTGGTTCTACCAGTGACACCCACATCCCATGACCAAATAAATACATCCTTATAATACTTGCTATTTCATTGATATAACTCTTCCAAAAAAAGTGTTGGTAGCAGACCTGAAACACCGAGTACAAACAACACCTTGTGAAAGTCAGACTTCTACAAATTCATTCAGTATAATGAATTAACCTTCCCCGATTGGAAAAAGGTGTGAAAGCCAAATAACTGCTCTGCATTCACCTCATGGTAAATGTACAGTTTTCCCCACAGCATCTCTTACCTCTCTATTACACTCTCTGAAGGCTTCTCTCAAGAAATGCACCGTAGGTGTCAAAATGGGGAGACCCTCATTTATGAGGAACTAATTTAGAGAAAGCTCCAGTATGAACAGAAATAATTCTTTGATAATGTCAGTTGGTAAGAGGAAGAGTAACTGGAGAAGGAAATACCAGCTATGTCAAAGACAAGGACCAACTCTACTGCCTGGAAACACCTGCCAAAGGAACAGTTGGAGACGCGTTTCAAGAATTAGGATCATAGAATCCCTCCAGTGTGGAAGCCGGCCATTCAGCCCATCGAGTCCACACCCACCTTCTGAAAAGCATCCTACCCAAACCCAATCACTTACCTTATCCTTGTACGTCCCATAGCTAGCCCATCTGTGGAGCAATTTAGCACAGCCAATCCACTTAACTTGCGCATCTTCAGACTGTGGGAGGAGACCCACACAGACATAGGGGAGAATGTACACACAGTCACCCCAAGGGTGGAATCAAACCCAGGTCCCTGGCTCTGTGAGACAGCAGTGCTAACCACTGAGCCACCAGGTCAATATTAGCCACACAAGGACCCACAGAACCAATGACCAGTGACACACAACTTCCTAGATGGGCAATCATATTCATTAGTGAGTGATCACAAACAATGACGCTTGGTAGTTTCCTGGTCTGGGAACACTCACTCTCTCAATGTTAGCCCTGATAGGAAGCTACATTGAGCTCTCAGCAGTCCTTGTTTTCACTGCTGGGACAGGGGCATGATGGGTAATCACCAGGTGAAAGAGAGCTTCAATTGACATTGGGAATTGCTTAAGCAAGTGATGCTGTGGCAAAAGAATGTCGAAGAGATTACTCTGCAATTATCTAGAAAACAGATGACCCTAGCCTAGTGCAGGAACACTGTGCAGATCACAGATGTCAAACAGAAATTCCCAGTGGCATTAGCAATAGAATTTCATGCATTTCTCAAGAAAAATTACATTTTGAGGTTGTGAATAATACAGGTGAGTAAATGAGCGCACCAGGAACCTTAGACATGCAGTAAGAGGAATCTAATTAGACAGCCCATCAATTTTTTTTCAGCGGAAATTAGGTCTAAGTGCAACTAGCTAAAGTTTCAGCAGCCAGCAGCAATAGCACACAGAAAAACCCCTCCGAGATTTACATTTCAATGGCATGAGTTCATAATAGGTAATTTTTCTTTCAGAGTTACAGATACAGTTTCATAATCTCCATCCTCACATTTATTTATCCAATGACAGGCCAAAACCTCAGTGGCATGTGGATGATTCAGAGTTGAGACTCACCATTACTACACATTAAAGATTCTCCAGGAGAAGGAGCTAATTACATTCTGCCACAATAAGATTCCTGGTCCCTTAGAAATTTGTCTTTTTGACATTAATTAATATAATGAATTACTTTCATTCTTCAAAGAAACAGGATGTAATTTCTGCATGGGTAAAGTGATAGCTGCTTTTGGTTCATATTTAAAGTTGGGTGCTTTCTTCCTACTCCTGCGATGCCAGGACTGAGGTATAAAGAGAGACTGGATCGGTTGGAACTATGTCCATTGCAGCTTAGAAGAATAAACGTGGGATCTCACAGAAACCTATCAAATTTTAACATGGCTATACTGGATAAATGCAGCAATGATGGTGGAGACCAAAACTAGAGGGCATAGGTTTAAGGTGAGAGGGAAAAGATATGAAAATGACCGAAAGGGCAGCTTTTTCATGCATAGGGTGGTGTGTGCATGGAATGAGCTGCCAGAGGAAGTTGTGGAGGCTGGTACAATTACGACGTTTGAAAGGCATCAGTAAGGGCACATGGTTACGAAGGATTTAGAGGGATATGGGCTAAATGCTTGCAAATGGGTCGTGATTAATTGAGGATAACTGGTCAGCAGGAATGAGTTGGACAGAGGGATCTGTTTCCATACAGTACAGCTCTATAACTCGATGTTCTCAATAACCAGGAGGCCAGAACCAGGGATTAAAGTCAAAGTATATGGATTAGGTCTGGGACGAGGAGGAATTTATGAGCCCATGGAACTCTACCACAGAAAGCAGTTGACATCAAAACATTGAATATTTTCAAGAAGCGAGATATAATCCTGAGAATTAAAGTGCTAAGAGTGTCTGTGGATAAAGCAGGAACAGGTTACTGAATTGAATTATTAGCCATGATTAGATTCAAATGGCCGAATGGCTGCTGATATCTTCAATGATTCTATGTCTTTGCTGAAATTATCATGCCAGAAAAATTCACTATCAATATGGCTATCGTCCAGTACACAAAAACTGCCAGTTGCCTCGTAATCTCAATGATTAGTCGATGTATAAGTGAACACACAGGCTCAATATTTCTAATGGCATTGGAACTGCTGCTGCCAACACTGACCCAGGCAAAAAGATTACCCACTTACCTGCAAATTACTTTTCTGTCCAAACTTCCAGTGCAGAATCCAGAAGAAAGTCCTCAGTATAGAAAACCTCGGAGGAAGCAGCAATGTGAATTTGCACAAGTGCCACACCGCCTTTTTATATAAGTAGGGGCTAATAGTTTGTAAAGAGTTGTGAGGTATAGATGTGGGGATGGGTTGGGGGTGTGTGGGTGGTAGTGGTGGGGTTCGGGGCTGTAGTTGGCAGACAGGAAAATGGACCTGAGATGACAATCATGTCAACCATGTTCTGATTGAATGGCAAAGCAGGTTTGAAGGGTCAAAGAGTCCACAGCTGTCTTAACCCTATGTTCCTCTGTTAAAGATCCCAAAAGGTCTTAGTCTGTTGGTGCATGAGTATATAAATGAATGGGTGATTGAATATGTAGGTAGGTTAGGATGAGATGAGTTTGGTGGTTGAGGGGAGAGTCTCAGTTATATGGCCTCCCAGAAATTAAAGCTAGGATTTTTCTGCGGCACATTTTCTGAGTAACTTTCTCATCAGTGAGGGTCCATCTCAGTCTCAGAGAACTTTTAGGAAGGTTCTCGAGACTTGGTGAACTTGGAATCCTACTCCCTGGACAATTCCCATGGAGTCAGCACATTGGGGCCTTTATGGGATCCTGTTGTGCACCTTCAGTTAGTCCCTGACATTCTGGAAACCGGAAAATCCAGGCCAAAGTAATGGAGAAGATGCAAGGATTAATTGGTCACTTGGTGATGGATTATTCAGTTACCTCATGTACTGACGGCCTTGTCCCTGCTCCCTTTCTTGTCTCTTTCTATGTTATTCTCATCACTTTGATCAAATAGCAATGTATAACTTGGCGCACGTTGAAATCAAGGGAATCATCAGCCAATTTATTTTTAAATGACCATTTTGATACAGTTGTCTCAAAAGCTGAATATTAAGGAAGTGAAAAGGTGACCAGGCCTTTGAATCTTAAAGTTTTTAATGATACCATCTTGAAAGTAAAGGTAGTCACAGACTGTATAAGCTTGATGCTAATTACCCACCAGGATTTTTTAATAGCTGATTTGAAGACTCTGCAGATGAGAATAAGTCCTGATTAGATTTCTGAAATCTGGTTTGGTGTGGCACAGAGATACAAATCAACTTAATTGCAGGCATTCCTAATCTATCATCATCCTATCACAGGGCTGGCTATTACATACAATAGAAATGAATATCTAACTCAATCAACATTTCCTTTCACAGGCACCGTCTGTAGTTGAACGAGTCATAAATAGCCCATTACAATGTACTGTAGTGTTCACATTTACATGCTGTTGGTTTACATTCTAATATTGCGAACGGCATACTGTGAGGTAATTTAGTCCTTCAAGCCTGTTTGCTTATTCAATTACATCATGGTTGATCCGCCGTCCCCCTCCATCTTCAAATCATATTATCTCTTGATCCAGATGCCCAACAAAAATCAAAGGCCCTGTGTCTTAAGTTGCTGCATCAATTTTAATCCTTGATTTTTACCTATTATTGTGTTGTGTGTTTTTTTTACAGAAAGCAGGTACAAAGGGCTGCATGTTCCAGACTCATTGGCAGCAAGCCAGAGGCTCGAGCATTGGAAAAATAATGTTGGTGAGAAGGGAGTCCCCAAGATCTCTCCATTACCATTCCATCTTACCAGTGGCAGAAAACATGACAACTCCATCACTTTCCAAGTGACCAGTTGAGAAACTTAAGTAACAACCACTTTTGCCTATTTTTTCACAGTGAGGTCCTACAGGGGGCATTAGCCATCCTCACTGCTAACTGTGTGAAGGACAGCTCTCCGAAAGCTTGTGATTTCAAATGGACGCGTTGGACTATAATCTGATGTCGTGTGACTTCTGATTTTGTCCACCCACTGGCACCTCCACATCATTTTTTTTTCCTGAACTGTGGTGGTTGTCAAGAGACCGCCAGGTAAATTCTGGCAGCAGCCACTCCCTCAGCAAGCTCCCAGAGCAGGTGCTCACTGATGGATACTCTGTGGCCCACAGTGAGGTCCTACAGGTGACATTAGCCACCGTCATGGCATCAGTGCCAACTGTGCTGCATGACCTTATGCAACCACTCACCCAACTCTCTGATCACCAGGGCCCAGCCATCAGTCATCTTCAGGTGCACTGCCCACACTACCACAAGTAATAGGCATAGAGGCATGCACTTCCAAAGCCACCCTTGGCATTTCACTGGCTCGAACTGCCTTCAGTCTGATAAAATCCCAGCTATGGAGTCTGTCGTGTAACACCAATTCCAGGATATAAATAAAACTCATGGCGAGACTTGAGGAGTGCTGCATCACCAGAGGTGTTTATTCTGAGGTGATGCTAAGTCAAGACTCCCTTCCCTTACAAAAGACATCAAAGATTTCACTGCTTTCATCAAGGTACTGCTGCAGACAATCCCCGAACAGATTTTTTTAGAGAACATTGTAATGTTTACCTGGATGAAAGCACAGATTTCAATAACTGGCAGCAAATCAAATTGGACATACGAAAGCTGATATCTTGGCATTTGGAGTGAAAATGCTTTCAGTTTTGGAGGAAAAAAAGCAAATGGCCAAATATCCTTTATGAAATGTAATTTTAAACTGACTTTCAAACATCCTGTTCAATTCTAGAGGATCTTAAGGTCTCCATTTCAGTGTAGAGTATTACCAGCACTTCCTAATAGTTAATTGCATTGCTGCAGAATTACTGCACATTTCCAAACATCACTTGGACTGTGAACCGTTATTTTTGCACCTAATTAAATAAGCAGAGCTTGCTAATTTGATTCTGGTGGACTTACCAGCTGGAGATAAGGTTTTAAATCACTTTTTTTCTGATTTCCGATCATGGCCCTTCAGGTACATTTCTTTGAATGATCGTTTGTGAGGGTTAAATAGCCCTTTGGAAGGGTAAGCATGCATCTTGGTTTAGCTGGGATGGTTTGACGTTTAACCTCTGTATCTGGGAGCCTGGATATTTTGCAGCAGATGGTGAGACCCCTGGGTTTTCAGTTACACTCAATTTCCATCGTTTTAACCTGCTCTGTGTTTTCAATTAAGAATGTGTTTATTTTTTCTAATGCAGCATTTATTGTCAATGTCTGAGGGAATAAGACCACTGCACTGTTTTCAGCACAGCAATGTACTTGGCTACTTTGCTTATAACATGCTTCTCAAATATTTCTTTCCGTTAAAATATGTTCTTCTTTTCCTCATCGTGAATCTTATTTTTTTCCTCTCATTTCTGTCCCAGAATGGCTATACCTTCTCGGCATATCCAGTCAAATTCATAAGCAAGGTGACCAAGGAGAGAAAACGTGTGCATTGGCATCAAACATACAATCTTCAAGGCTTTTGGTACAACCACGCATTTCCTCCTGTCGTATGGAGGATGGATCTCTTCGATTACATGTCCAAGGCAGGTTGAAGTTGCTTTGTCTTGAATGCCAATATACCTCTCACAGTCCTTCAGAAGATTCAGCCTGGTGCCCTGAGCCATGAGATGCATTAGAATCTTTACATTTTACTATACAAGTGTACCAGCTTCCAAAAGAGTTAGCCAGCTAGTCCCATTCTCCAGCCCTCTTGCCATAGCCCTCGAACTTCATCACTTTCAAATACATATCCAGCTGTCTGTTGAAACCTCCTTTGGAATTGCCCTCTACCACTCTCACAGACAGCACATTCCAAATCCTAACAACTCTCTGACTAAAGAAGATTCTCCTCATCTCACTCTTAGCTCTCTTGCTGACAATCTCGAAATTGTCACCCCCTAGTTACTGACATACCGACTTTCTTTACCCTGTCGAAATTGCTCATAATTTTGAGCACCTCAATAAGATCACCTATTAATTTTTTTGGCCGCAGGTAGAATGGGCCCAGTTTCTCGATTCATCCTCCTGTGCAAAAATGCAAGATTGTGAAAAGCATTGTTAGAGATGTTAATCCCTTCACACCATGCCACCACCATTTTAAGGTCCTGGTAAGATCGGTTCAGTCACAGTGGCAGCAGATGGCCAAGGTGATGGCCTCTGCCATCGTGAAGCAGGGCTCTGTTGAAGCCTCCAGATACGATGATAAATAAACCATAGTACGTGGCATTCTCAGGCAGTCTCCCATCCAGATACGAGCCTGACCTGAGTCTGCGTATGTTCTAAGATCAGATGTGGCGGGGTATTTTCAACCTACCCATTGATCCAGAGAGCGCTTATGTATTTTGTAATGATCTGACATCATGGAATGATGGAAGGAAAGGATTCTGCTCGCTAGGTATTTGGAGACTGCTGGAATATACACAGCTCCAAGTAGGACACACATACCTATCCTTTCAGTCTGGGCAGTGGCTGGAGAAGTCCTCATTCTCCCAGCCTCCTCGCTCCTGATCACCCCTACTCACAGATACTAAAAACCCAACAGCTGGATGTAAAATAGAAGCTTTCAAAGGACTGTAGAAAGAGAGTGTGACCTGGAAGGGTCTGTGTGCCTATGGATTTGAGCACAATGAAATGGAATTGGAGGATGAGGTAGCCTCACTGATTGGAGCATGGAAAATTAGGTGAGCAGCAAAATCTGATCAACCCTGGAGCCAGCTTCAACTACAGCAACTTGTCAGGGATTTTTTGTTGTGGTTGTAGGGGTTGGGGTGTGTGGAAAACTGGTAAGCACGGGCAATAAGGCTGCTCTTTCTCCTGGCCCACAAGCCCTGCTGTAAAGGCACTACCCTTTGCCCTGAGGCTGCACTCACCTCCCAGAGCCATTTTGTTTTCCAAGGCTCAGCAGGTGGGAAGGTTAAATGTGACGGTTCTTCCCTTACGATAGCATCTAATAACAGCATTGGAAGGACCAGCCAACTGTAAGTGGCTGGGATTGACTGCCTACTACGCTACATCAGTTCGACTCGGCCACGGGCAGGTTGAAGATGAGCCAGATTTGGGTTTGAGATTTAATCGTGTTTTCACCTCACCCGACCCCATTAAAATTACCCATTATGTAAGGTTCAGATTTGTACAAATAAGTGCTGTAAAATATGCCACAATTTCAAATTAGCAAATTGAGGAATTACTTCAGGCAGTTCTGCTTCACACACACAAATGCTGTAAATACTCAGAGAAACTCTGACTGGAAAGGAACATCGTAAATTGTTGAACACTAAAATAGAACCACTACTCATGGCATGTATAGGTTAGCCCCAGCCCCAGTTCAGGCAGTTCTGCAGACACATCTTGGGGTTGGAATTATTTTTTTCCTATCGCCAAATCACAAGGTTTTTTTCATCTATTAACCACCACCAGTAAATCACCGGTGTTTCCAATTGAATTGGGTCTACTTTATTTTTTGTTATTCAGAAATGTTATCGCACATAACTTATTTTGATTTCCATCTCCAAAGCAACATAGTCTTTTTATCCATCCAGTAATCATCACCAGTAAATCACTTGTGCTTCCAATTCAACACATAGCTGCAAAGCTCATGGTGGCTCAGTGGTTAGCCCTACTGCCTCACAGCACCAGGGTCACAGGTTCAATTCCACCCTTGCGTGACTGTTTGTGTGGAGTTTGTGTATTCTGCGTGGATCTCCTCCCACAGTCCAAAGATGTGCAGGTCAGATGAATTGGCAATACTCAATTGTGCTAGGTGTGTTAGTCAGAGGGAAATGAGCCTGGGTGGGTTACTCTTCAGGAGGGTCAGTGTGGACTGGTTGGGCTGAAGGGCCAGTTTCTGCACTGTAGGGAATCTAATCTCATTAAGGGTGTTGCAAACCATTAAAGGTGAGGGAGAGCAAGAAGGGGTTAAATCAAAATGGATTAGGTCTGCTTTTCTTATTTATTATCTAGAAGAGTTGTCACACACAACGGAATGTTTTCTTTCTCCATCAACAAAACACCATGACATTTTTAACTCCATCGATTAACCCCCAGCAGTAAATCACCAATAGCTAATTGGATATTTACATGCAAAGCCATTAAGGCAATGCTCGTGGTCAAAAGATGAGGGAAAGGCGGACGATAAATCAAAATTGGTTAGTTCTCCTTTCTCTTTCTTTTTATATCCGGAAGTTCTATCACATACAACCGAACCTTTTTTTTCACCAAATCATCGCAACTTTTGTTGTTGTTTTTAACTACTAACCAGCACCATTTAATTACCTATCTCAGCAATTGGATATTTACATAATAACAATCAAAAGGACTGTGGAAGGCATAAATCAGAAACAAAAACAGAAGTTGCTGGTAAAGCTCAGCAGGTCTGGCAGCATCTGTGAAGAGAAATCAAAGTTAATGTCGCAGATCGAGTGACCCTTCCTCAGAACTTCAGTGAACTTTATTTTCTCTTCACAGATGCTGCCAGACCTGTTGAGCTTACCCTGCAACCTCCATTTTTTTTTTGTTTTTCTGTTTTTCGATATTTGCATGCCTGTAAATGCAATGCAAACCATCAAAAGTGAGGGGGAGGTAGGGAAAGGGGTTGGATCTGCTTTGTTTATTTTTTCTAATGCAATTTTATGGACATCCAAGGCCCATTTTTTTCTCAATGAAAGGCGTATTTCAGTTCATTTCTTTCTTTGATCAGAGATGGATGACCTCAATACCTCAAATTGAAACTTATCCATCATATGTTTTCACTATTACAATTTGCTGAATGTCAGACAAATTAGTGATAGATCGTTTCTTTTTCATGAGCATTGCAGCTAGTGCAGTTATTGCCATCTCCTAATTGCTCAGGGGGCACTTAAGAGTTAGTCACATTACTGTGTACATATCAGACCAGGTAAGGATGAAAATTTCTTCCCTGAATGACATTATTGAACCAAATGGGGCTTTTCAACAATTGAGACCAGGTGGGCACATTTTTAAGGTGAGAGGAGAGAGATTTTGTTTTTACACAGAGGGTGGTAAATAAAGGACAATTACAACATTTAAATAGAAAAGATTTGGAGGGATATGGGCCAGGTGATGGCAATTGGGATTATAGTCAGCATGGACTGGTTGGACCAAAGGGTCTGTTTCCATGCTATATGACTCTTACAGTGATTAGATGGTTACTATTAAGCCAGCTCTCTCTTCCAGATGTTATTGAATTCAATTTCACTATCTGCCATATTGGGATTTGATCCCACAACCCCTAAACCTGGGACACTGAAAACTTAATCCAGTGATATTACCACTATGCAAATGCCTCACTGGATCTGCTGCTTTCTAAATCAGCCTGCTCAGAGATGGTATCACACACCTCTGGAGGAGGTGAGACTCGATCACAGGTCTCCACAACCTAGAGGTAGGGACACTACAACAGTGCCCTATTTGGGTCTGCTTGATTTTTTTTAATTTTTGAATCAATCTGTTCAAAAACATTATCTCACAGTTTCTGGAGTGGATGGGTCTGGAACACATGCCTCCTGGCTTTGAAGTAGGGACACTTAGAAGTAGTCTTAGAAGAGGGAGAGGGACTCTTTTTGGCATTTAAACGGGCATTGGATAGGCATATGGAGGATAGTGGGCTAGTGTAGGTTAGGTGGGCTTGGATCGGCGCAACATCGAGGGTCAAAGGGCCTGTACTGCGCTGTATTTTTCTATGTTTTATGTTCTATGTACCACTGCACCACAAGAACCCTTGGCTCTGTTTTTTTTAATATCTGGAAGTGTTATCACACACAACAGAATGACTTTCCCACCACCAAATCACCATGACTGCTTTTTTGTTTTTAACTATTAACCCCACCAATAATCACCCATACAGCCAATTAGAAGGTTACATGCAAAGTGAACCTCAAAAGTGAGAGGGATGGTGGAGTATGGAGAGCAGGAAGGGACTAAATCAAAATGGAGTTGGAGGGAGAAATAGAGCATTGTATCCCCCGCAGTGCCCATCACTCCCTAAAAGCATTGAGAGCATTAATGGATATTACATTCTTCCTTTCCAAGGACACCCAGGCATGAACGTAACTGCAGAAGAAAGGCAGAGGGGTGTCTGCTTTATTCTTTTTTTGTCTAATGACTACTTGTGACACAGATAGGCTAGTCTCAGGCCAGGAGAGACCGTTCTACACACCCATCCCTGGGTCTGCTTTATTTAACCTATTTTTCTAAACAATCTGTTGAGAGATGTTGTTGCACACCCTCTGGAGCAGGTAGGACTTGAACCTGGGCCTCCCAGTCAGGAGTAGGGAACTACCACTGCACCACAAGAGGACCCCACTGAGTCTGCTTTGTTTTGTTTTAAAGAAGACACTGTTGTGAATAGACCTTATATTTTATTCACCACCACCAGAAAAACACCCATTTGGCCAACTGAATATTTACAGGAGAAAGTGAGGTCTGCAGATGCTGGAGATCAAAGTTGAAACTTTATTGCTGGAACAGTACAGCAGGTCAGGCAGCATCCAGGGAACAGGAGATTCGACGTTTCGGGCACAGGCCCTTCTTCAGGAATATTTACAGGCAAAGCCAGGGAGAGAAGGAGGAGACTAAATCAAAATGGAGAACTATTTTGTTTGGGGGGTGGGGGTGAAATAAAACACTGTATCCCCTGTACTGCCCACCTCTCTCTAATAGGCATCAAGAGCATTAATGGACACCATTGAGTCTGCTTTATAAAGGGCTCAGGTGATGAGCTCCACTTGGGCAGGCCATTGTCTATGACCATGGGAATTCATTCTCAATGAGCTCCACAAGGAGGTTAATTAGTGAATTGTCATGGGCCTTGTTGGGGTTATCAAATCGCCCCAGAGAAAAAATCTCTAGAGATCATCAGAGGAAGCAACGTCCAAGAATCATTTTATAAACAATTGGATTCATTGAGCGGGAACAATATAATTTTCCTGAGTCAATAAGCGAGGTCTGGTCATTCTACCTGACCTACAGTTGCAGGATCCATTTTATAATATGTAGCCCCTCTGGAAATTCTTTGTCTATCTCTTTTATGAAGATAAATCTCCTGACAGAATGCTAAAGGTGAGTTCTTGGAGATTCACGAGCACTGCATAACATTACTACTTGACAGTAGAGTGTCATTTCCAAAGACAAAGTTACACTGGCATTGTCTGAACTAAGAGGTAATTCTCTGAGTCACTAAGACTTTACTGTTTATATTCAGAGAAAGGAAAAGGGCCACAGGGTATAATGAACTAGGTGACTGAAATGTGCAAAAGAATCAAACAGCAAATAAAGGGACAACAAACAAGTTAATGAGCATGACTAATTATTACAAAAGTGGGCCTCTAACAATACTCTCAAATTAAAATTAAAGACATGCATTATGTGTTTTTCAACAGCTGGGAGTCACACCATCAGATTACATTTCCACATCTGGCAAAATATTCCAGAAGTTCTCGATTTCTGATGACAAGTTAAAGAAATGAAACAAAAGAATTGATTTGTTTTAGTCTCATACGAAGCTGATCATATTGTTGAAATTGCTCAAAAACCATTTGTGTTCTTGGAGTGCAATAATTGTTGCAATGTAGATAACCATGGCAGCCATTTTGCACTGAGAAGCTCTGATAAGCAATAATGAGATCAGAGACAAATTGGTTTGCTTCTAACCACATTTGTCGAGCAAGAAATTCTGAGAAGAAGACCCAGACTATCCCACTGCTTTTTAAAAGAAATATTGCCAAAATGAAATCTAACATCTCTACCCAGACAGAAAACAAAGGTTTCTTATGAGGGACATCTCTTCCTGTACAATATTCCTTCAGCATTGCACCGAAACTTCAACCAAGGTTACAAGCTAACATTCAGGTATGAAGTTCAGGACCCACAACGCACTCTCCCTGGAGCAGATGTAGAGAGATACTGGCTTGCACAAACCAAATCTGTATGTGTACTTTGGCAAATAACCCTCCATGTGCGCAGCAGTTGGGAAATGTCTTAGCACAAACCAGGTGGAGGCTGACTCAAACTCAAGACACGAAATAAAACTGCATGGTGTAGGTGATTGCTAAGTGGCCATCAATCCTGTTGAGCTGATAATAGTTGTGACAAGTGAGGAAAATCGTCTGTCCAAGTATAACAAGCGGGTTGGCACAGTGGTAAGCACTGCTGTCTCACTGCACCAGGGACCCAGTTTCAATTCCAACCTCAGGCGTCTGTCTGTGTGAAGTTTGCACATTCCCCCTGCACGTGCATGGGTCTCCTCCCACAGTCCAAAGATGTCTATGTTAGGTGGATTGGCAAGCTAAGTTGCCTATAGGGTCCAGGGATGTGCAGGCTACATGGATCAGCCATGGACAATGCAGGATTATAAGATCTGATGATGAGATGTTCTTTGAAGAGCTATTGTGGGCTGAATGGCCTGCTTCCATACTGTAGACATTCTATGAACTGTTGAGTCGTGCAAACTAGGATGATTCAAAATCCCCATTACTGCTGCTCTTACCCAGGATTGTGATCATTTTATGTGCGTCAGCTCTCTGGAGTAAGGGGCCTGCACTGCTGATCTGTTTATTCTTCTTCTCTTTTTGAATTGTTAGCATGTAATGTTAGTAGACAGGCATGAGGCTGGAAGAACACAGCAAGCCAGGCAGCAACAGGAGGTGGAGAAGTCACTGTTTCGGGTGTAACACTTCTTCAGCACTGGGGGTGGGTGTGGGGGGAGCTGCAGATAAAGGGGGTAGTTTGGTAAACTGGGATAAGTGAAGACAGGTAGAGGGTACGATCTGATTGGTCAATGGGAGGAAAGAATCCGGTTGGTGGCAGGGAGCAGTGAAGGGTTACACACAAAATGTTGACTTCTCCACATCCTGATGCTGCCTGGCTTACTGTGTTCTTCCAGCCTCCTGCCTACTTTGGTTTCCAGCATCTGCAGTTTTCTTTTTGTCTCTAAACATGTGACATTAGGGAAAGACTGGACACAAGCCATTTGAGACTCCTCCCAGGGTTGAAGTTTTCTAGCACTGATGACAAAAGCTCCAAAATGAATGATGTCCACATGGGTAAAGTACAAATGAATGATCAACATCCATAGATACATAGCCAGGCAGTTAAGCAACAATTAATGTCATAACAGAACATTATACTCAGGGGAATCTGAAACTAAGCAATGGAAAGTGTTAAAAATGGTCAACAGATCAGAAAACAATTGTGGGGAGTGAAACACTTAAGGTTTCAGATTAATAGAAGCTCAATGTTATAGGTTCTTTTTGTCGATCTTCTTGTGAAGTGAAAATTAAATGATTTTGACCAGACCTTAGCTGGTGGACACATAAATGTTCTGAAGATCAATATTTTTGTGCATTAGAACAATATGTGCCACATCAGTAAACAGATGGAAAGTTTGTGTGGAGTTCATGCTGTAGCTTTACCAACTCCACTCACCTCTGGCATGGAACACCTGTCACTGCCAACCCATAGGGCACAGCAGTTTAAGATTGGCAGTGAGATAAATCAAGTTTGGCATTTATGGCTAACTTCAAACAAACTGTGGTAGCTGTCACACTGAGCCTGTCCAATTGCACTTCTGATGTTATGGGCCTAAAGAGCACCAAGTGGAAGCTATGGTTGTTGCAAAAGGTAATGGTTCTGAACGGGTCCTTTTCAGTAACTGCACTAAGCTCCACCCAATGTGATAATTTCATAATGTCTTAGGTGGGAAAAAGAGGAGCTTGTCCCAGTCCGGTAGGTTCCCTGGTTCCTGAAGGTTTCATATCGGGAGATCAATCCCCTACCCACAATCCTACCCACTAGATGCTATCATCACATCAGGAGGAGGAATACCCACACACACACACCTCCTTCCTTCTCTCCATTCTAATTTGGTAGTCTTCCTCATCTCCTCTCCCTCTCTAAAACTATTGATGACAGTTTGTATCACCATCATTTTGTCTTCTCTCATTTACTTCAATTCTGCTTGTCATTTTTGTTAAATTTAACCTGAAATCAATGGCAGTGACTTGACACCACAATCACCAGCCCAACCGCTCTACAGCTGTTTGCACTACCCTTGCTGTTGCACTGAAGCTAGCCATGTTTCAACTTATTACAAAGACCCATGGGGTAAAGACTTGAGAACAGAGTCTTGCAAAATAGCTTTGGCTGATGAGATCTACTCATGAGCTTTTAAGATGAATGGGAAGTTTGTTCTGTTTATTCACTCATGGGCATCATTGGCTGAGCCAGTATATATTGCCCACCACTTGAGAAGTCAACATGCTGTAAGTAGAAGCACAATGCATTAGGGAAGGAATTCCAGGATTTTGACACAGTGAAAAAGAAGCAATAGCGTCATTTTTTTCCATTCTGAGGAAGGATCGCAAGACAGAAACGTTAACTCTGATTTCTCTTCCCCGATGCTGCCAGACATGTTGAGCTTTTCATGCAATTTGTGTTTTGGTTTGTGATTTACAACATCCGTAGTTCTTTGGGGTTTTCTTGTCATTTCTTTGAAGGCGGGATGGTGAGTGGTTTGGAGGGGAACTTGCAGGTGGTGATGCCCCATGTATCTGCTGCCCTTGTTCTTCTGGATGGAAGTGGTTGTGGATTTGGAAGGTAAATCTTTGCAGCGCATCCTCTAGGTAGTACATACTGCTACCACTGATTGTTGGTGGTGGAGGGAGTGGATGTTTGTGGATGTGGTGCAAATCATGTGGGCTGCTGTGTCCTGAATGATGTCAAGCTTCTTGAGTGCTGTTGGAGCTGCACTCATCCAGGCAAGTGGGGGGTATTCCATTACACTCCTGACTTGTGGTCTATCTGTACCTGACTCTGGAGAAGGTGCTCCCCATGGATGAGACTTTCCTGCCAGTAAAACCTCCAATTGGAAATGGTGGTCATATTGAGCATCATTCCATTTGTGTTCATCTGACCAATCTTCCTCTACTAGAGAGGGTGTTGTTGGCTGATATTCTATTTCAGTGGGTCCAAGGAAGACCAGGGGTCACGATGATTACTCTTCCATAACCTGGTGTACTTTAGTCTTGTCCAAGAGGACATGTTTCTGGGGTGGCATTCACCATAATATACAAGATGGTCACATACTAGGCTTCTGGGTGGCAGATAGTGTTCACTGCCATGCGTGCAAGGCAGTCAGCGTAGGAGAATGGAATGCCCAGCTCCATAGCTGCCAAGACATTCAGGAAGCTGGAGTTGGCACTGCAGCATCTCCCCCACCAACCACCAGGGAAACCATTAGGGGAGTCATTGAGAGACAGCCAATGTTTCCACAGCTGCCAGGGGGAGTTGCTGGTAGGGGTGGGGGGGAGATTAGGGAGTGGTGCCAAGTGTCAGTGCAAAAGAAAGGCCCTGAAGAAGGCAAAACATCTAGGGACTGACATCAGTCCCCAACCCCATCCCAAGATGGGTCCATCCTTTGTCTGACATGTTCTTGTGTGACCCTGAGTCCATTGTGGACCCCAATTCGCCCACCCCTCTGCTCCCTCATGGCCCTAAATGAGCAATACCACCATACTGCAAGGGTAAAAGGAGAGGAAGGTAGCAAGAGGCTTTTAAAGAGATGGAGGTCTCTATCGCCTCCCCCATCCCACCCCCAACCCCAACCCCCACCCCAGGCCCTCTGGAAAGGGTGTCATCGAGAGATGGAAGAGGACAATTTAAAATCTGTCTCTCTGATGATATCTACCCCCACCCTCATTGGTTCACCCAGCCCCCTTGAAGTGGATTTGCCCAAGCCCTCCACCAAAGTTAGCTCAGCTCAGAGGCTGTGGGGCTGCACCCACAAATAACCAAACAGTGACATTGGGGTTACACCTGGCCTGGATGAGTATCAATTGTGTGGTAAGGTAGTGGCTTCACCCTCTCCTAGGACTTTTGATCAGCTGTCTCACATTTCCTGTTGTTTTTCCCTGGTGATCCAGCATCAGGAGCAAAGCATCCCCCTGTTCCAGTAAATAAGGCAATCGGGTTCCAGACCTGGGTGCCATCTCTGAAGTTTTTTATTGCATGTTGCTATCCATTACCGACACTGTGGTTCCTCAATATTTTCCAGTGTGTTTCAGCCTAACAAAGGCATAGCTCAGGTTGCAATAGATATGCTTAGAAAATCTTTACTCTAACTTAGTTGTATTATTGTGTTGTCTATATGTAAAATGAATGGAGTATATAGATTCCACGTCTTTGAAGATCTTATGTACAGCTAAACTAATGTGTACAGTACAACGTGATCTCCTGGCAGAGCCTGTGCTCTGAGTGTTGCAATACAGGGTACCTCTGGCCAGTGGTCATATGACAGCATCCAGGTACTTGGCTCATTTGCATGTGGCATTCTTAAAAGGATATCACCCCAAAGGTGATAACATCCACAATCTGAGAAAGAGAACCAATCCAGTTAAGAGCACTAAACACAGTTAATTGACACTGAGTATTGAAATAATAGAACATTAAAGCTAATAGTTTCTTGATAGGACGTTTAGATGTTGGGAACACTACCTGTTGTCATTGCTAGCTTTCCCCAGTACTTTCTTTTCAGACATCATGCCAGAGAGGTGAGCTGGAGCCAATTTTTGTTACTTCAGAATGTGGCAAAAACATTCTTTCTCTCTGAAGAGAATTTTTCTTGATTCATGCTTAGAACTGTGCTTAATGTATTCTTTGAATTTTGTCATGCAAACAGTTTGCCAGAGAGATTGATTATGAAATGTCCAAACATAGATTGAGAATAATTGGGCCCATGAGTACAATGTGTAGACAGAACTAATCTTGCGTGCCCTTTTTAACAATTGCAGAATAACTAGAGTCATCGAGTCCTTCAGCACAGAGACCCACCCTTTGGCCCAAACTGCTCCATTCCAACCAAAATGTCTGTCAACACTAACCCCATTTCCCCGCACTTGGACCCATATCCTTCTAATCTTTTCTTATCCATGTTTTTGTTCAAATGCCTTTTAAATGTCGTTAATGTATCTTCTTCAACCACTTCCCCTGTCAGCTCATTCCATATGTTATTACCCCCTATATAAAACAAGTTATCCTTCAGGTTACATTTTATTCTTTCCCCTCTCACCTTAAACTGATGCTGTCTAGTCCTCGATTCCCCAGTTCTGGAAAAAAGACTGAGTGCATTTATCCTCTCCATGCCTCTCATGATCTTATACACTTTTATAAGATTCCTCCCTCAGTGTCTTATTCTCTAAAGGAAAATGTCCTAGCTTGTCCAACTTCTTCCTATAACTCAGACCTTTGAGACCCGGTAACATCCTTGTAAATTCCTTCTGCATGATTTCTAGTTTAATAACATCCTTCCTATAACAAGGTGACCAAGACTGAGCACAATACTCCAAATGCAGCCTCACCAAGCCCTGTACCACTGCAACATAACTTCCCAACTTCTATACTCAATGGCCTTAATGATGAAGGTCAATGTGCCAAATACCTTCTTCACTGCCCTGTCTACCTGTGACTCCACTTTCAGAAAACCGTGCACCTGATCTCCAAGATCCCTCTGTTCCACTATACTCCTTAAAGCCCTATCATTCACCATGAAACTCCTACCTTGATTTGACACGGTAGCACAGTGGTTAGCACTGCTGTCTCACAGCGCTGGAGACCCGGGTTCAATTCCCGCCTCAAGCGACTGACTGTGTGGAGTTTGCACGTTCTCCCCGTGTCTGCGGGGTTTCCTCCGGGTGCTCCGGTTTCCTCCCACAGTCCAAAGATGTGCAGGTCAGGTGAATTGGCCATGCTAAATTGCCCGTAGTGTTAGGTCAGGGGTAAATGTAGGGGTATGGGTGGGTTGCGCTTCGGCGGGTCGGTGTGGACTTGTTGGGCCGAAGGGCCTGTTTCCACACTGTAATGTAATCTAATCTAATCTAATGTATAAAAAAATGCAAGACCTCACACTTATCTATATTAACCTCTATTTGCCAATTCTCGGCCCACTTGTCCAGCTGATCAAGATCCTACTGAAATTTCTGATAACCTTCCTCACTGTCCACAATACCACCTACTTTAGTGTTATCTGCAATCATGCCTTGTAAATTCTCATCCAAATCATTGATATATATCCATTTTCAGAGAGAAAGAATGCTTCTACCACAATCTGAAGTAACAAAAATAAACATTGGCACTTCACTTCAAATTGATAAGTCCTGAGGTCAATAGTGTCAATCAGCTGCAGTCAACATCCAGGCCCCAACAACGGAAACCATAGGAATGGGCTACCATTTGCCTGATAATGTCACATCACAAGTAACTGATGTGCTGCTTGATTATAAGTACATCAACCTTGACACAGGACTACATCTCCAAGCTGGGAACCCAGGATGCTGAGTGAAAGGAAATGGGTCAGGAGTCAGCATTGAATATACAACGTAGAACAGTACAGCACAGGTATGGGCCCTTCGGCCCACGATGTTGTGCTTAACAAAACGCCAAATTAAATAATCCCTTATGCCTGCCCTTGGTCTATATCCCTTCATTCCTCGCATATTCATGTCCTTATCTAAATGTCCTTTAATGTTCCTATCATATCTGCCTCCACCACCAACTCTGGAAGCATATTCCAGACTCCTAAGACTCTCCATGTAAAAAAACATACATCTCACATTTTGAACTCGACCCCTCTCACCTTAAATGCATGCCCCCTAGTTATCAGGTATTTCAACTCTGGGAAAAAGATTCTGACCTTCAACCCTATCTATGCATCCCATAATTTTACAGCAACTGAGGTACATTCCTTGAACACAGACAAAGTATGTAATAAGAAAAGAAAATGCTAGAAAATGTAACAAGTCAGGCAACACGCGTGAGGAGAAAACCTTTAATCAGAACGGAATGCATGATATTTAAGAATGAAGATGAACCAGAATGTTAAAAGAGGTAAATGGTTTTATAGTTGCTATTTTATAGTTATTAGTCCTAGAAAGATTCAGATGGCGGAGGCATCAGATGACATGCTCTCTTATGGATTCACCAATTCAATTCCCAACAGCACTCTATTGTTCACTTGGGTACAATTCAGTATATAGGTGCTGGGCATAAGCTGACACATTGCCTAGATAACTACTGTTCATGCTTTGGGTCTTAACTATGAGGATAAGAGACAATTCAATTGCAAGGGCCATCCTCAATTCTGCCCTTACGTCAACATAACTATGCACCATTTCACAGGCATGCTTAATGATCAATGAGTGGCATGTGCGTGGAGCCTGCCCAGGCATGTTCCAAAGGCAGCAGGAGGAGATCAGAATAGCAGCAGCAGCGATGACACCGCAGTCCAACGTCAAAAACAAGCAGCTGAGGTCTCCTGTAGAGCGAGCTTGAGCTGAGGATTCATCCAAGAATGTTGAACTTTTAATTTATTCCTTTATTTTCTTAGTTCATATTAAGATGGACTTTAATGTTCACTGATACCCTTTTTTATTATTTTTCTACTTAGTCTCTTAACTTTTAACTTTGTTTCTTTTATTACTTTGTAGCTAAGCTTTTTGTACCTAGGTACCTTTGTACCTATGTGTGGTGACATTAAACATTTTTCACCATACTCCTGTATCTCTGTACTTAAGTACATGTGATAATAAAATTTAAGTCTAAATCTAAGAATCACATTGCACAGAAGAGGCCCTTCAGCCCATCAGGTCTACACCAACCTATCTACTGTTATGGACCGAGCCAGACCCCTCAAACCCTTGGCCCATTTGAAGAAGATAGCCTAGACCCTAACTTTTTCCTATTTTAAAGATGTAAAGTGGATATCCCAGGCGTGATGCAGGTAGTCAAATGACTCGGCTCTGAGCAAAGCAATTTGTTTAAACACTACAGTTGAAACACAAACAAAAGAAAACTGATTTGATACAGCAATTTAACTAAGGAGCTGTTCCAATTCTCACAGCACTCCATAAACACACCTCTTGGGAAAAGGTAAATTCAAATGCATATGTTTGCAGGTAGGAGAGATTTCAGAGAGAGAAGCCAGTCAAGAATCATCTGCTGAAGCATGGAATCTTTTTACACTGTAGCAACTTTAGCTACAGCTACCAGCAGCTTCTCTGCTACAACTAAACCAAACTAGAAAAATATTTGAGCTGAGGTAAGTGGAAAATTCCCCTGCTATTGTTAAAGTAGACATTTCCAGACATTTTGGCACCTTTGCCTTTATGACCTCTCTTTTGAAAGAAAAATCCCAAGAACAAGATAATTGTATTAAAGTGACAGCATCATCCCACTACATTTATCTATTTACCAGCACTTGGCCCATAATGTTGAATGATTAGATTACACGATTAGATTACATTACAGTGTGGAAACAGGCCCTTCGGCCCAACAAGTCCACACCAACCCGCCGAAGCGCAACCCACCCATACCCCTACATTTACCCCTTACCTAACACTAGCAATTTAGCATGGCCAATTCACCTGACCTGCACATCTTTGCACTGTGGGAGGAAACCGGAGCACCCGGAGGAAACCCACGCAGACACGAGGAGAACGTGCAAACTCCACACAGTCAGTCGCCTGAGGCGGGAAACGAACCCGGGTCTCTGGCACTGTGAGGCAGCAGTGCTAACCACTGTGCCACCGTGCTGCCCAATGATATTATGCTTCAAGTGCTCATCCACGTACTTCTTAAAGTGAAGGTTTCTGTCACTATTATCCTCCCAGGCAATGCACTCCAGATTCTGAGGGTGAGAGGAGTTTTACTCAAATTCCCTGTAAGCCTTCTGCCCTTCACAGTATAATTATAACTCCATGTTACTGACACTTTAACTAAGAGGAACAGCTGCTTCCCGTCTAACTTATTCATGCCCCGTGCACCCCTTTTAACCTTCTCTGCTCGAAAGAAAATAATCTGATGTTATACAGCCTCTCTTCAAAATCAGACTGCTCCATCCCAGGCAACATCCTGGTGAGATCTCCTCTGTACCCCCACCAATGCAATCACACCCCTCCGAGACATTGTCTGAATTTACCCCTCGGGTTGAAGGGGATTAGCTGTGGTACCCTTATGATTGCGATCAACAATCTCCATTTAAAGAAATTAACTTGTGATACTATCCAAGCAATTGGAATAACATCCAGTAATGATTTCTGATATTTTGGCAAAGTGTCACACAATCAGGAATCCGACAGAACTCTTGAAAGCCTGTGTCAGTTTTTTGAAATTTGCATCCAAGTAGTTTATTTGTCTTTCTTGACAAACCTCCAGATTTTGGTTTTTCAAATATATACCCAATCATTTTATTATTGAATTGCTTCTTTCGCCCTTTAGGGCAGTATATTCCTGATCACAAAAAAAATTGCTGTAACATTTCTTGTCAGTGCCTAATGTTGTAAGAAATGCACATAGCTGGTACTTAGTTGTTACATGATTATCTTCTGGTATATTTGCTGCCACCAGCCCTTCTAATGCCAACCTGGTCACACTGGTATCAAGTGGTGAAGGATTAACCATTAATAAGTCTTTGGTAGAAGAAGAATTAACTTGAGTTACAAGAAAGAGTTTATTACATTATCAGTAAGATAACTAGTTACATTTGCTTAAGACTGTTAAGTTACATTTCAACATAAGTTATATAGTATCTCCTACACAAAGATGATTAGATCAATGCTACAACACTAAGGACAGTGGAATTGATTAACTTAGATCTATAACTTAGAATCGACAAGTTCATCCCATGTTTATGTTTCAATGGGCAGAGCTGTGACAAAGCTTCTGAGTTAACTCTTTCAGGCCAACTGACTTGTACAAGTTATCATTCCAAGGAATTGAAGAGGATGGAAAAGGAAAGAGTGTTGGCACTATCAGAGGAGAGAAATACTAGATAAGTCGTCCCCACAGTTCACTAAGCTGATCTGTCGACTTCATCAGGATTTGCTGCTCCTGATCTCTCTTCTCCAGAAGGCACAGAATGATTGGTTTACAACTTAGAAAGTCTCTGACTTATTGGCTAAAAGCAATCACTTACAGCAACAAGTGCATGGAAATAAACTGGCTTTTTTCATGTTTTAGGTGTTGTTTACAGCAGTGTGTGAGAGAGAGAGGGGGAGAGAGGGAGAGAGAGAGGGAAAGACCCTCTGCCTGTTCTGAGGTTTAAAGCCTTCTCCATATCATTCACACACACAAGTTGTTCAGACACCACAGAAACAATCACATAGTTGTTGGAGGCAGAAGGCTTTTGTCATTAACAACTGATCACCACTCCACAGATCAACCCTTCCTTTGTATTTAGCCCCTGGCTCCAGCCCACGTGCAGTAACATTTCCCCAAAGCTTCAACAAGCAACAATGTAAACAGCACTTACCATGCGCATGGAAAACCTGCTTTTAAAAATTGCACCAATCCCTTGCAAAAAATTTGAGTTGAAAACAATCCTTCTCCTATTTCAATCTAAAATCAAAAACATATAAAAATCCTACATCCTAACAAATGAGTATCATAACTTTCAGAATGAACTGGCCTCGTTTGGTTGCACTTAAGAGAATACCTGGAAGTCCATAGAAAAACATCTTCACTGATATGCTTTACATCTGAACCCTTGACAGGAGAATCCTTAATGTCTCTCAACAAGCACCTTGGCATCATTTATTTAACTTTCTGTGATCCACTCTTCAAAGCTGAGAGGTGAAGGTTGCATTAAGGTGAACTCCTACTGGTTCACATAGCAAATAAAAGCAACGGGGTCCTTTCGGTGATGAACACTAAGCAGATTACATCGGTCATGATATTAAGCAATAAATGTAAAGCAACATATTCCCCCCAAGCATCCATTACATTTGCCCACTTCAGTTTTTGCTTATTCCTCATTTACAATGCTGTCATGAAGGAAAAGCTGAACAACATCTTCCATACAACATTCTGGAAAATGGTCCACATTGTAATGATATAAACTGAAGTTATTTGTTATGATTCAAGCAGAGGATTTATGCCAAGCAATAACTCAACACTCTTGTATTTGCTGTCCATCATTAATAATCTGTTCCTCATTACTCCAGATTCACAGATGTCTACACCAAACGTACATCAGGACCTCAGTGGAAATGGAAGTGAGGGGACTGAAGCCAGATCATAACTCTATTAAACAATCATTAATTGAATAAACTACAGAAATATACAACACATAATTTACTGCAAACGTGTTTGCAAAAGAGGGACACTTGGTTGAAAAAAATGTTACATTGTATGTCACTTAGCTCAGTCTGAATTAGTCATCCATCTCATCACGCATAACGTAACTGCTGCATTTATCAACTTAACAAATGCTGCTGGATGTGGGAGCATTTTGGGACAAAAACCATAAAATGCTCAATATATTCATCAGGCCATGCAAAGCCAGGGGCAAGAGAAACAGAGCTAACAGGAAAACATTCTCCCAGCCCATGAATGATAAGGGATAAAGCACGTCCATTGTGGAAACATGGGAAATTAGAAAAATGAGATCCTTGATGTTGTGATCGAAAAGTCCGATTCTGCAGCCAGGTTGTGAGCTGTGAGATGAGAATCTTACTAATGAGTGGCGAGAGGCCTACTTGCATATATTTGCATTTCATTAGATCTCACTTCATTGATATGCTATTCTCCCATGCACTACAGAGAAACTAGAGTGAAAACTCCTGATTTGACGGTCAGAGTGGATACTTTGTGGCTTGTTCCTCATCTTGGCCTCTACCTTCATCAGCAATCACCAACAACGTGAAGTATAGTTCGTGTACAGTGATCACCTGCACCCTCACTCACCCATCCACAGAGATTGGCATCAAACATACACCAGCTTGCCGCATCCCCATGGCACTTCTCTGAGTCACTTATAATGCCATTCTCCATTTCAATACTGCATTTTGGAGTGCATCAGCTCTTTTTACTGCAATGCTACTCTTCTCAAAATTCACTAATGACTATCTCCAGTGAGAGACAACATAAATATTGTTCCTTGACATTAAATTGTGTTATTATCACTGAATCCCCCACTAAAAACTTCTTTGGCATTACCATTGTCCAGAAACTCAACTGGACTCAACACATAAATGCAATGGCTACAAGGGCAGGTCAGAGGCTCAGAGCACTGTAGCGAGTAACTCACCTCCTGACTCCCAAAGTCTGTCCACCATCTACAAGACATAAGTAAAGGGTTGATGGAATACTCCACACTTACCTGGATGAGTGCAGCTCCAACAACACTCAAGAAGATCTTGTTGTATTTGAACATGGACTGCTTCAGTATTTGAAGGGTTTTGGTGGGAGAAAGTATTCTATCAATAGAAGGTGTGCTAGGGAAAGTTCATGTGTATTCACCTGGGTTTAAGTGTTGGTTTGCTGTGAAGATTACAGTTAAAGAAGATACCCTGTGTTGCACATAAAAATCTCTCTCTCACTCCAAATGCTGCAAGTCAACTAACCAGCAATGCTTGAGTGAATAAGCAAAACACACAAATCAGAGTCCTACTCAGCATTTAACCTTTTTTTGTGTATTCCAGGAAGGACCAAAGACACAATTTCTGCAACAAGGGACAAGTGGGGAATTGGTGAGATCCTTGTTATCACTTTGTCCTACATTGCTCTTTGTCTGATGTTTCCCTGGCATTATGCAAGTGTGACAGTCCATGTTTCCCACACAGGACATTACCAGAGAGCCACTGAATTTATATCTGTAGTCTTTCTTTCTTGTCTGTAGCAAACCCTTTTAAAAAGCACATCATAAAATTAAAAACTGTCTTTGGTGCTTTGCGGTTCTGATCCATTTTCATGACAGGTAGCACCATCAAGATCCAGGGAGTCATCATTGACCCAAGCGGGAAAAGAGATTCCACAATAAGGTCTGTCAAGATCTTATCAAATAACAGAGCAAGCCTGAGGGGCTGAGGAGCTGCTCCTGCTCTTCATTCATGCACTTGTATGTATTTTAAACCTTAACTGGACCAGTGTCTTATGGCTACAAGAGTTTGAGCTTGATTTATTTTATGAGACAAAGTGCATCAGGGTAGCAGAACAGAGCACAGCCTAGAATGTTACAGACACAGAGAAGGTTCAGGGAGAGAGAAAGAGAGAGAGAGATCAACATTAACATTTGAGAGGTCCACTTAAAAGCTTGATAACAATGGGGAAGAAACTGTTCTTGAATTTATTCATTCGTATATTCAAACTTTTATTGCTTCTGCTCTTTAGTATTCATGCTCTAAATGTACCACACATATCAATAAAGCGTTTAAGCCAAAGTACAAATATATTGAGTCAAAATTACAGGTCCATTAGGGGTGGTTGGGGAAAATAAATCCACGGGACTACAGGCTTAAGGAGAGCAATGTAAGTGAGAGGATTGTTATATCAAGAGCTGTCATAGATTCAATGGGTAGAATGGCCTCCTTCTGTGGACAGACACCTCTACACAAATGCCATTTGTTTGAAGAGAGCAAAGTTGTCCGATTCACTCAAATTCTTAGGTAAACCTTAAATGTATCATCCTTTTCTATTCTTCCAATGCCTCTTACTATGACTGAGTTGAACTGAGAATTCTGGCTTTCTCTCTAATCAAAATGTATTCTTCAACAAATTCTAAAACCATGCAGTTCCTTATTTCAGTCTGATGGACAGTCCTTACCCTTAGTGTCCTTGAACCACTATTTGTCTCGTCATGTTTTCAACTTTCTTGTTGAGCTGCATACATTTAAAAGTCGTCATTGTCGACAAACTGACAAAATTGTCACAAATTTCTTTTCAAGTAATGGTGAAAGGACATCCACATTGAGTTCTGCCTTTCAGACACACAAAACAACCATTTATTGTGGGTGTCATGTGATGCCCACAGTCTGAAAGATACGCTAGAAATGTTTCTAATTTAATAAGTTGTTTGGTTTGATTTTTAAATTAAACTATTTTTTAAGTAGGGATAGAGATTTGTAAGGAATTAATGAGGAAAATGTAAACATCTGTGTGAGATAGAGATGTTTGAAACAGAAAGAATCAAACATGCAAATAAAGAATGACCTCCATTCTTTACATTGATTTTCATGATCTCAAAATGTTCCATGTATATTACAAAGAACTAAGTTTTTTTTAATCATTGTGGTCATTGTATCATGCAGGGAAACATTAATAAACTGACTATACTTAGATTCATAGAGTAATAGCGATGTACAGCACAGAAATTGACCGTTCGGTCCAACCTGTCCATGCTGACCAGATACCACAACCCAATCTAGTCCCACTTGCCAGCACCCAGCCCATATCCCTCTGAACCCTTCCTATTCATACACCCACCCAGATGCCTTTTAAATATTGCATTTGTACTAGCCTCCACCACTTCCTCTGGCAGCTCATTCCGTACAAGTACCACCCACCATGTGAAAAAGTTGTCTGTTAGGTCTCTTTTATATTTTTCCCCTCTCACCCTAAACCTATGCCCTTCAAAAATACTTTGTTGGTTTTAAATTGAACCAGAACATGTTGGTTTGAATCTAAAAGAAGTTTGGTATTTGAATCCAGGATACCACGTAATTGATAGCTATGTAATTAGTAGGTCTCACTTAAGATCAGTTCCAATAATAGTGTGGGGGAGTTGGAACTGGCCTGCTTGAAGAAGGTTGAGGAGAGATTTGATAGAAGCATAGGTTGTTGTGCTATAATGCACATTTCATCAACACAAATTCACTGTAACGTGATTGACAAATAGAGGCCGTTGTTTCTAAAGTGCAAACTTTTAAAATGTGTGTTGACTACAGTGTGATGGCATTGCAAACACTTTAAGTGTTATTTGTATTGCGCAATTCTTGTATAGCACAGGGTCACAGAAACGTGACAACTGCGCTATAGGAGAAATCACTGTATTCAAAATCATGAGGAGTCTGGCCAGAGTAGTTGGTGAGAAACTGATGGAAAGATTGAGAATTGGAGGATGTCACTTTAAGTAGATTACAAAAACAAGCAAAAGTGATGTCAGGGCAAACCCGTTTAATATGATAATATTGATCATAATATAACCCTGTTTAATATGATGATATTGATGATAATACAAACCTGTTTAATATGGTGATAGTTATGATAATACAAACCTTTTAAGATGGTGATAGTTATGGTAATAAAAACCTGTTTAATATGATGACAGTTATGATCATGCAAACCTGTTTAATATGGTGATATTGATGATAATACAAACCTGTTTAATATGGTGATATTTGTGATAAAACCATTCTTCAGCTCTGACACAGGGTCACTGGACTTGAAACGTTAACTCAGTTTCTATTTCCAATGATGCTGCCAGACCTGCCGAGTTTCTCTAGCACTTTCTGTTTTTGTATCAGATCTCCAACTTCTGCAGTTCTTAAGAAGACATTTAGCATGTTTGCCTTTATTGCTTAGACTTCTGAATAAACGAATTGGGGCATCATATTGACGTTGTATAGGACATAGGTGAGGCCTCTTCTGGAGTACTGCATGCAGCTGTGGTCACCCTTCTATTGGAAGGATATCATTAAATTGGAGAGGGTTCAGAAAAGACTAACCAGACTGTTGCTGGTACTGGGAGATATGAGTTGCAAGGAGAGGCTGGATAGACTGGGACCTTTTACACTGGAGTGTAGGAGTTTGAGGGGTGACCATATAGAAGTTCATAAAATCATGAAAGATACAGCTAAGGTGAGTGGCAGGTGTCTTTTCCCTAGGGTGGGGAACTGAAAAACTAGGAGGACATATTTTTAAGATGAGAGGAGAAAGATTTTAAAAAAGAAATGAGGGACAACTTTTTTACAGGGTGAGTGATTCACATATGGAATGAACTCCCTGAAGAAATAGTGGATGCGAATACAGTTAGAATGTTTAAAAGACAATTGGCTAAGTACATGAATAAGAAATACTTGCAGGAACAGGCAAGTTTAGTTTGGGATTATAGTTGGTGTGGACTGTTGGATCAAAGGATCTGTTTCCGTGCTGTATGACTCTATAGCTCTATATACTTTTCATGTGGTTAAGCACAGACAAGAATGGAATTGAATAATGAAGTCTGTGCATGAACAAAAAAGATTTGTGCATAAGAAAAGATGGCTTCCTTGCATTCGGCAGTGTTTATTAATAGTAATTCCTGGATATAACCTTCTGGCACATGGTTGATTAAACGACAGTGTACTGAGACTCCTGCAGTCGATCATTCAAAAAGGGAGGCAGAAAAAAAGCAAGTAACTTTGGTTAGTTAGCTTCAGATCTGTCATTGAGAAAAGTGCATTATGAAGGATATAACAGCAGAATATAATCAAACAAAGTCAGCAAAACTTCATGAATGGGAAATCACAACTGATAAACTTACTAGAATTTAATAAACAGTACAGATGAAAGAAAAGCAATAGATGTAATTTTGAAAAAAAATGATCAATTTGGTGCTGCACATAAGGCTATTTAATGAGTTGCATCCCTTGGTGCTAGAGGTAGTATATTAGCATGGACAGAGGATGACTGACTAATGGAAAACAGGGAGTTGGGAAAAGAGAGGCATATTCAGAATGGTAAGTTCTAACTAGTGGAATGTGACAGGGATCAGTGTTGGCACCTCAATCATTTATAATGTATATTAATAATGTGGATGATCATATGAATCTGCTATTGCTAAGTGTGTAGATGACACAGAAATAGGTGGAAAGACAAGTCATGGGAAGTAATCATAGAATCACAGAATCCCTACAGTGTGGAAACAGACCATTCAGCCCAACAAGTCCACACCAACCGTCCAAAGAGTAATCCAGACCCATTCCCCGACTCTATCGTAGGACACAAAGAGTCTCCAGAGGGATAACAGCAGGTTAAGTGAATGGGTAAATCATGAGAGATAGAATATAGTGTGGAATAATGGAATATAATTACAATCAGAAATAACTTTATTAGGGTGTAGGTTTGATCGCTGAGCTGTAGGGTTGATATCCAGACGTTTCATTACCTGGCTAGGTAACATCATCAGTGGCGACCTCCAAGTGAAGCAAAGCTGTTGTCTCCTGCTTTCTATTTATATCTTTCTCTGGATGGGGTTCCTGGGGTTTGTGGTGATGTCATTTCCTGTTCATTTTCTGAGGGATTGATAGATGGTATCTAGATCTATGTGTTTGTT